>NC_077227.1:640308337-640634170 GCF_027887165.1 Monodelphis domestica
ATTTGGAACTATGTCCAAAGGGTGCTAAAAAACTGTCTGTCCTTTAATCCAGTCATAGCACTTCTGGGTTTGTACCCCAAAGAGATAATAAGGAAAAAGACTTGTACAAGAATATTCATAGCTGCGCTCTTTGTGGTGGCAAAAAATTGGAAAATGAGAGGATGCCCTTCAATTGGGGAATAGCTGAAGAAATTTGGTATATGTTGGTGATGGAATACTATTGTGCTCAAAGGAATAATAAAGTGGAGGAATTCCATGGGAACTGGAACAACCTCCAGGAATTGATGCAGAGTGAGAGGAGCAGAACCAGGAGAACATTGTACACAGAGACTGATACACTGTGGTAAAATCAAATATAACGGACTTCTCTACTAGCAGCAATGCAATGATCCAGAACTATTTGGATGGACTTATGAGAAAGAACATTATCTACATCCAGAGGAAGAACTGTGGGAAAAGAAACACAGAAGAAAAACAACTGCTTGATCACATGGGTTGATGTTGACATTAAATGATCACACTAGTGCGATCAATAATATGGAAATAGGTTTTGATCAAGGACACATGTAAAAGTCAGTGGAATTGTGCATCAGCTATGGGAGGGGGATGGAAGGAGGGGAGGGAAAGAACATGAGTCTTGTAACCATGGAAAAATATTCTAAATCATCTAATTGTATTTACAAAATTTATTGTATTTTGTTCTATCCTCTACTAACATATATCATAATTGTTACATGGTATCTTCAATTTGTTTATTAGTAGTTTCATATAGGTATTTCTTATATTCCCATTAGGAATGTAATCGGTTTAGGATAAGCTCTGTATCTACAACTTGTCCTTTGTATTTTGTATACCTGGCTCTAACTAGACAATTAAATAAGTGCTTATTAAAAACAACCATCACCATCACAACCCACAGCAGAGATAAATCTGGTCTTAGCACACTATAGGAGTGTGAACTCTACTGACCAGGGACATTATTTTACTCTATTGTTAGTATAAAAATTAAACAAAAGACCTTGATAAATGTAGAGACCATGCAATAGAAAAATCTCATTTCAAGCCAAATGTTTGACATTTGAATAATATGAAATTAAACTAGGAATAGAATTTTTTTCAAAAAATAATAAAAGGAACTGTTTTTAAAGGTTGAAAATGGTACCATTTGAAAGGATAAGATCAATTAGAATAAATGAAATTTTTAAAAAACCTCCATTTCTTGCTACTAGAGAGAGAAACTTTTTACATAGACACATCAAAATCAAATTAAAAAAACACATCTGGAGAGGGAAGTTTTCCAATATCAAGCCAGGAACTTCAAAGCCTGGCTTTGTGAATGTGGGCCAATATATATTTCCTGTTTACTTATGGAAGAACTCAAGCTATAGTAGTCTCCTAAACCTTTGGACAAATCTTTTGAGGTGTCAGAATGGAAAAGAGTCTGATGGAGAAAGAAAAATAAAAGCACTCTTCATGTCCATGTAGCTAACATTGAAATGGTTCCTCTTTCCCAACTCTATATAAATGTTTTCTGACTTTTTCTTCAGATTTATCAGTAAGGTAGAATTGAAGAAAAGGATAATACGGTGGTACCTTGGTACTTGTCATTAATTTGTTACAGATGGCCGGTTGAGTTCCGAAAAAGTTGAGTACCATATGAATTTTTCCCATAAGGAAGAATGTAAATTGAATGAATCTGTTCCAGACACCCAGAAAAAAAACAGATTTCACAAGAAATTAAATACATTAAAGAAGTTGTGTTTTACTAATAAACATTAATCACACATAGGCATATTAAAAAAAAAGTTAAAGTCATTAAAATAATTTAAACTTAACTTTACCTGTATTGAGAGGAGTTAGCGGCCGAAGGGAATGGTGAGGAGGAGAAATATTATTGTCTGGTAGGGAGTCCCCTCCCATAATATCTGAGAGCAACTGCCTTCTGGAATTCTTTCTCTTTCTCTTTTCTATCCCTTTTCGCCGCTGAACTGTGCTTGCACTTCACCAGGTGTAAGCTTCACAAGAAACCTATCCAAACGACGTCGTTTTTGACTGCGTTTGGAAATTCTTCTGAAGTGGGAAATGACCTGGTCATTCAACAAATGGACAACTCTGCTTGTTGTCTTTATCAGGGTGATATTTTTCAACAAAGTTTTGCACTTCCACCCATCTTGCACACATTTCCTCGATTAAGAAAATGCGGACATCCTCCTTTGCCTCCTGAGTCCTCACCTGAAGACCTCCCCTTCCCCAGCTAGCTGTAGCTGCTCCCTTTGAAGTTCAGGCAACTCCTCAAGGTTGAGTAATTCTTTTCGTTTCCGAACTAACACGTCATCCTTTGTTTTGGTTGCAGGACCCACACTTCCGGAGATCCCAAAGCCAACTAGCAAGTGTGTGGAGTGCCAAACAAACATCAAATACAGGCATTTTTTTTTCTCATCAAAATGCATATTAGAGGAGTTTCAAAACCATCAAGTACCCAAGTTTGACTGTAGTTTGAAAGAATATAAACTTCTTGAGGTCCAGGATTGTAACATCTTTTTACCTAGTACAGTACCTGGCTCCCGGTAAGTACTTAATAAATACTTGTTGAATGAAAGAGTGAGCTGAAGGTATGGCAATATCAAAACAACTTTTTTTTTTTAAGAATAGGAGAGATTTAAGCATTTTTATAAGTAGAAGGAAAAAGATAAAAGAGAGAAAAGGAGAGAAGAGAGAGAGATAAGCAGACAGAGACAGAGAAGCTGAAGGAGAAAGAGAAAAGGAGACCGAGAGGAGAGAAGAGAGAAAGAGAGAAGAGAGAAGAAGATAGAGAAGAGGGAAGGGAAAGAGAATGATTGGAGAAAGAGAGAAAGACAGAGATAAATTTGGTTTTGCACCAAGCTTCTTTAAACTTTAAGGCTTATAGCACACTTTACATATGTTATCCTATTTGATCTTTATAATGATGTGCAAAGAAGGTGCTACTGTGGTGGTTAAAAGAGAAGAGGTCTGAGGAAAGAAAGGTTCTGAATTCGAGTTTCTAAGCATATCAGTTTGTTAAACAATGTATGCCAAATGCTGAACAAACCAGAGTCGGGACCCTTCCTCAGTTTAGGGCTGGACCCCAAATACAGGAAGAGATAGACTTTTACACATTAAAAGCAGTTAATCAAATAACACCAATTAATTAAAAGGAAACAATACAACATAATTGGAGGAAAGATTAGGGATTTTCCAATTTGGGAGGAGAGTAAACAGATGAAATTTGCTGAAATCAGAAAAAAGATTTGTTCCATTCCCTCCAAGGGTTCTATGAACAATCAAAGGAAGATGGAAATAACAACCGACTGATCCATAACAAGCCGGTTTTCAGATAAGTCTTTAGTTAAAGAACTCTACATTTTTAGTAAGTAAAGGTGGGCTACTTCCCCAGCCACACAAGGCTAGGTTCAAACAGTGCAATATGGTTTTCTCCCAATTGTCACAAATGAATAATTTTCCCACAAGACATGAATTGGATTATTCCCATAATTGAATAGAAAGGGAACTGAGCCAGCTCTAGGTTTGAATGACAAGATGGAATCAGTGTGGTTCACTCAATTGCCTCCATTCTCACTATGACTCACTGTTCTATCCCCCTCAATTCCCTCAATTCCCTCATCATTACTATCTCCATTTTCCAGAAGAGGAAACTGAGGAAGGTTAAAGGTCTTACTCAGGGTCACACAGCTAAAAAGGATCTGAGGCAAGATTCCAACAGTTGTCCTGGACCTGGAAGGCCAATGCTCTGTCCAGCACACTCCCTGAGGTGTGGAGGGATCAGACTAAGTTACAGAGGAGAACCACCTCATCATCTGAGCCTGGAATTGAGAGAGAGAATGGGTGAAATTAAAGAGGGATAGAAGAGCCCCAAGGTGCTATCTAGCCCAACCCCCTCATTTTATACATTCGTATTGTTAGGTACAATAGACAAACTTTCCAATCAATAATCACCTAACCCTATCACTCCTAAAAATCTTAAAACAGTTAAACAAAACCACCTAACAGAGAAATCATGACTCCTAATACTTGGCGTTTCCACTTTAGTTGTTTACTGATTATTAACAAAAAATGACATGTCCTTTCATTTTAATAGCTTGGTGGATCAGCATTGTTCTGGTGTATTTGACCTGAGTTTTGTTGCCATTTAGTGCCATCTTTATTGACATTTCTTTAATTGTGTACACTGCTCTCTTGGCTTTGCTTTCTTTTTATCTCATCTCTTCATTCAAAGAAAGGTTTTAAGATGTGGGAATGAGAGATGAGGGAGCTCATGATGGATCGCCTCAATCATTCCATTAAGATAAGTGATGAAATCATCTGCTGAGGGAGAGTGGAGTAGGAAGTTAAGTTGGGGTCATCAGAAGAGAAAATTGTTTGGAAAAACCTGTATGGGGATGTAATAGGATGTCAGGCTCGGAGTAACAGGACCCATTCGAGGTTGTACAAAATGGATTTGTAGTAGACCAAGTCAGTAAGATTTGTGACTTCTATTCGCACCCTCCTACAGAAGCTTGAGTAGAGAAAGCCAGTGGTTAAAAATAATCAAGATTGAAGTAATGAAAGGTCATTGGGATAAGGAATTCAAAGATAGCAGGCAGTGCTTTGCTGACTACCTTTGGACTCTGACGACTCTGGAAGAGTGAGATCAACAACTTTGTACAACTCTGTGTCATTTACATTTAATTCATGCACAAGTTAAGACATTCCTCATACCTCAATATAGATGAAGAACGAGCAATAAGAAGAGGAGATGCTTGGAGTTTGTCTCAGAAAGTCTAACTCTAGCACTCTTACAAACCTCAACTCTGCCCCCACTCCTGAAACTCATTTGTATTGTCTAATGGAATCTAGAAATCCCAAACTTGTAGCCTAGTAAGATCTGATGAACCCCAAGTTTTAGGACTAGATTGTAAGTTGAAGACCCCAAAGTGTGTATTTGTTCCCTTCAAACTTTGGGGTCTCCAATTTATAATCTAGTCCTATATCTTGGGGTTCATCAGATCTTACTAGGCTATAAATTTGGAGTTTCTGGATTCCATGGTGGCAGTATCTAGGATAGAGTAATACATTCTTTATATTTTGAGAATGATATAAAAATGAATCAATAATTATGTTTTGTTCCCAGTCAGAAAGGCCCCAGTAATACAAAAGAGAATCTATTACCTTCTCTCTCTGGTGAGCATATCTCTCTTTTTTTTTAAATCTCTTATCTCACTTTCCTATGTACTTTCAAATGCATTTGAATAATCATAAGATCATAGGATCCAGCCCTGGAAGAGACTACAGAGATCCTCTAGTGAACAATGCAATAGTGTCTGATTTTCTTCTCTGCTTTATTGGTAGTGGTGACTCCATCTTTTCCCTAAATCATAGCACAACTGAGCATGACTCTTAATGCTTTCCCATACTATTTGACATTGTTGACTCTTGCATGTCATCTCATCTCTGCTTCCCCTTTTATAAATGGTGGGGGGAGATAAGTTCTCCAGTGAGTCAGGTATATAAACGTTGGAAAATTACTGTCTAGCAGTAGAAATAGGTCTCCAACATCTGGTTACACATATGTAGCTCTATATAATGAGAAAACTAGCCATTTGTTCCTTTTAAAAAGAGCAATGATAGAATTTTCTCCCACTCCCAAGAAAATTTTCAGAAGGTTTAAAACCTCTTTAACTTTAGGTTTATGGATTAATATAAATATATCTGAAAAGGCAGGAGATAGAGAAAATTCTTACTTTCTATCTCAGATGGCAAGACATTGAGTATATCTAGATCTTTGCAGGGAAATTATGGCATATGCACGACAATCAATAAATTGGACAGCTGCTATAGCAACGCAATCTCCTCTAGGCTTTGGTTTACCAGACTAACACTCATGCCAGAATACCAAGAGGCATTTAGGAAACAGAGAGAAAAATATGGAGCAAAAAACTAAAGCTTTATATTATTTCCAAATGAAAGCAGCAGGAAGAAATGACAGCCAAGATTATTTTTTAATTTTATTTCAATTTTAGTAAATTTTTACTGATATTTTGTTTTCCCATTAACTATATTTCCCAACCCATCCCTTCCTTCTCTCCCTCCCACACTGTCATGCCTTATAACAAAGAATAAAAAAAGAAGCAAAAAAAAAACCCAAAACAGTTTAACAAAACTAACCAACATATAGAAAAAGACATCCAAGATTTATTCTATTCTCAGGACCAGCTTTCATACTTGATTCAATGATGGACTAATTTCTTCTCTTTTACTTTAGTCTCACTCAGTTCCCCATGGGTTTTATTTAGCCCTAATTCTGGTGTCCTCATAATGATGAGTAGCTATAATTTGTAACAATAAATTATGTTTTTATGGGCTAAAGGAATAGAACACAAATATTCATTTGACCCCAGTTTCCCTTAGTTGCCTGAAATATTGCCTACAGTAATTACTTCCTCACTAAATTTAAATTGTCTCAGTGACAAACCTTTTTTCCTTCTAACCATATGGGTCATTCGCTTCTGGGAAACATACATCTCCTGTGCCTTTTTCCTTTATGAAAGTGACTGTGAGAATCTTTCGTTGGCCTCTCAGGTCGAAGATCAAATACTGCCAGGTGAACTGATATATAGAATTTTAGAGCTAGAAGAAACCTGAGATCTTGTTGCCTAACACCTCACTTTAGAAATGAAATAAAATGTTTATGGAGTCATCACAGAATAACTTACCCAAGGAACATGGATAATTTGTGGGAAACCCAGAATTTGTACAAGGTTTCTTCATTCCTAGTTCAGGGCACTGTCTCTTTCTCTCTTTCAAACAGTAATATAACATTTATATAATGCTTTAAGGTTTGTAAATTGCTTTATACATATGATCTCATTTGATTTGTATAGGTGGTATGATTATTATCCCCATTTTAGAAACATAGAAGCAGAAGCTGAGAGATTAAATGTCTTATCCAGGGCTACAAACCTAGTAAGCATTCAAGGCAGGATTTACACTTGGGTCTTCTTGACCTAAAAGTCAGTGCTTTTTATCTTCTATACACTAAGTCGCCTCCCAGAGATTTGTTCTTTATGGAAAAATTTAGTATAGCTACTGGGGTTGGTAAAATAAATGGCTTTGTTCTTTTAAGTTATTAAAAGTTAAAGGTTTCAAGTTTAAATATAAAAGGGAAGTAGAATATTCTTCCTGTTAAGGTTTGTATTAATATAATTTGCCCTTAAAATCAGTTAGTTCTTCTTTCAGCTAAATAGTAAGATCTGCTTGTGAGCCGAGACATTTCAAGGTTTCTTGGTATGGGTGGATATTTGATGAATAAGGCAATCTGCAAGAACAAGTGGTTTGTCCCTGTCCTGTTTATGATAGAGCAATAAGCTGGAATATAGAAAAACATACTGACTTGAAAATTATGGAACTGTTTTTAGAACAAGCGACTAAACTACCTGTATAATCTTGAAATTTTTAGCAAATTACCTTAACCTCAACGGAGGTCAGTTTCTTCATCTGCAAAACATTGGACTGAATTACATGATCTCCGAGGCCAGTTCTAGTTTTAAAATTCTATTTTAAACAAGCACTTACTAAATCCTTACTATGTGCAAGGCACTGTGCTAAATGCTACAAATATTAACTCATTTGATCTTCTCAAAAAGCCTGTGACGTAAGTGCTATTATTATCCTCATTTTATAGTTGAGGAAAGTTGAGGCAGACAGACGTTCAATGTGAGCCATTAAGCACCTGAAGCCATGTTTGGAGTTGGGTCTTCCTCATCCCAGGACCAGCGCTCTGTCCACTGTGCCACCTCGATGCCTTTTAGCAACAAGAAGGGAAAAGTTTTTCTCCATTAAGGCATCAAGCATTTACTGATTGCATGTGTGCATGGCGCCATGTTGGAAAACAGGAGATACAAAATGAATAAGGCATGGTTCCTGATCATAAAGAGTTTACGATCTGAAACAACGGAAAAACTAGTCATCTAAGAAAACTATCAGTCTTCTGCCTTGTGGACTAAGCTAGTTCTTTCCATTTAAAAGGTATTGAAATCATCCTTATTTTTATCATCCTTATTATTATCCTTTATTATTGAAACCATCCTTATTATTATGCTTATTTGGCTCAAGAAACTAAAGGTGTTGGCTATCAATAGTTTCTTGGTTACTAGAGTACAAAAAACCACAAGGAGCTCAAAGCCCTACCCAATATTTGACAGGTAGACCATCATGGCCAACTCAGAGATGAGGGAAATTCATTTAGTTGAACCTGTTGAGTGTTTTTACTGTATAATCTTGTTGAATATCCTTCCCTTGTTATGGATAAGCACATCTCCTTTTGATGACTTTTAGACTGGCCACACAGTCTTGAACCTAAACTATGAGCTAACTGAGCTGGTCATTCCTTGCCTACAACACCTGGGTACTCAGAAACTAACGAGGGATCCTGGCTTGGTCCTCCAGAGATCTATTATTAATTATTACTCCATAAAACTAACAGCTGTGCCTTTGACTCATCTCTATCTACTCTATATTAGTGAATTTCAATCTTTTTGGTGTGTGACAAAACTGTGAATTTGCTGAGACAAACTTGAAAATGAGAATGGGATAGAGAGAAGAGGAAGTATTTATTTTTGCTCCACTTTTATCTAATCATATTATAAAATGAATATACATATATGTAAATAAAGGAAGAAGGGAGAGACAGAGACAGAGAAAGACTAAGTCACAGATGTTTATGTTAGAGATAACATTAGAACCCATATGATCATCATTTTATTGATAAAAAGTCTAGGGAGGTTAATGGTTTGCCCGAGATTTTAAAGTAAGTTAGTGGCATTTGTAAAAACAGAATTGTAATTTTCCAATTTCTAGTCCTGGAAATATACAAAATAAAATTATATGTATGTTAGCCCTTTATGTGTGTATATATACCCCCACATACATCTATGTCTTACATATAAGCCATGCTCCCATCTTACTACCAGTTTACAGGATCATAGATTTTAGAGTTGAATTATACTATAGCTATAATCTTGTTCATTCTCACCCTATTTTACAGATGAAGAAACTGAGGCCCAAAGGAAGAAAGTGATTTCTTCAAGTTGACACAAGTAGTAAAGCCCAATTTTGAGATCAGGTTTGAATCTATGTTCTCTGACTTTAAATCAACACTCTTTCTAGGTCCCCTGAAGGAAAGAATTCTCTTGATTCTTTTGAATTGTTTCCCTTAGATCTTGAAACCAAAATGTTAAAATTATGGGAAATGTCTCCCATACCGAACCATAAAGGGTCAGCTTGAACTTCTGCACTTCTTCAACAACTTTAAAACAGTAAATTATCAAAAATAAAGAATAATACATTTACATGGACAATTGCCTTTATTATCCTTATGATTTCAGTGGTAATAAATTACTCCATTTTATAAAAATGCATGCATTATTTTTTAAGACTCCAAGTCTATTGATGCTTTTTGTTTTTCTATCATAATAATTTCTGGTTAAGATATCCCCTCCCTACTACCCTCTCCTCTCATTATAACAGACAAATCAAGTAAAACAAGCGAATACGGTGACTGCATCTGACAACTTATACATTTTGCACCTACATCCTTATCTCTCTACTGAGAATCATGTTTTTTATTTTCTGTCTTCTGGGACCAATTTTTGTTATTTCATTTACTCAGACTGGTTTCCTTTTAGTACTCTTTTCATTTGCATTATTGTAGTCATTTTCCATGAGGCTACTTACTTCATTCTGCATCAGTTTACACATCTCTTTCTTTGGATTACTTACATTGTTTATTACTGTGCAATAATGTTCAATCACAACCATAAGCCATACTTTGTCCAGTCATTATCCAATCAGTAGAAAGCCACTTTTTGTTTGTAGTGTTTTATTACCGCAAGCAAAGCTGATATAAACATGATATAAAAACAAAACAAAACAAAACAAGGGAGCTTCATGAGGCACATTGTTAAGGGAATACAGATGCTGATCTGATAGCCAATTGCTATCTAATCAGGATAGCACACGTGACTTTTCATGAAACCAAAGATAATTAATTTAGTATTATCTTCACTATAGTTTATATATCATATTCTATAGGAACATGAAGTTTACTAGAAGAGGAAAAAAAGGAGGATGCTAAACTAAAAAGTTTGAATTTTGTGGACTAATTAATACCGTTCTTAAACTGAACAACTCAGAAGACTAAAGTAGATTCTCCTCAAAGCAATCCCAGGATGCTTACTGAGGGCTGAATAAAATCTAGCTAAGATAAAAAGTGAAATGTGCTGAAAGATGAAAAAAATGAAGTTAACCTGGAACAGCAACTTGGTTACTTTCAATTTATACTACTTACTTGCAAGCTTTGTTTCTGTGCCCTATGTGTCTCTTGAATTTCAACTCTTGATTTTTCCCTCCTATACACTTCTCTGTACACTCCATATCTTGTAAAATTAACTGTGGTGTTGCAGATGTATGAATCACAGAAAATCTTGTAAGAAATTTGAGTGATAAAAGAATGACTCTTTCAAATTCCCTGATGTTCCCTGGAACAAAAAAAAAAAGAGAGAGCTCAGGATTCCTGGCTTTTTGCCTTCAGTTTCTTTTTCAGTACCCCTTTTCTGAAGCTCTCACTCTAATGGCAGGCATACAGCTGATCCCAAACACTAAGCGATGACGAATATCACACTGTTAAAAAGGTCACAGCCTGTTCTGCCAACAGACACTACCAGGCTGGCTTGTGAGTGGAAATTTACCAATGATAATGAGGCGTTTCTCCTGCTTTAAGAATTCCAACTTGGGAAATCTGAAACTGGATTCACTTGCATGTTAAAAATTTGGCAAGTTTTAGATTTACTGACAAGTGAACCCAAGTCAGTTTTATTTGCAAGTTATCAGTTCATTCTACACGTTTCCAGTTTGCAATTAACACCACTGCACAGATTTTGCATGTGCCACTTGCTTTTGGCATTCATAAATACTTAGAGGAATAAATGTTAAAATTTAGTTGTCATTAAGTTTCAAAATCATAGACGATGCCTACTAAAATAAGCAAAATTACAACTGGGGTGTGAGTGTAAAATTCTAGGAATTGTTTTCATTTTCTCTCCTGGTTAAAAGATGTTTTTGTTATGTAAAACTGCCTACTTTGAAAATATCTAGGCAAAGGGTCAGGATAACAATTCAGCTATTTAACACAGCTCTGTAAACAAATCACCAGAGAATGACTTAAAATGAAGTAATCAACTTAGCTCTCTATCTGCTGGGGATAAAAAGAAAAGCTTAAGTCAGTCCCTGCCCTCAAAGAGCTCCTTATCTAAGGTGAGAAAGAGAAAGAAAAGCAGGTGGGAAAGTCCCGCCAGCAGATGATCTGGGAAAGTGAAAGTTTTAGAGCTGATTCCATCTTGGAGAAGAATGAGATTCTGGAGATTATTAATTCTAGGAAAGCATCTGGGTGGGAGTGAATTCTTAGAGGGCCCAGGAAGTCTTCAAAGTACGCCCTCCACCATACCCAATCAAAGAGAGATCTCAGGGGATCTCAGGGCAGGAGATGCTAAGGAGGACTGAGTTTCAGAGTTGATTTTATCTTGCAGAATGATGAGTTTCTGGAGATCCTAAAATCCTAAAAAGCAGAGCAAGATAAACCATCATCCTAGAAAAAATTCTGGTAAATCTACTCTCCTATGTGGTAAACTGAACATTGGACTTTAGGGTAGTCATTTGCTGCTGAATACTTGATTAGAGAAAAGGAAAAAACTGAAGATACAGGAGAGGGGTGGAATAGTGGCTAAGATAGCATAACAATAGAAAGTATGCTAAAGGCAAAGGACATAGATTTGAATTCTACATCTTCTAGTAGTTAAATCTATGACTTTGAGGAAGTCTCTTTTTCTCTATGGGCATCAGTTTCCTCACTTGTAAAATAAGAGAGTAAAACTAGGAGGCCTCAAAGTTACCTTCAAGTTCTAGGAACATAATGCAATAATAATAATAATGTTTCCTTAATGGTTAGCTAGGTACTAAGTAGGGGTACTTTAAGTTCTTGATTTGATTTAAGTTTGCTAATGGTTAGCTAGGGACTAAGTAGGGATACTTTTAAGTTCTTGATTTGATTAAGTTAAAGTTTGCTGATTGATTGATTACACATTAAAAATAAACTAAGAGTCTAATTCCCTCTTTACAATAGAAAATGAGCTCCTTCAGGACAGAGATTATCTTTCTTTTTCTTTATATTTGTTTTCCTAGTGCTTAGCATAGTACCTGACACATATTAAGTGCTTATTAAGCATTAATAAATATTTAGTCTATCTACTGATCTATCAGTCTAGCTAAAGATTACAAAGACAGGCAAGAAACTAAAGACTTTGGGGACACAGATGGCTTATTCATCACTGTTACCTATTAGGGGCAATGATTTGAGAGGAGAAAAACAATTTGGGAAGTAAACAGCTGGATAATATGTGATAGCATTTAGAAATGGGATTTGGATTTCTTGACAGGCAAGAACGTATTTTTAAAGTCTTATGAAAAATGTCTTAAACTAAATAGAAAGACAAGGAGAAAACTGCCCTGCATATCCACTAAGCTAGATACCGCTGAGAGTAGTTACAATGTAGTATAACCCATGGCTCTATAGAGAAAATAAGCCTAAGAACAATGGGAGGCTCTTAAGAATAAAATTCCAAAGACACAAAGAAAATTAATTCTAATGAGGAGAGAAAGGAGGAGCTATCTAAAGATATCAAATAGGAATAAACAGTGAATTCACCAACCAATTTAGATTAATTTTGAAAAAACACAGCATGTAAAATCCTAGAATCTTGGATTTGGAGCTAGAAGGAACTTTACAGGTCATATAGTTCAACCCTCACATTATACAGATCAAGAAAATGAAACCCAGAGAGATGAAGAGACTTGTTTAAGATCCCACAGGTGGTAAGAGCCAGAAATTGGACTTCATGGGTCAACCACTACAAATCAAATGCCCTTTTCACTGCCCCTCATTGCCTCCATACAGTGATAAAATGTATCTACAGAAGGTGGAATCAAAGGCAAGAAATGAAGAATGAATCAAAGTGTAGCTCAAAATGAGCTGAGACTAATGAGGAAAATTAAAGTCAACAAAAAGGGGGTGGGAGAGTAAAGGCTATATTAGAAGGATAAAAAAGACCAAAAAAAGTTAGGAAAGCTGCTAAAGGTAAAAAAGATAAAAATAACTTGACAGAACAAAGGAAGAGATATTTAATACGTTTGCTTCTGTTCTCTCTAACAAGTGTTTGATTATAAGTGTTAATTATGTAAAAGTTAAAATTAAATCTCAATAATAAAAATATTATATTTAAGGCATTTGTTAATGATCATTAGAAGTAAAGGAATAAAAAAGGATACAAAATAAAGACCACGTGCCCATGGCTGATTAGTCATTTCAAAATCTCCACTCACCATCACCATGCTCGAAGACAGGACAAAAAAGAGGGCAGGACTTCAAGAGGGCAGGACCCTCCACATCCCTGCCTAATATCCCCTGTCTACAGGAAGTATGTAAGCACAGGAAGTCATTGGGCTCCTGGGAAACGTAGTTCTTTTTTAAGGTAACAGATTTTCAGTTATACAATTATAATAATTATAAGTGCTCTACTTATAATTAGAGAGACCCAGGAAGACCTCCATGAACTGATGCAGAGTGAAATGAGCAGAACCAGGAGATCATTGTACACAGAAACTGAAACATGATGGGTCCATCAAATGTAATAGACTTTGCCACTAGCAGCAAATGCAATGACCCAGGACAATTCTGAGGGTCTTATGAGAAAGAATGCTATCCACATTGAGACAAAGAACTATGGGAGTAGAAACGCAGAAGGAAAACATATGATTTATCACTTGCTTATATGGGTATAGGATTTGAGGTTTTGGTTTTAAAAGATTGCTCTATTACAAATATGAATAATATGGAAATAGGAATTGAGTGATTAATACATGTATAAGTGAACAGAATTGCTTGTTAGTTCCAAGAGGGAGAAGGAGAGAACATGAATCATGTAACCACGGAAAAATACTTAAAAATAAATAATTTTTTTAAAAAATTAGAGAGATCTGAGTTGGAACCCTGCCCTAGATAATTACTAGTTATGTGACTCTGGACAAATAACTTGAGCTCAGATTCAGTTTCCTATTCTGTAGAATGAGGATAATAGTCCCTGTCTGATACCATTACTGAGATTCTGATGAGATAATGAGTGTAAAGCATTTCATAAAGTGTAAAACACAATATAAATGTAAGCTATTATTAATGATCTTTTGGATGGAAAGGATATAACAAATATTACTAGTTGGGAGTAGTAATATCTAAGGTAAAGAGTACTTAGTTGCCCCTGATCAACCAATTAATTCATATTAATAGCTAGCACTTTAAAGTTTACAAAGTGTTTACAAATTTAATTTCATTTTATTCTTACAACAAGCATCTGGGGTTTGGTACTATGATTATCCCCATTTTACAGATAAGGAAACTTCAGCAGAATAATTTATGGGTGTTTTTTTTAAATGGGGATATGTGTGATGGATGAAAGGAGGGAAGGGAGGAAGGTATCTGGAACTATATTCTCAAGTGTGGAGGGAGCAGGAATGATGGCTCGGAAGAGTTGAGTACAGATCACATAACTAGAGATGTGGCCTGCTCACAGTCATGCAGCTAGTAAATATCTGAGGCTAAATCTAAACTGAGGTCTCCCTGACTCTAAGTTCTCATTTATCCACCTCATCACCTAGTTACTTAATCAACAAACATTTATTAAGTGCCTGCTCTGTACTAAGCATAGTGATGAATCCTGAGGATAAAGTCTCTGTCCTAAAGAAGCTTACATTCTATCTTGAGTTCAAGTGATCAGCTCCAGTAGAATTATAACTTCAAGAACTAAAAGAACTTGCCAATTTGATTGCTGGGTCACTGCTAATGATATCTGAAAAGTCACAAACAAGAGAAGAAACAATACAGATTGAAGAAGGGCAAATACCCTGATTTTTTTTTAATCAAAGAGGATGAAGTGTCCATTTATCTCTGGAAAAATTCTAGAATGTATATCTAAAAGATGATTAGTGAACACATTAAAAAAAAAAAGAAAAGCTGTGATCCAAAAGAGACCACGTGGCTTCTTCAAAAACAGGCCATGCAAAACAAATTTCATTTCTTTTTCTGGCAGAGTCTTAAACTAGTAGATCATGTGTACACTAAATTTTAGCAAAGCATTTGATAAAATCTCTCACGGTTTTCTTGTAGGAGAGAGGCAGAAATGTGAACTAAATTACTATATAACTAGGAGAATTCTGAGCTGTTTGATTGTCTGGCTTCAAAGAGTAATCAATAATAGTTCCATGTCAAAAAAAATCTGCAAGCTTTTTGGAAAGAGGTATCCAATGGACCACCCCTGGGCTCTGTGTTTGGTTTTGAGTTATTTAATATTTTTTACCAATTATTTGGGCAAAGGAATACACTAGATTGCATACTTAACAAATATGCAGGTGATACAAAAGTGAGAAGATAGTTAACATATTAGGTGGAAGAATAAAGATTTAAAATTATTTTGGCAGGCTGACACATTGGGCCAAATTTAATAAGATGAAATTCAATTAGAATAAATGTAAAGCCTTATTTATGCTTGGGTTAAAAAACTCAATGTTACCAATATAAGATGGAGGAGTATGGCTTGTGAATTTTAGATTTTCTCCACCCTGATTAGTCTTTAAAATCCTAGCAACCAGGAATGTATACACCCCTACTTAAGGATTAAGTGTTGAAGAGTACAGCCTATGACAGACATGTGCTAGCAAGTGACAAATAAGAAACAACTGACAGACTCCCTGAACTGTCCTGAGTCAAGCTTAAGCTACCATTGGTACATGTGAGATGCAGGAAGTGATGTAAAGAATGGTATATATATTTCACATCACTTTCTCTCTCTGGTCTCTCTCACAAAGATAGTGCTCTCTCTCACTCTCACTCTCCTAGACTTTGGACTCTGTTGGCAGCGTGGGAGTGCTGGGCAGCATTTTGGCATTTGCTGCTTGTTGGTGAGGTGACTGGAGAAGCTCTGTAGCTTGGGTTAGGTGAGGCGTCTTCCCTGAGTGGGTGAGTGGTTAGGCTGATTCTCCCTTTCCTTTACCTCCTAAAGCACTATCTGCTTAGGAGCCCCCTCATCTTGGAGTAGACCTCATGGTTGGAAGCTGAACTAGTTTTAATCTTCTAAGGAGGCCATGTGGCTGAGTTCTCTGAACTTCCCTTGGTTTAGGTTAGGCCAGAGAAATCTTATACCTCTCTCTCTCTCTCTCTCTCTCTCTCTCTCTCTCTCTCTCTCTTTCTCTCTATTTCTCTCTCTCTCTCTCTTCTCTCTCTCTCTCTCTCTCTCTCTCTCTCTCTCTCTCTCTCTCTCTCTCTCTCTCTCTCTCTCTCTCTCTCTCTCTCTCTCTCTCTCTCTCTCTCTCTCTCTCTCTCTTTTTCCTTCTTGTTCTTAATTTCTTCCCTCTATTGTAATTAAACCACCATAAAAATCCCAAACTGACGTGAGTATTTTATTGTGATTGAATTACTCCCTGGTGACCACTAGTACAATATATTCAGTCAATAACCCCTAACCTTATCCCTTACAGGCTGGATGAGGTTGTAAAGACTGAGAGGCTTTAGTGGATTCCAAGCTCGATATGAATCAGTGATATGACACTGCAGACAAATTCAATGTTAAATGGCATTAAGAAAAGCAGAGTATACAAGGACAAGAAGCTGCAAATCCCTCAGAATTCTGTTCTGGTCATCTGTTATCTGGAATATAATGCTTTGTTATAGGGGACAAGTTTTAAGAAGGTGAATTATAAACTGAGGAACAGTCAGAAGACAGCCACGATGAAGGCTTTGATTTCATACTACATGTGGAATAGTTTGAAGATATAAGTTTCTGTGAAAGGGGGAATGTTTAAGCCTGGAGATGAAAAGACTTAGAGGTGAAAGGATAGCTCCTTTCAAACATTTTAAGGGCTATTATAAAGAAAGAATAAACTTGTTCTGACTAGTCCTAGAAGGCAAGCCTGGAAGCTGTAGGTGGAAGTTATACAGAGTAAATCTAGGCTTGATGTCAGGATAAACTTTCTAACAATGAAAAGGATCTAAAGGTCAGATGAGCTGCCTCAGGGCTTGGTAGGTTACCTCTGACAACCAGTCTTCCAGCAAAGGTCAGATAAGCAATCATCAGCTCTAATGCAGAGAGAATCCTTGCTAAATTATGGGATGAACTAGATAGCCACTGCGGTCCCTTCAAACTGTGATTTTTTTAAAAAATCAACAAAATAAAAAATAATACACATTTTATTATGCTCTTCTTATCCTTCATTTGCTATTACTATAGCTTCCTAATTATTTCTTATTTAACTACCTTGTATATATTTTATTTAGAGGGAGTTAGGTGGTACAGTGAACTTGCAATGGTGCACTGGACTTGGAGTCAGGAAGATTTGAATTTATATTCTGACTTTAGCATTTAGCATTTACTAGCTATTTGACCCCAGCCAAGTCAAGTAAGTTCTTTCTGCCTGTTTCCTCATCTGTAAAATGGGAATAAATAATATTTACCATTTTCCTCCCAATATTGTAGGGATCAAATGAAACAATATTTGAAAGTTCTTTGTAAACCTTAAAGCACAGTAATGCTAGTTATTAGTATTTTGTATTCATTCAGTGTATATTTTTACTGTGTATACTAATATATGTATATGTTCATTCCCTTGAAAGAATATAAGCTTCTTGAGAGTAGGGATTATTTTATTTTTTATCTTTATATTCCCAGCACTTAGTCTAGTGCCTAAAATAAACTGAGCTCTTAATAAATACTTGTTCATTGATTAAAGAAAAAGATGAGAAGGAAAAACAGAAGGAAATATTATAGCTAACACATCCTTATTTTAAAAGTTGTAAATAATTTACAGTTCATGGTATTAAAAAATTGTTTATCTGAAAGTTTGTTTTTGGACTTCCAGGATTCAAGATGGTAGAGTAAGGAACAAAAACTCTGAGTTCACTCAACTCCACCTCCAAACAACCACAAAAAGATGTCTCACAATGAATTTTAGAGTGGCAGAAAGGGCAGGGAAAAACAGTATTCTAACCCAAGACAACATAGAAAGGCAGCAGGAAAGACCTGTCTTACTGTGGTAAAAGGGGAGAGAAATCCAGTATACCTGATACCCTAGGGGAGCTAGCAATGGGAAGGGACAAGAAGTAAATTCCAGTGTAGTCCTACACAGGTGGCTTCTGAGCAAGCCAGCTGCAAGCCTCCCCACAGTGAGGCAGTCAGGCCACTCCCCTCAAAGTGCACAGTGCAGGACCCAAAGTTTGCCCCCATGAAACACATATTACAGGATCCAAAGGCAGACAGGCCACCCCCAGGCACCAGAACAGACTAAAAAACAAGCTCAGGACAGTACTACCTCTACTCTAGGAATAGAGCCAAACTTGAACATATAGGCAAAGTAACAAAATAGGATGGAAACATGAGCAAAAGACAAAGAAAAAAACCTTGACCATAAAAAGTTACTTTAGTGTCAAGGAAGATCAAACTACACACTCATAAGAGAACAATGATGCTAACATGGCTACATAAACACCTCAAAGGAAAATATGAAACTGTGTCAGACCTAAAAAAAACTCCTGGAGGAGCTCAAAAAGGATTTAAAAAATCAAATAACAGAAGTAGAAGAAAGAGTCAATAGCTTGGTAAAAGATATATAAAAAGTCACAATTCCCTAAAAACTAGAATTTGCCAAATGGAAAAGGAGGTATAAAAGCTGACTAAAGGAAATATCCTTTAAAAATTAGAATTGGGCAAGGGGAAGCTAATGACTTCAAGAGACATGGAAAAACAATAAAACAAAATCACAAGAAGGAAACGGAAGGAAAAAAACCCATTGGAAGAACAACTGATGTGTAAAACAGATCCAGGAGAGATAATCTAAGAATTATTGGACTACCTAAAAATCATGATAAAAAAGAGAACCTGCACACCATATTACAAGGAATTATTAAGGAAAACTGCTTGACATTCTCAAATGAGAGGGAGAAATATTAATTAAAAAGAATCCACTGATTCCCTTTTAAAAAGAGATCTTAAAATAAAAACTTGCAGGAATATTATAGCCAAATTCCAGAGTACCTACACCAAGAAGAAAATACTATAAACAACCAGAAAGAAACAATTTAAATATCATAGAGCTACATTCAGGATTATGTAAGACCTTATAGCTTTTATATTAAGTGATTGAAGGGCTTCAAATATATTTCAGAAAGTAGAAGATCTAGAATTATAACCAAGAATCATCTACCCAGAAAAAATAAATATATTCCTTTGGAGGTGGGTAGAATGGAAGTTTAATGAAACGGAGGAATTCTAAATATTCTTGGAATATAATAAGATAATATCAAAAAAAATTAAGAGGTAAGAAAGAGGGATAACATAAGGAGAAAAGGAAAGGAGAGATAGAGGGAAGTAAATTATGTCACATGAGGAGGCATGAAAGAACTAATATAATGGAGAGAATGATGGGCAGGTGGGCACATTGCAAGCAATTCTTAAACTTTACTCTTGTCAGAATTAAAGAGAAAATAACACCTAGATTCAGTTGGGTACAGAAACTCATTTTACTCTACAGGGAAGCAGATGGGCAAGAGGAATGAGGGTGAGGGGCACTGATAGACAGGAAAGGAAGTTGTGTGAGGTGATGATCAGAAGCAAAATATTTATGAGCAAAGAAAGGCTGTAAGGAGAGAGAAGGATAAATAGTGGAAAAATAAAATGGCGAGAAACAGTAACCACAACTGTGCATTTAAAAGGGATACAAACAGAAAAAAAAATAGCAGAGTGTATTAAAAGCTAGAACCTCCTAATATGTAGTCTATAAGTAACATATTAAAAATAGGTAGACAAACCCAAAATAAAGATAAGAGTCTAGAGCAGAATCTATTATTCATTAGCTGAAGTTAAAAAAAAAAATAAAAGCAGGGGTAGCAGTCATGATCTCAGGTAAGCAAAAGCAAAAGATCAAATTAAAATAGAAAAGAAAGGAAACTATATCTCGATAAAAGGTACTATAGACAATGAAGCAGTATCAATATTAAACATAGCATCCATATTCCTAAAGGATAAGTTAAATGAGTTACAGGAGGAAACAGACAGTAAAACAATACTAGTGAGGACTTCAACTTTCCCTTCTCAAAACTGGATAAATCTAACCAAAAAAATAAACAAGAAAAAAGTTAAAGAGGTGAATAGAATTTTAGAAAAATCAGATATGATAGATTTCTGAAAAAAAACTAAATGAGGATAGAAAGTAATATGCCTTTTTCTTAGCAGTATATGCATCCAAAAAAAAAAACTATTAGGGCATTAAAGCCTTACAACCAAATGTAGAAAAGCAGAAATATTAAAGGTATTGTTTTTAGACAATAGTGCAATAAAAATTACATTCAATAAGGGATTATGGAAAGAAAAATTAAAAATTGATTCAAAACTAAATAATCTAATCCTAAAAAATGATGGATCACAGAACAAATCAGAGAAATAACTAATAATTTCATTAAAGAGAGTGATTAGACAACATACCAGAATTTGTAGGACGCAGCCAAAAAAAGTACTTAGGATAAATTTTATATTTCTTAATGCTTGCCTCAGTAAAATAGAGGCAGAACAGATTAATGGATATGCAACTTAGAAAGAAAAAATTGGAAAACTCTAAATAACAAATTAGAAATCCTGAAAAATCAAAGAAGAGAGTAATAAAATTGAAAATAAGAAAACCAGTAAACTAACAAGTAAGACAAGAATCTCGTTTTATGGAGGGGGGAGTCCAAAAAAATAGATAAATAATTATTTAAATTGATTAAAAAAATAAAGAAAACCAAATTACCAGTATCAAAAATGTAAAGGAAGAATTCATCAATGAAGAAGAAATAAAAACAATCATTAATAGCTAGTTTGCACTTAAAAATTTTTTTTAGAACAAACAGGTTAAGTGGCTTACCCAAATCACATAGCAAGGATGTGTCTAAGGCTGGATTTAAACTCAGGAAGATGAGTCTACCTATTTCCAGGTCTGGCACTCTAGCAATGTACTCCCTAGCTGCCCCATTAAGAGCTATTTTGTCTAATTATATGTCAATAAATCTGACCATCTAAGTGAATGAATGAATATTTGCAAAAATATAAATTGCTTAAATTAACAGAAGAGGAAATAGAATACTTAAAATAACACCATCTCAGAAAAAAAAATTGAACAAACCACCTAATGAACTCCCTAAGAAAATTCCTTCAGGGTCAGATGGATTCACAAATGAATTCTACCAAATATTTAAAAACCAATTAATACCAAAACTATATAAACTATTTCAGAAAATAGGTGAAGAAAGAGTCCCACACTAAATTCCTTTTATGATACAAATATGGTATTGAAACCTAAACCAGAAAGAGCAAAAACTGAGAAATAAAGAAAACTCTGGACCAATTTCCTTAATAAATATTAATGAAAAAATCTTTAATAAAATGCCAGCAAGGAGATTCCAGCAATATATCATAAGGATTATTCACTATGACCAGGTGGGTTTTATATCAAGAATGTAAAGATGGTTCCATATTAGAAAAACTATCAGCATGTGACCATATCAATAGCAAAACCAACAAAAATCTATGATTATTATTATGCAGAAAAAGTACAACACTTATTCCTGCTAAAAACACTAGAGAACATGGGAATATACAGATCTTTCCTTAAAATAATCAGTGTCTATCTAAAACCTCAGTAAACATTATTTGTAATGGAAATAAGCTAGAAACCTTCCCAGTATGATCGGGGTGAAACTGGTATACCTTTTATCACCATTATTCAGGAGTGTACTAAAAATGCTGTCTATAGAAATAAAAGAAGAAAAAGAAATTGAAGAAATTAGAATAGGCAAGGAGGAAACAAAAGTATCATCCTTGCAGACAACATGATGGTCTACTTAGAGAATTCTAGAGAATCAACTAAAAAGCTAATTGAAATAATTAACAATTTTAGCAAAGTTACTGGACATAAATAATCCTACATAAATCATCAGCATTTCTATGTTACCAATCAAGTCCAGCAGCAAAGAAAGAGAAAATAACTGGAGACAATATAAAATACCTGGAAATTTACCTGCCAAGACAAACCTAGGAACTATTTGAATATGATTACAAAATACTTTTCACACAAATAAAGTCAGATCTAAACAAATAAGAAAATACCAGTTGCTCATGGATAGGCTAAGCCGATATAATAAAAATGACAACTGCATCTAAACTAACTATACCTATTCAGTGCTGTATCAGTCATACCACCAAAAAAATTATTTCATGGAGTTAAAAAAAATAATGAAATTCATCTGAAAGAAAAAAAGGTCAAGAATGTCAAGGTAATTAATGAAAAAAAAATGTAAAGGAAGGTGACTTAGCAGTATCACATCTCAAACTGTACTATAAAGCCATAATCATCAAAATAATCTGGTATTGGTTAAGAAACTGAGTGATGAACCAATGGAATTGATTTGATATACAATAAACAGTAAAAAAAATGACAATAATATGCTAGTTTTTGATAACCACAAAGATCCAAGTTTTGGGGTTAAGAACTCATTATTTGACAAAAACTCCTGGGACAAGTGGAAAAGAATATAGCAGAAATTAGGTAAAGAAAAGAAATTAGGTTTAAAAAAAAAGGTAAAAAAAATAGGTAAAAAAAAATCTTACACAGAATACCAAGATAAGGTTAACATGGGTTCATAACATAAAGGGTACTCCCATAAGCAAATTACGGAAACATGGAATATTTTACCTATCAGATCTATGGATATGGGAAGGATTTATAACCAAATAAGAGATAAAGGGCATTATGAGAAATAAAATGGGCAATTTTGATTACATCAAATTAAAAAGGGTTTGTACAAACAAATTAATGCACTAAGACTAGAAGGGAAACAAAACTGGAAAAAAAGAAATTTATAGCAAGCATCCCCAATAAAGACCTAATTTCTCAAATACATAGAGAGCTAAATCAATTTTACAAAAATGTAGGCCATTTCCCAATTGATAAATGGTCAAAGGATATGAACAGGCAGTTTTCAAATTAGGAAATCAAAGCTATCTATAGTCATTTGAAAAAATGCCCCAAATAAGAAAATGCAAATTAAAACAGCTCTCAAGTATCCTCTTACAATTAACAGACTGACTAATATGACAGAAAAGGAAAATGGAAAATATTGAAGGGATTGTGTGGGAAAACTGGGACACTAGTGCATTATTGGTGGAATTGTGAACTGGTCCTAACACTCAGGAGAGCTATTTGAAACTGGCCAAATAGTTCTAAAACTGTGCATACCCTTTGACCCAGCAATACCATTAATAGGTCTATAACCCATAGAGATTTTTTAAAAAGGAGAAAGGACTTATTTGTTCAAATTTTTTGGTAATGGCAAAGAATTGGAAACTGAGGTGATGCCAGTCAATTGGGGAATGGCTGAACATGTTATAGTACAAAATTGTAATGGAATACTGTTGCACTTCTAAGAAATGATGAACAGGAGAATTTCAGAAACACTTGGAAAGACCTACATGAACTGATGCAGAGTAAAGGAGCAGAACAGGAGAACGTTGTACATAGTAACAGCAATACTGTATGATGAACAACTATGAAGGACTTGGCCATTCTCAGCAATGCAATGATCCAAGACAACTCCAAAGGTTTCAGGATGAAAAATGTTATCCATCTCCAGAGAAAGAAACAATAGAGTCTGAGTATAGATCAAAGCAGACCATATTTGACTTAATTTTCTTCATGTTTTTTAAAATTCTTTGACCACATGATGAATATGGAAATATGGTTTGTATGATAGCACACAGATGCAAATTTCTTGCAAGACTCAGGGAGGAGAGAGAGGTGAGAAGGACCCAGGGAATGTGGATTTCAAAATGTTAGAAAATGAACAAAAATTGTTTCTAAATGTAAGTGGAGACAAAATAAAATATTACCAAAAAAAAAAGGTTTGGGTTTTTTGATGGTTATTAGATTAAGAATAAAAAAGATTTTTTTTTTAAAAAAAGGGTTTGCTGAATCACAGTAGAGATCTAGCTGAGATTAAATAACATTAATTTGAAGGAGACCAAATCAATAGTTTTTTAACTTTCTCCAATGAAGCTCAACCTCCTAGGAGCCTAAGCAGGGATAGCAGATGGTGGAAGTTACCCAGCATTGAGGATTAGCAGGGCTGGAACAGCAGCAGGTCAAAGGGGCAGGGGATTCTAGGGCAAAGACAAGTGTATCACTAAAGCAGCTGACCATGGGGTTTAGTGAGGCTGGGTAAGGATACACGTGAAACCAGAATAGAAATGATGTACTAAGAGGAGAAGAAGCACCAATGGAGTAAAAGGCATGTTGCAGTGAGTGTGAAGGAAAAGTGGAAATTCTGCAGGGGCAGAATTCCAGAATTCCAGATCTTTAAGTGATGATACAGTTCCAGGTGATAAGAAAAATAATAATGACACACATTTATATATTTACATAGTTCTTCAAAGTTCACAGGACCATAGACTTAGAGCTAGAAGGGGTCTCAAAAGCCAATCCCCTCATTTTATCAATGAAGAAATAAGGATGGGGAGATAAAATTAATGGTCATTAAATATTTATTAAGTGTCTACTAAGTGTCAGGTACTATGCTAAATACTGAGGAAACAAAGGTAGAAAAAAGACAGCCCCTGCTCTCATAGAGCTTACAATCTAATGGGAAAAGATAAAAGGAAGCTGAAAAGTAGGAGGGGAGTTCGTTGAAGCATCAGAAAAGTTCTAAATTAGTGCAGCCGAATGAGAAATAAAGAGATATCTGAGCTGGGGTCTCTCCTTTAATGGAAGTTCAGAGTTAAGGGTCATTCATTGACTTGTCCAAGGTGACATATTGTGGGAGGTGGGGATTTGAACTCAGATCTCATGACTTGAGTTTAAAATGCATTTTCCTCACAATATTCTTGCGAGGTAGAAAACAGAGACTCATTAGGGTGATCTCTTAGAGTCTACATCCCCAATCATATCCCCATCGACCCATGTGATCAAGCAGTTGCTTTTCTTCAGTGTTTCTACTTCCACAGTAATGCAAATATTCATAATATGGAAATAGGTCTCCTTCAATGACACATGTAAAACCCAGTGGAATTGCTCATTGGCTACGGGAGAGGGGAGGGAAGAGGGGAGAGAAAGAACATGAATCATGTAACCATGGAAAAATATTCTAAATTAATTAATTAAATAAACATTTTCAAATTAAAAAAAGAAAATAGAGACTCAGAGAGATTGTCACTTGACCAAAGTAGAGGACCCCATTAGCTGCTCTACCAACTTGTACTCCCATAGTAGCCGGCCACACAGAAGAAGGGTCCTTTCCTAGCACAGGGCTGGGAGCACCATCCTTCCATTCATTGCTAAGAGCTTTCCATCTCTATTGGGGGATACCATCACAAGCCAATCAGGTGTTTCATAAGTATACTACCAAGGGCAGAGTAACTGTGAACTTGGGTACGTTGAAAAAAAATTTGCCTTATTGGATAGTCTAACATTGTGATCAAGTGTTCCATCCATTAGAAAATGCACAGCATCAATGAAGAGAATGAGCAAGTATAGGAACCACCCATCCAAACTCTCCCAGCCCATGCCATGTCCCCATTGATCTCTCTGGGGCTGCAATACCTTGGTAACTTCTCATCCTATCCTTGCACGGTTCCTCCATGGACGTGGCCTTGTGGCAAGGCTAGGAGCATGCCTTCTCTGCCACCTCCAGCTTCTTCATCAGGACAATCCTTGGCCAGGGTACCATTAGGCACATTTATAGAGAATTAGAACACTTTCCCCAGGACTGAAAGGAAGCCGCCACAATTCTTTGCCATCCTCAAGTCTTCTGTCTCTGTCTCTGTCTGTCTGTCTGTCTGTCTCTCGAATTGAGATGTAGGGAACAAAGTATTTGAATTCTGTTCTCAGCCTGCATGTAAGTTCACAACTACTGGGGCCATATGCAGGCTGCCATTGGCAATGGGTGGAAGAAGAGACAGAAATGCACTCCCCTTCTCCCTTTGTTGCACTCCATAAGAGTAACGGAGTCGTCATGAGCTAAAACCTTCCTCCCAATTCGACTCTCCTCTTGAATCTCTTAAATGACTTAGAGTGGAACGAGCTTGCTTTTTACCCAAGACACAAGAAGCATGGCTGATCATCTTAGCCAGTCATAAATTGCCTTCCAATAACTGGTACCCTATTATCTCATCAGGTGGATTCAGGAACTTCAAGTTGACTAGAGACTAAAAATTGGCCCAGCTCTATTATATTGTCAAACAGGGAAGCAGAAGCAGGGAAGGGAAATAGAATAAGAATTTATATAGTACCTACTATATGCTAGGCATTGTACTAAGTGCTTTATAAACATTATCTCATTCAGTCCTCACAACAAACTCAGGCAGAAGTTAAATGACTTGTCCTGGGTCACACAGCTGGTAAATATTAAAGGCTGGATTTGAACTCAAGACTTCTTGACCCCATAGCATCACCTAGCTAATTGTTGAGAAAACTCCACACCAAGTTATAAAGTGAAGGAAAATTCCTCGATTAAATAAGGACTTCCTAGAAACACAGAAGAAAAACAACTGCTTGATCACAAGGGTCGATGGGGATATGATTGGGGATGTAATACTCTAAGCAATCACTCTAATGCAGATATTAATAATATAGAAATAGGTCTTGATCAATGACATGCAAAACCCAGCGGAATTGCTCATTGGCTACTGGGGAGGGGGGGAGGGAAAGAACAAGAATCATGTAACCATGGAAAAATATTCTAAATTATTAATTAAATAAAATTTTTCGATTAAAAAAATAAGGACTTCCCTGATTTAACTTTTTCACACTTGTCAGAGCTTGGATAATGATGATGATTAAGGTATGGAAATGGAGCTTTTAGACTAGAAAAGAACTTTGCATCAAAGTGTTTCATGGTCATTGAATATACCGTTCAAATTCCCAAATGCATTTCTGCCTCTCAGCTTTGAGAGAGAAGAAATTTGGTTCCAGATTCTCTTCAAATCCTTGAAGGGAGAGAAAGATTCTGAAAAGAGACTGATATGGAGAGGAGGCAATAATACCTCAATAGTTTCCCTTCCTCATCTTGCTACACAAACTACTAGGAATTTCCCTTTTGATGAGATCTAAGACTTTTTCTCTGGATTGAACTGTTATCTCACTACTAATGGGAGAGCTAATTCACTGTGTATTATCTAGTATATTTGTATGCCTTCTCTGTTCTGTTTTCCTATCAACTTTAATGAATTGATTTATTCACTATGAATGTGTGTTCATTATGGAACTGGCATCTTGTAGAAAGAGAGTCAAGCCTTGGATATATATCTTGGAGCGCTCTTTCCCCATAAAGGGATATCAATCAGAAACACAGCTTGAACCTAAAAATTATTTCCAATCATTAATTTAAAATATTTAAGGGAATATAGTTATAGCCCAATCATCTTTCTCTGGGAACAGAATAGTTTACTTCTGTACCCAATCTCTTGCTTTCTCTCCTGGAGAATCAGTTTCCTTTGAGTGGGGAGGGAGGTGGGCATTCTAGCGTTCTAGAGGCAGCTGTTGTTGCTTCCCTCCAAGCCACATCTAGAAATCTCCATGTAGGCATATAATGTGTGGGCAAAACACACACAACATAAACATATCTTCTACTTATGTTTTGTTAGACCAGAAAATGGGCTGCTAAGGTGGTAACAGGCTTGCCTCATCACATAGCTCTTTAAGCAAAAGTCTGATGACCAGTCATCACTTTGTAAGGTTAGATTCTTATTTGGTTCTGAACTGGAACCCTTAGAATTGACTTCTGACATCTCTCTCAGTTACTTGATTCTGTAATCTAATAATTTTGATTATTACAAGACACAAGACACCCTCTGGTGTCTTTCCTCCCCAACCTCTTTTTGTGTGTTGTCTTCACCAATTACAATATTAGCTCTTCGAGGGCAGGGATTGTCTTTCTTTTTCATGATTGTATCCAGAGCTCTTAGTGCAGTGTCTGACACCTAATATGTACCTAATATATGTTTATTAAATTGACCTGAATTCGACAGTTATATCTGAGGTCAAATTTATCTGGGAATCTTATATGATCTTAATAGATGCATGAGACACCATGGAGAAGGGTCTTGAAGTCTATATTTCAGTCTTTGGAATCAAAGGCTTTTTTGTAATCAACAAATATAAGCACATTATCACTAAAATGTTATATTGATGAATACGTAGACACACTAGTTGGTAGCTGTCTTTCTTGGTTCTCTTTGTTTTGTATGATTGTATGCCTGGTGTATGCATGTCCAAATATGTACTTACACAGTAGAAATGGTGGTGAAAAATTATGACATTTTTTCTCTTTCTTTTAGAATCTTCTCTTTTTTGAGGTATCTAGAAAATTGATTTCTGTTTGGGTCCAGGTTTATTTTCTGCCCTCTCATTTTTTGCTATTCTGTAAAATAATACTGTTTATAATTTTTTTTTTGCTATCTTCCACCATAATGTTTTACAAACGAGCTATACTCTTAAACCAGTATTGTTCATAGCTTCTGTCTCAACTTGGCAAGCTCAAGCATTTTCTGACTGAGGTTGTTTCTTTGCTTTTTTGGTCTTCTTATTTGGTGACTTTAAAATTTTTGCTTTGGTTAAATATCCTCTGAGCAATAATGATAATAAGAATGAATATCTTTACTTTTGTCCATTTCCTATTTTTCAGCATCAATACCTCATTAGGAGAGGTCAGGTTGGAGTTATAATTGTGCACACAGTGTCTTCTCTTTGTTTTCATCCTTTATTCTAATTTGATATTGACTTTGATCTCTGCTCAAAGAAGTTGATGATTTGCCAGCTAATTCTGCAATGACTCATATCAGTAACAGCAGTAATCAGTCACTTCCTATATGTTTAGATAGAATCAATGATGTTAAGTCAGAACAAGAGCCAGATCAAAAATTTCCAAGATTTTCCTGGGAGAGTCCAAGATTGTCTTGCAAAAACTTTGAGAACTCAGTTTCAGTGGGATCCCTTGTAGGGATGAATTATGAAGCATTTAAAAAATATTTTGAATTACTTTTTTTTTTTTAGAGAGGGTCTAATGGATCTCCATCCTAGACAAGCAGAGGAAGCTATATTCAGATTTTTTGAGAAAAAAAAAAAAAGATCATTCAGCTTAGTAAGGCCATCTTACCTAGATGGGTCCAAAGGAGATGAGAACTTTGAAGATCATCCTCTTAATTCCAACCTGAATGTACAAGTCAAGGACAAGAGTCGCTGCAGTTAGACCAATGACTATGTCCTTTTCCCACAAAATGATAGATTACATTTACCTAGTCATTCTGTATCCCTTGGATGTCTTTTTGTGATGCTCAACAATAAGGTGGAGCAAACTACATTGAAAGCCTAGGTGGTGGCAAGAAATCAGAATGGAGTCACCAACATGAGTTCTCCTCACAGAAGCTCAGGGCCTTATTTGTTAAGTGAACACAAGGTAATGTCTCATGTCTGTGGCTCATTGGGAAATGGTAAGATGTATTCCATTCATTTATGCTAGGTCAAACATAGACATCACTTACTTCCAGGGCATAAATGAAATTGTTGGGCATCTCAACTACATCTTTGCTACTGATCCTGTTAATAGGAAGAACATATTAAGGCATATTTTTTATACTTTATCAATCTGATGTCTGAGATGTAGGACCACTCCATCAAGAGCCTGGAGGATTCCTGGTGTGTAGCATCACGTACAGATGGAGAAATTATATTCAGGGGTGTGCCAGCTCATATTGTCTTTCAAGAGCCAATTAAAGGAACAACTAGGTGGCTCAGTGGATAGAGCACCAGGACTGGAGATAGAAGGTCCTAGGTTCAAATCTGGTTTCAGATACTTCCTAGCTCTATAGCCCTTAGGCAAGTCACTTAACTCTGATTGCCTAGTCCTTACCACTCTTCTGCCCTGGAATTTATATTTATTGTTGATTCTAAGGTAGAAGGTTGTTGGTTTTTTTAAAAGAGCAAATTGTTAAATTTTCAGTGTGAACTTTTATATTTAGGAAATCAGTAGTCTACCAATCGGGGCTAGATTTATTATTTTATTAATTGTCTAGATTTAAGAAAGTGATGGAGGAAATGTCAATAATGCTTATCATGCATAATAATGCAAAACGTTTAAAAGTGTGTCATGAGTACTTCCTCCTGTCCCAGGGGAACTAGCTTTTAAACATTTGCCAGCACACCCCTGGGAGTACTCCACCCTGAATGGTAAGGATGTGACAATTTACTTGAAACTATAAAAGCAAAACATCAGGCCACAATTCTTTGCTTTCCAAAGGGTCATGCTGCTGTAGGTCCAGAGCTCCTGCTTCCTGATATCATTCACATCTGGGATGGTCTCTTCAAGACTCAGAATAACTCAGTATCATGGAGGCTAAGGACCCTACTTACCTAAAGGAAGGCTCTCTCAGTGTCAGCCTGCCTAATAGTGTTCAAGCCTAAAGCCCATTTCAGGTGATTTCCTTCCTCCAATCAGCATCTCCTCCACTACTATAGACACATTGTCCCCCACCAGGAGGTTCCCCCAAACTGGTCAGGCTAAGTTTCTTAAAGAGGATCTCAGTTGGTAAGCAGGCTACATGAAGGCTGACTTGGGGTCTTTTTCTATCTCTACTTCCTCATCCTTCCCTCCTTCCTGCTGCTGAGTAGCATGCCTCCATCTTTTCTTGCATCAGGGTGTGCGCCCTATAATATGGCCAATATCTACCAGGGTTTTCCCCATCTCCCGCCACATGAGTTAGTCTAGTTTTTGTTTTTTCCACTAAAATGTGACGGAGCTGATCCTGGGACTTGACGTGGTCAGATTGACTTGGCTTCCTTGTCTCCTAAAGCCATAAAAAGGTCTACCTGAATGGACTGGGCCATCATACTTGATGGGTCCTGAAACCCAAAATGACCATACCCTGCTCTGCTAACCTATGAGTTTCCAGATGGAGACAAGGCAGATTGCATCTGCCTACATTACGTGCTAGAGTATCCTGGCTGAATCTTTTCTTTGCTACAGCTAAGTAAAATTCTTTAAGTGTTTTTATGTCCTACGGGTACATTATTTTGTCCTGAACTAAGGGTACTAGTTCCTCTTCAACACTCTCCTTACCTCTTGGGATTAGGGACGTGAAGAATTCTCTAGAGAACCTCCATTCCTCCTAGACAGCCCTTTGGCTAATTCCCTAAGAAGCAAGACTAGAAAGAACAGAAGGCTGATCCTGAAGAGCTTCCTTTTTGTGCTTCCTTCTCTTTCACTGTCCTATTTCTGCCTTACTTTACTAAATACTTTACTTAATCCAGAAGTATTGAACAGTATACCCAGATGACACTAAACCACTATTTCTAGGGCACCAATAATAGTATTGTATCAGGACTGAAGAGACCAGACCATATTTATATGTCAAATGATGTCCAGAGACCTTTAATGCTTTTTCTATTCTATTCCATGCTTCCCCTGTAAACCTTAAAATTTCCCAGACCCTACTTTATAAGATTGGATTAAGACCATTCCCCATTTGGGCAGTGAACTCTACTTAAAGCAGGAATGTGAGAATTCTATTTTACCTACTTGGGTCTACCCTAGGGGAAGATAAAGTTGTAAACTCTTTTCTGAACAATGAAAAGTACTTAAACCCATACTTTTCTTAAGCTAAGTACCTATAAAGGTCAAGCAACTTGTGAATTTACAAGGAACAAAGAACTGGAAAACTTACTCAGAGCTTTCCTGATGTGAATTACTCAAAAATCCACACCTTCTTAGGTGTGGACTAAGACTGGGCGGTCCTTTAGAAACATCTACAGTGATTGGTAGATGTAAGGACTTAGGGGAGGTGACAGAGAAGATTTTGCCCTTAAAAATAAGAGCTCAGGGAAGAGCTGGGAAGTCATTCTGAAACATTCAGATTGGAGAGACTCATTCTGAGGAGACTGATTCTGAAACATTCAGATGGAGGAGGGAGCTGGTGAAAGCAGCTGAGATGCTGCTGGCCTGGTGTCATTAGAAATCCTTACTTAGACAGATCTTATGGTGAGTGTTAAAAAACTGACTGATTTCTCTTTTAAGACTCAGGTCTAGGCCATATTGGCTTGAGGCCCTTCATACTTATTCTTTTCTTACTCTCTCTCCCCTTCTTTGATTACTCACTGTGTTGTTAATTAAAAATCTCTATAAAACCCAATTGACTTGGGTATTTGAATAATTGGGAATATTTCCCTGGCGACCACCTTATATTTGATTTTAAACCCAAGACACTGTAGTGAAACATATTTCTGCGGTCAAATTTACTCACCCTCTCTTATATCTATCACAATTTATATCTTCCACTATTTTAATCACTACAGTTTAAGACCTCAACCATTTTAAATCTCACACCCCCCACCCCCCAAATCCCCTTAAACCTCTGTCCAATATGGCAGGACCAGGGGTGCTTTCTGAGTGCCAGCTCAGGGGTCCCTACTACCCCTTTAATGAAATTTTGATACTGAAAGTCAATTGATTTCACCCTATAGATGTTTTAATCCTCATGATATCCAGGATACCCTTTTCATCTCCTCTTGCCCACAGGTCCCTTCTTCACAGTCCTAGAGTAATAATACTTCTTCCTAGAGCAGTCCGCAGTCCTTCTCTCAGGAATGTGGACGAGGGTGGAGAAAAGGTTGTTACAGAGTCCTTCGAGGGACTGCCATAGGTTTATGAGAATTCATATTTGGTAGGGAAGAGCAGAGAATTTTGTTCCTTCAAATCCAAGAATTTAACCAAAAAAAGAAAGAGGGCTTAGAATTCCTAGAAATTCCTTAGAAATAGGACAGTTGTTTGAATGTAGGCATCTAATATGGAGGAAATAAGGGTCAGTAGGATATTCCCAATGGACAGTTGTTGAACAGATGCTTCCCAGCCTAAGCTTCCTTTTCACTTAGTAGTGGCATAATTTGCAGTGGTGCTTGTCTCAAATCCTCTCTTTCCCAGTCCTGAGAAGGTACAAATGAGCCAGCCCAGGGTAGCTGGTTGGCATAGAGACTGAAGCAGGGCAATTCTAGAAGAGTTTGCTGGCTCTAGTCATTGACTCTGGAAGCCATTCCTCCTTCAGGCATAACTTGCCAGTGAATATATGGCTAAATGCGTTTTTAAAAAACAGGCTATTTCCCTTTCTTAATGTGTATGTATGGGATAAAAAGAAAGTGGGAAGAATAAGGGGAGTAGGTGGGGTACAGAGGGGAGAGTACCAAAGTTTTTTTGTTTTTTTCTCAATCCTCCCCACATCCTATATAGTATAATCTGGATCCACATCTAACTACATAATCCCTCTTCCTCTCATATACCTTCATATGTGTTTCCCAAGTTTGAATTCTGCCATGTTCTTGGTAAAAAAAATTTTACTGGCTGTTAATCTAAGTTTCCTTTTGTTTCTACCAAGACCTTCATAAATTTCTGTCTTCTGCTCTTGCCCTCCTAGTCCTGTCAATATTTGAATGTTTTTTTTTTCCTTTGTTTTATACTAGAGGGTATCAGGTTTGGAACTGGGAGGACCTAGGTTTAAATCTAGCTTCAGACACTTCTAACTATGAGACTCTGGGCAAGTCACTTTCCTGATTACCTAGCCTTTTTTCCCTCTTCTTAGAATTGATACAAAGGAAGAAAGGGTTTTAAAAAACACTAAAACTACGATTTATTCTAGACAGGTAGATTTTTTGGTAGAGATAAAGCTACAGTCCTCATGTTTTTATCAAAGTCACATAGAAATCCTAGTTTCCTACTATTTCCACCTCTTATCCTTTATGAGCTTTTATTTTTTTATAAGGTCTAATTAGTGTTTCTGATCATCTCAGCCACTTTTGTAGACTTGGTTCTCAAGAAAAATGTAGATCATTTCATGCATCTCACCTTTCGGATCCCCACCTGTCAGTATTTACTTATTATGCTGGTTTATTTCTTTACTTCTGATTGGACTTAGGTGGTCTGTGGTACTCTAGAGCAATAGATAGTGGAGGCATCTTGAGCAAAGAATGACTTGCAAAGGATGCTTCCCCAAAGCAAAGTTTTAGGTTCTTTCTACTGTTTTCTAGAATACTAAATGATAAATCTAGTCCTTGAGAAAGGTCTTGAGAACAATGAGAAGATTCCATCTCATTTAGAATTAGAGGGAAACCAGGAATGTGCTTACTATATTCTCTTCTTTTCCTTCCCTTTCCTGGATGATTTTCTTTAATTCTTAAGTGTGTATATGTTATCTTTTTCCTCTTCCAAGGATCCTAGGCTTGAAAACTATTTTCCAAATTAATTTATAGAAATATATGCCAAACCTTTTAAAGACTGAGAGCTCCAACTCAAAGGCAAAAACAAGACTAGGTAAGCTCAGTCACACTCTCCTCTTACCTTCTTGAGCCTATGTTGTTACAATCCTGTGATAAAGATGGGATCTGGTCACCTCAGAAATATATTACCAACCTCTGGCAAAGGTCTAATTACTCAGATTTATAAGGAGCTAAGCCAACTGTACAAAAAAGCAAGCCATTCCCCAATTGATAAATGGGTAAGGGACATGATAAATGTAATGCTAGCAATGAGTCAAACTAAGAAGGATATAAACTGGGAGATGTACAGATCATTGTATTGACTTTCTTTTCCTCTCCAGATTCAAATTATCAAGTGGCAGATTCTTTTTGTCTTGTCTTAAAGATCCTGAAAGAACAAACCTGGAAACAGATTTGGGTCCTTTTGGGATAAGGGAGTGGCCCATTTATGTGCACAGTCTCTCAGGTATTATTCTTCAGTCAATTCAGTTGTATCCAACTCTTCCTGACCCTATTTGGGGCTTTTTTGGCAAAGATATTGGAATGGTTTGCCATTTCTGTTTCTAGAGCATTTTACAGATGATGAACTGAAGTAAATAGGGTTAAGTGACTTGCCCAGGGCCACACAGCTAGTAGTGTCTAAGGCCAGATTTGAACTCAGGAAGAGGAGTCTTCTTGACTCCAGGACCTGCATTCTATCTATTGTGCTGCCTAGATGCTCTTAGCTTGGGATTCCAGAGGGACAACCTTTTAGAACCCATCGTGACCTTTCAAGTAAACTGTGTAAATCTTGAAATCTCTCAGACTTGTGAATGTTAAAAATTTCCACATTGAGGAATCCTCCATTGGAACAAATTCCCTACTGGAAAACATTCCCCATTTTGATGTGAGAACTCGCCAGGATCAGAAGACTTAAGACTGCTTTAGGGGAGAAAACTCCTTGCTAAACAATGAAAGTACTTGGACCCATGCTTATAATAAGGCAAGGAGTTCTTTGAGCCATGCCTGTTTTTAGAATTGATACAATGGGATGCTAGGTACCTATAAAGGTCAGGCAGGTTTTCTCTTGATGGGATTAGTTGACTCAGCTGTGTTTTCTCTGGTTCAGACTTACTGAGGGGATTAGTCAATTTAGCTGGAATTCAGATGGGCTGTCTTTTAGAAAACATCTATGGTGATTGGTAGATGGAAGAACTTAGGGGAGGTGACATAGGAAAAAAACCCCTATATAAGAAAAGGAATCTCTTGAGCAAGGGATTCCTTGGAGATGGACTCCTTGGAGATAGAGGCTTGGAGATAGATCCTTCTGGAGGAGGCCCTTTGAAGATCTCTTGAGAAGAAGTCCCTTGGGAGGCTGACTCTGGCTGGAACTCCCTCTGGGGAGACTCTGTTCCCCTGACATCCTTGCTTAAGACAAATCTTGTGGTGAGTGATAACTGACTGGTTTCTCTCTTAAGGCTTAGGCCTGGGTTGGCCAGGCCTGCCCTGGGCCGACCTATTCTTTTCTCATTAATTCCTTTTCTCTCTCCTTCTCCTTTTCTTTAATTCCACATTTGTATTATTAATTAAATTCTCTATAAAACCCAGTTGATTTGGGCATATTCATAATTTGGGAATATATTCCCTGGCGACCACTTTATATTTGATTTAAAAACCAAGACACTGTAGTGAAAACATTTTCTGCAGTCACAATTTACTCACCCACTCTTATATCTAATATAATTTATATCTTCCACCAATTTAACTCACTACAGTTTACAACATCAACCATTTAAATCTTACAACTGTTAAGTACCGTAAAAACCTCAAAGTATGGCAGCCTCCCAAGTTTTGTCATAATAATGATATATAAGTATCGAGAACCTGACATCCCACGAAAGTGAATTCCACATTTTTCTTTGCAGATGGAAAATACTAGGCTAGGTTCTTCTCTTCTGCTTTATAAACCATTACAATTACTGTCCTCTGACTTTCCCTGCCCAACAATTTCCCCTTTCAGCCATGATTATGTTGACTTTATAGAATCTGGAAGATAGAATCCTACATAGAAATGAGATTGAAGAACTCCTAACTATGTTCTGCCAGCGCCCTCTTCTCATTAAATCACAGGCTGAAGCTGTCTGGTGGGGATTATGATTAGCAGTGCAACAATAGCCTTTAAAATGTACATGAATTAAATGAGGCAGAATTCTCCCTCTTCCAATATAAATATATACCCTGAAAGAATGCCAATTTTCTGCACTCCCAAGTAAAACTATTTTTCTTGGAATCATATTCCTATAGTTGCCAAGATATACATTATATTTATCTCTAGAAAATCTATTCCACGAAAATACTTGGTTCATTACCTTGATAGATGAAAAAATTACAACAAATCCTTAGTTTTACAACTATTGAGATTTTTAAATGAAACATAAAATTTTAAACATGGAGACTAATTTCTCAACAGCCTATTACAGTTTTCAAAAAGAAGCACACTAACAATTGTTGCCTCTCTTATTTTGACAAACTGTGCAAATAAACTTAAATAGAACACTTAGACTTCTATGTTCTGTTGCACAGCTTGCAGGCACATTACTTGGTGTATGATGAAGTCAGTTATTTTTATCTGCTTCAGGCCCCAGCCTTAGGAGCTGTGAAGGTATGACTTTAAAGTCTACAGGATAGCTAAGGTCCTTTTAGTATCATATACAATAGTGTGTATTTTTTGGTCAATATTTTCAAAGACTTCCTAGTATTTCAGAGAATACAACTTTTTGTATCATTTGATTGATAATTTATATCTGCATGTCTTTATTAATAAAATTTAATTGGGTATACCCAATTATAAGATTTCTACATTTTAGCATAAACATTTTCAAATTTGTAGTCTATATGTACATTTTTCCTTTCCTATCAGTTCTACTTATTAACACTATTTTTGTTCAATTAGTGAATAATAACATAATTAATACATTTTGCTTTTCTTTCCATTCTAAGAATTTTTAGTTTGACATTTCCTACATTAGGATGAACTCCTTTGCCCCCAAATAACCAGCTGAATTTTTTTTTAAAGAAAGGTGTTTCTATGAAATAAAGGCCTTTCACCACAATTATATATACTATCAATCAAAAATCCATAGAATAGAAAGGTAAGAGCTGGGGGGTTGGGCAGTAAATGGTAGCAAACTGGTTCTTTGGAGAAAAAAGTATGCAGAACACATTTTAAAATTTTAAGCCACAATATTAACTGCATGTGTTAACTATTAAACATTAATAACTGCATTATTAATCTGCATTTTCTTATACCTAGACAATCAACAAAACAATAAATCAAGCCCTAATCTATAGTTTTTCAATTTCCCAAGCATAAATGTAGCCCAGCACACCTGAAAGACTGTTCTTATTGCAGTGTTAATCACTAAGGCATGTTAATTAGTGTTTTGTTCAATTTCTTAACCTACCACAGAATTTAATTCAATAAATTTTTAATAAAAATCTATTGGCACTGTGCAAGAAATATTGCACCAAAAAAAAGCTCCAACCCTCAAATAGCTTATATTCTACTGGGTATATTATATATATTATTTTATTCTTTACAGTTTTCCACCTTACAAGGCCAACCACCATTTAACCTTATTTTGTTAACAAAGTTTCATGCCTTCCAATGAGTAGTTTTCTTATAATAAATATAAAGTCATATATAAATATAAGTAATATAAATAAAAGAAATACAAATATAATTAAATAAAAATAAGTCATAAAGAAACAGAAAAATTCTTATCATTCTTGATTGTAGAACTATTTCCATATCTGTCTCCTTCATATTTGGGACAAACAAAGGGATCCCCAAAAGCATCAAGGCCCAGGCTGATTTGGGGGAGTGGGAGTTGCTGCTTCTCTCTTATTATCAGCTGAACTTGTCTGCAGATGGATCAGATCATGCCATTTCATCTTTCTGGCTCTCCTGGATTGCTTCTATTATGAAGCAAAAACAAACACAAAAACTCCGCCTGACAGGACACAACTGTTGCTTCCATCATTTTTAAACACAAATGCCTAGTTGCAATTAAGTATTAACCAGACTTATAGATAACACTTCTAATGAAAGGGCTTTTCTATGAGATCTGATCAAGCGAGTAAGATTTGTAGGTTTTTAAAAAAATATTAATAAATGCTTTATCTAAGATACTGGAGCCACTTTTGAGAAAAGATATTTGGTTTTCTCCTAATTTCTAACACCCGTAGGTTTCCCAGTGGATTGGCTTTTCTTCAGCTTTCCCACCTGCTCCTGTTCTAAGCCCTACAGATTCCTCCTTTCTCCCTAGATCATACTAGATTCAGAGCTGGAAGGGACCTTAGTACGTCATCCATTTAATTTAACAGAGGAGAAAATCACGGCCCATGTAGGGTTAGGGACTTGCGCACTTAGCATCACACCACAGGTGGGATTTGAAGCTAGGGCTACGGTTTAGCGATGGGGTGGGGCAGGTCAGCCAAATGTACAGATTTAGGCTGGGGGTCGGGGGGTGAGGCACAGCGTGAGGCTAAAGGTGGGGGGCGTTGCTCTGAGAGAGGCTGAAGGTGGGAAGGGATGTTCAGAGAAGCTGAAAGAGGAGCATTTTTCAGAGAGAGGCTGAAGGACGGGCATGGTGGTGTGTGCAGTGTTCAGAAAGAGGCTGAAGAGGGAGGCGGTTTTTTTTTTTCCCCAGAAAGGCAGAAGATGGGAGGGGGCGCTCAGAGAGACTGAAGGTGGGAGGGGGTGTTCAGAGAGGCTGAAGGCGGGAGAGGTTGTTCAGAGTGAGGCTGAGGTGGGGGAGGTGTTTAGACGGAGGCTAAGGGGGGGGCTTTCCGAGAGAGGCTGAAAAGGGGGGTGTTTTTTCTGAGTGAGGGTGGGTGGGGTGGTTCGGAGAAAGGCTGAGGAGGGGCGTTTTTTAGCGCGAAGCTGAAGATGGAGGACGGTTGTTCAGAGGGAGGCTTAAGGGGAGGGCGTTTAGAGAGAGGCTGAAGGTGGGGGGGCATTCAGAGGGAGGCTGAAAGTGGTGGGGGGACGCGGAGAGAGGCTTGAAGGTGGGAGGAGGTATTCAGAGAGGCTGAAAGGGGGCGTGGTGTGCCGAGCGCTCACGCGCCGCCTCACCCTGCTCTCCCTCCAGCTCCTTCTTTGTCAGGGTCTCCTCGACTGGTGGTCGCAGGCTCGGTCCGGAGACAGCCTGATTTCCCCCGTAACTCCCCCCTCTCCCCCTAAGTCATCCACTCCCGGGCCGCGAAGACACAGCCACACGAGCCTGTGACTTCACCAGTCCCTCTCCTGGGTGTGCTGCACCGCCCTGCCCGGTGCGCGTGGGCGGCGCCCCTTAGCTCCCGCGGCAGCTGAATCGGCTCTGTCCGCTCCGCTCCGCAGTGTGGCGGGAGGGGAGAAAGAGGGCGGGCCGAGTAAACCCCGCCCTGGCGGCGGGGAGGGTGGGGGGAGTATGAAGGAAAGGCCTTCCGGGCCTGAGCCAGGCCTGCCTGGGCCACTAGCCTTCCGGAAATTGTCGGGTAGATCAGGCACAAGGATGGAAAGGTGGGCAGCATGGAGTGGTAGGCAGACACACGAGGCTGACAGCCAACACTCGGAGATACACAGACAGGCGGGCAGATGGCCTGGAGGGAGAAAATGGTGTCAAGGCGGCTGTCACTATCATCTGCCCGCTTAAGAGTCCTGGAGCCCTACTGAAAGACTGGGCCAAGGGCCAGGAATCTTTTCAACAGACTCAGCAGAAACTGATTAATAATAAGTATTTGTTGAATTGATGCAGTTCTGCCTGTTGCATTAGAGTCTTGTACTTACAGAGCCTCCTCCGTGATAATTCAAGAAAAATCTGTATAAAACAGGGGAAATGGATGAAAAATGCCCATTTTGCAGATATAGTTGGAGGGCCAGTCCACTAACTTAGTATTTCAGTTGTTAACGTGGAAATAACACAGAACTACTAAAGTAGTCAGCAAAAACTGAGTCTTTGAATCAGGAGATAGTGTTCAGTTTCAGCAGCCACACAGTCAAGTGCCTAAAAAAGCACCCAGTGAGATGATTCTCCAAAGAGTGATAGAACTTGGGGGTCTTTTGTATCCTCTGGAGAACTTGGTACCACAAGCATGCATAGACAGGCTGTAAGCAGGCTACAAAGAGACTGCAGCCAGCTGCTGGGGTATCAGGGGATGATCAACTGCAATGAATACAAAAGGAAAGGGTCAAACCAAGAGCTGGGCCTCCTAAGAGAGTATGGGAGAAGCTAATAGGACAAATAAGGGTTCTCAACAGTCCCACCCCAACTGGGGTCACCAAACATTTCAAGATCTATTGTTCAGTCCCAAACAGGTGTACCTGGTACATACTTCTGGATGAGTTCTCAAGGGGCAGAGGCAAACTTGGAACTTGCAGAAAACCCAGTTGATACAGTCTATAGATTTGGAATTGGTTCAGTAAATAGATTAGACCAGAATTAAGAGGAAGAAAGACTTAGACTGTATTTGAAAAAAAAAAGACTCAGTTGCCATCTGAAGAATGCTTAGTATATTGGGTGCATGCCAAAGAAGAACATAAACAATAATTGCATAGGATGAAAAAGTATGAATAGCAGTTTGCTCCATCGGAGGTAAAAGAACTTAATCTACTGAAATATTAAATAAATTTGTTGAGTCATTATAGCACTCAGATCCTGCTTAATCCCTCTCCTGGGAGAGAGTCCATACAACAATGGGTAGAACAGACAATTCCTTTTTGGGGAAAGAGGAATGGTCTGGTAAAACAAAAACATTCCTATGATTGCCTTCCCTAAATATCCAAAATTAAAGTTGACTCTAAATGATCCTTAAAATGTAAATATTTGTAAAAGAGGCCTATGTTAATTTGTTAACCACCATTGATAAAAGATTAGTAATAGGATTAACAAAAATGTCAAATAGCAGAAGTAGATAATTCTGTGGAATGGAGTCCTGTTTATCAATTTTGTTGTTTTGTGGTCCAACTCTTCATCAGCCTATGTGGGGTTTTCCTGGCATAGATATTGGAGTGGTTTGCCATTTCCTTTTCCAGCTCATTTTACAGATGAGGAAACTGAGGCAAAAAAGGGTTTAGTGACTTTCCCAGAGTTACACAGCAATAAGTGTCTGAGGCCAGATCTAAATTCAGGATGTCTTCTTGACACTCTGTGCTACTGAGACACTACCATTTTTCCAGACTCCCAGATTTGTCACCTTGGCATTTGTAATTCACTTTAAGAGTACCCAAATATGGGGAAGGGTGGGGGGGAGTTGGAAATTCCCAAAAGACACACAATGAATAGAAATAAAAAGACAAACCTTCCCTATCGCACAGTTGTTAAGGTCATAGGATTTTAGAGATCATTTATTCCAAGTCCTTCAATTTGTGGGATTTTACCTTCTCAGCAAAAGCTAGGCCATTCTCCAAAAGAGCAGAGGTTCACAGGTTTTCAACAAGCAGCATCCTCATCTTTCTAAAAACCTCCCATTCAGGTTGTCAGCTGAAGCCTTGATTGCTCTTTTTCCTCCATTGCTAGACAGAAAAATTCTGGCAAACAATTTTTTGGAGCATCATAATCAAAATTTCTAAAATATAAAACCAAAACAAAACAGGACAATAGTTCTAACCTTTTAATATATAAGGATCATTTTAAAAGTAAGAATTTCACAGACCTCCATATTATATCTATATATCTATATTTATATCATATATAGTACTTATGTTGTTAGTTTTTATTGAGAATTCCATCTATCTACATTAGGGATTTGCTTCCTCTTTTCTCACATTCTTCAAAATTGTCTGCAATCTGGCTTCTCTGATCTCTGGAAGCTACCGTTTCCAAAGTTGCCAACGATCTCTTAATGGCCTAATTTTCTTAGTCCTCCTTATTCTTGACCTCTCTGCCACATTATTGTTTACCTCCTCCAGGATGCTTTATTTTTTCTAAGTTTCTCTGATATGGTTCTCCTAGTTCTACCTGGCTAACTTCTCTTTCTCAGTCTCCCTTGCTGGTTCTTCCATGCTACACCTACTGACTATGGGTGTCCCTCAGAGCTTTGTTTTGGGCCCTCTCCTCTTTTCACTTGTTGATCTCATCAGCTCCATTGGGTTCAGTTTTTATCACTATGCAGATGATTTCCATTTTTATATAACTAGTCCTATATTGGGTATCATCTGAACTACATAGTTTTTCATCTCCAACTGTCTTTTGGATACCTCCAAATGGATGTATCTTTCTCCTCACTTTATGAACTTCCTTTTATTATTGAAGGCACCAATATCTTTCTAGTTACTCATACTTGCACTCTAAGTTTTGTCTTTGTCACTCTCATCCCATCTATCAGATTTCTTGCCAAATTTTGTTTCTTTCTTTATAACATCTCTCATTATATATCTCCTGTCCACTCAACTATCCGTCATCCTAGTTTAAACCTTCATCACCTCTTCCCTAAACTATTGCAATAACCTTTCTGCCTCTTGTCTTTCCCCACTCCAATGCATTCTCTATTCCATGGATCCCCAAACTTTTTACACAGGGCACCAGTTCACTGTCCCTCAGACCGTTAGAGGGCCGGAATATAAAAACCTAACCCTAACCCTAACCCAGCAGCAGTACACACAGTGCGGAATCCCCTCCCCCAGATTGCTGTTCACCATGCTGATGTCTTCCATTGTGCAGCCACATAATCCTTTGCATGGTGCCTCCTTCTAAGGGGCCATGCAAAGGATTATGTCACTGGAAGTAGTACCACCCTTTGTGGTGCCGCCACATACAGTGCTCCTCTCACTGACCACCAATGAAAGAGCTGCCCCTTCTGGAAGTGTGGTGGGGGTCAGATATGTGGCCTCCGGGGGCCACATGTGGCCCGCTGGCTGTAGTCTGGGGACCCCTGCTAGTCTATTCAGTTGCCAAAGTGATTTTTCTAAAGCTAGGATCTGACACCTCCTTGCTCAGTGAGTACTGGTGGCTTTCTAATGCTTTGAGAATCACATATGAACTCCGTTTGGCATTTAAAGCTCTTCATAACCTGACTCCTTTTTACCCTTCCAGTCTTCTTAATTCCTTAATCCCTACCACATATTTGAGAATTCAGTTACAATATCCCCATCTTGTGTCCTTGCATTCGCTATCCTTCAGCCCTACCCCCTTGAGACGCAGCTCAAATCCTATCTGCACAAGGGTTCCTAGCTTCTAGTTAGTCTTCCTCTCTGAGATGACTTTCTCGCTTCTCTATTTCTCTCCCCTTGTCTCAACCATACACATATATCTTTGTATACATACATACTTATATAAAACTTTATATAGTATGTATGAGATAATAATTGTAAAGCATCTAGCACATAGTTAAGTACTATATAAATGTTAGCAATTATTGGTATTCTTGGCTATTATTTTGGACCAGAGTTGAACGCATGGTGTTTGAAACTCATAATGAAGAACTTCCTCTATTTATTAAGAATTGTGTCATCTCTGAATTTCATTGTCTTAAAGAATTGTCCAATGCTCTGAGAGGCTAAGTAACCTATCTTGGGTCACATAGCAGTTCTGTGTCAGAGGTAGGACTGGAACACAGGTCTTATTCTAACTGCCATGTCAATTCATTCTCCAACAGTACACATATCTGTAAGACCTATTATTTATTCAGCCTGCAGAATTTCCATTTGCTCTTTTATGTATTCACTCTCAGCTAGACTGATAACTTTACAGAGAAAATTGAAGTCATTTGACATGAACTCTCCTCTTCATTTCAAAAATTCCTTGACATACCTCCCTACCAATTCTGCTGTTAAGAGTAGTAGCTAGGTGGTACAATGGGTAGAACAGAGGACCTGCTGTCATGAAGACCTAAGTTTGAATCTAGCCTCAAATTCTTCCTAGCTGTGTGACCCTAGCCAAGTCATTTAGTCACTGTCTTAGTTTTCTAATATGTAAAATGGGGATTAGAACAGATATGTCCCAGAATTGTTGTGAGGATAAAATGAGATTATATTTGTAGAGAGCTTTGTAAACCTAAAGGTACTATATATAAATGTGAGCTATTATTCTTTTGGTCTTTGTCAGTGTGATAGACTGTCTCCTTGATATGATTAATCAGTTTAATCAGTATGTTTATGCCCTTAATCCATTCTCTCCCATCTTCAGCAGATTGCAACCTGAAAGTTCTTGGTCTGCCTGCTTATCTGCCTGTCAGTGTGTCTATCAATCTTGCACTGTCTTATTGTTGTTCAGTTGTGTCATGACCCCATCTTGGAGTTTTCTTGTCAAAGGTATTAGAGTGGTTTACCATTTCCTTCTCCAGCTCATTTTACAGATGAGGAAAATGAGGCCAACAGAGTTAAGTGACTTATTTGGGGTCACACAACTAGTAAGTATTTGAGGCCAAAATTTGAACTTTGGAAGATGAATCTTTCTGACCCCAAGCCCTGCATTCAATCCATTGTACCACCTAGTCACCTATCAGCTAGACCCTACCAAACTTTATTCCTACTCCTCAGTCCTTTCTCAGTCAAACCCTTAATAAAAGCTATTCAAATTGGACACCTTCTTTTCCTCCCTTCTAAATCTTTTACAGAACAGCTCCTCATCTTATCTCTCAATGAAACTGCTCTTTCCAAAGTTACCAGTGGCCTCTTAATTGGCAGATGTGTTGGTCTTTTTAAGGCTAATCCTTCCTGACCTTTCTACTGTATTTGTCACTATTGTTTCCTCTGTCCTTCTCCCTATGCCTTTATGACACTACTTTCCCCTAGTTCTCCTCTCACCTGTCTAACCACCCCTTATCAGTCTCTTTAGATGACTTATCATCCAGATCATGTCCACTAACTATGGTTATTCCCCAGAGCTATATCCTAGACCCTCTGTTCTTCTCTCTACATTTTCCCTTGGTGATCTCATATTTTTTTACTTCCTGTGCTAGTGACTCCATATCTATATATTTAGATGATCTCTCTTCCACACTTCAGTTGTATGTCATCAATTGCCAGTATATTTCCAATTGAATACCCTAGAAACATCTCAAATTCAACATATCTAAAACAAAACACATCATCTTTCCCCCCAAACCTACCCTTTTCCCACTTTTTGTTGAAGGTTCCACCATTTCCCCAGCCTCCCAGATTTGTAACCTTGTCATTTTCTTAAATTAATTTTTTTCTTATTCCTTACATATATATTCTATTAGTTGGTAAAGCTTGTAGATTTCTTTTTTACCTCCCAAACCCTTACCTTCTGTCTTGGAATCAATAACTAAATATTGATTCCAAGACAGAAGAGAGGTAAGGGCTAGGCAATGGGGGTTAAGTGACTTGCCCAGGGTCATATAGCTAAGGAAGTGTCTGAAGTCAGATTTGAATCCCAGAGTACCTATCTCCAGGCATGACTTTCTAATCCACTGAGCCACCTAGCTGCCCCTACATATATAGTTTCTAATTCTACAATATCTCCAATTTGACCCTTTCTCCTCACATAGCCTTAGTTCAGGCTCTTATTGCTATTCATCTAGGTCAGTGATGGCAAACCTTTTAGAGACTGCATGCCGTACATTGCCCCTCCCTCCCCCCAGTGCCTTACCCCAGTCTTGGGAGAGGGGAAGCACTCCCATTGGGTGATATGAAAAAATGTCATCAGGTCCCATGGAGAGGGGGAGGGGAATAGCTCTGCCCGAGTCCCTCTGCCTTTCTAGTAATGAACTATGGCAGGAGACAGCATACATGGCCATAGAAAGCATTCTGTGTGCCACCTTTGGCATTTGCCATCTTGGATCTAGGTTACTGCAGTAGCTTCTAATTGATTTTCCTCTTTTAAGTCTCTACCCATTCTAGGCCATTTTATATACTGTTGTCATTGATCACAAATCTGACCATCTAATTCTCCTCTAATCAACTCCAGTTACTTCTTATTGCTTCCAAGATAAAATATAAACTCCTCTGTTTTTAAACCCCCTTACAACATGCCTCCAACCCATCTTTCTAGCCTCATCGTGTGTACATTACTCCCCATTTTGCACTCTGCAATTAGGTTAAAGTAGTCTTATCTTTTTTCCTCACACATGATATTTTATTTCCCATCTCCATGTCTTTGCGTTAACTATTCCCCATTCCTGATATATACTCACTTCTCACCTCTGCCTCATGGGATCCTTCTTTTTCCTTTAAGACACAGCTCAAACATTACCTTCTATACAAAGCCTTTCCTCATTCCCTCATTTGCTAGTATCCTTCCTCTTTAACTACTTTATATTTAGCTGGAGAAGGAAATGCCAAACCACTCCAGTGTCTTTGCCAAGAAAATCCTAAATGGGGTCATGAAGAGTCAGAAGCAACATTTTTTACTTTTATTTGGTATTATTTGTTTATGTACACTATAGTCTCCCTTATTAAAATGTAAACTCTTTTTGTGTAGTTTTTTAATTCATTATATTTCCTGGTCACTAGCAAGGTCTAGGCATATATAGTGGGTGCTTAATAAATAATGATTGTTTGGTTGATTGGACATGATGGATGCTTTCAAGTGTTTGAAGGGATGTGAAGAGGATTTACACTTGTCTTATTTGGCCTTAAAGGGCAAAACTAGAAGCAATGGATGAAACTTGCAAAAAGACAACATTAGTTTCAAAGTAAAAAAAAAAATTCCTAGCAATTGGAGCTGTCCAAAATGGACCACTTTGAGGTTTAGTAGGTATTCTCTTATTGGAGGTCTTTCTAGAAAGCATAGATCATCATTTGTCAGACATGTGGAAGAAGGAATATCTCATTGGATCCTAAATTTGGAACTTGAAGGGACCTGGTAGATAATTAATCTAGTCCAATCTCTTCATTTTACAGTTAAGAAACTGAGACCCAGTGTTCAAAGCCTCACACAGTAAATGTCAAAGCTGAGATTCAAACTCTGGTCTTCTAATTCCAAATTTAGTGCCTTTTGTAATGAACAAAGAGGTATTTTGTTGAAGTGCTAAATTTTTTTAAACTAAATGGCCTTTAATTTCCTTTCTGTTATCATCAGCTACTGAGGACACTACAGCCTGACAGCTTGGTACAATAACTGACAGTCAAAATGATGGCCCTAAATCATTAAGAAAAAGTGATGGTAGTGTTTACCTGGAAAAACACAGAACCACTAAAGCAGGTACAAAGAAGACACCTTTCATCTGGACAAGGGAGACAATGCTCTTATGCACACACCACACTACACAGAGCCTCTGGTGTCTCTGGGAAAATGCCCCATAAATGGGAATTTTCCATCATGGAAATTTCCATCAAACTGAAGAATTTGGGGGTCTCAGATACCCTTTAGGGAGTATAGGAAAAGAAGGGTAAATGATTGGTTTACACGGAGACCAGGGAAGGAGGATTCCAGCCAGAGGCTGCCCTACCTGGGAGAGGCCTAGGTACAATGGGAGAGACTTGTAAGACAGAAGGGTACCTAATGTCCGATTATATCTGCTATCCTATCTAGGGTGAGATCCTTGGATACTTGAGGGTTTCATAAAGCAAGGCTGTTAGTAGTATTATTAGGGAATTCATCAGGATATCCCTAATCAATTGATTTTCCCTCATCCAGCCCAATTAATAAAAACAGAAGAGGTAGGTAGCAGAAAAGATTTTGTTGCTCAGGCATTTTCAGTCATGTCAGAGTCTTTGTGACTCCATTTGGGGTTTTCTTAGCAAACGTACTAAAACAGTTTGCCATTTCCTTCCCATCTTACAGGTCATTTTACAGATGAGGAAACTTAAGTGACTTGCCCAGGGTGATGCAGCTATTAGTGTCTGAGCCAGTTTTGAACTCAGAAAAGTCTTCTGACTCCAGGCCCAGCATTCTTTCCTATATGCTACCCAGCTGTCCCAACATATAAGATCCTGACATGTTAGAGGACAAATGTGTATCTTTGTCTCTTATCATTTGATGAAGTTTAAAGAAACTGTCTTTGGGGCAGCTAAGTGACTTTGTATATAGAGTGCCAGGCAGGAGGACCTAGGTTCAAATCTAGTCTCAGACACTTCCTAGCTTTGTGACCCTGGGCAAGTCATTTAACCTCAGTTGCCTGGTCCTTACCAGCTCTTCTGCCTTGAAACTGAGCCGAGACAAAAGGCAAAGGTTTTAAAAAACAAACAAACAATGGCCTCTATTAGAATTAGGGAATGGCTAGCTATGGCCTTACCAATGATAGACCAGGCCCTGATGACCTTTAAAAAGCAGGATATACTCTCCAGACAGATAAGGAATAATATTCACCCCCCTCCAGACCCAATTTGCAACCTGTGAGTGCGAGTTGGGGGCAGGTTATGACATATCGTAAGGGAAAAAACGGCATCTAGCATGGATAAAATTCATTTTCAAGCTTTGGTGATTAAGAGAGTAAAGTCTTGTCTATCCAGCTGTTTGGTCATACCGAATTACACATTCTCTGAGGTTACCAAATATCTAGGAATCATCTTTCTAATTGGACACCAGAGCTAGTGCTGGCTGACAAAATCGACACCTTCCTCATAGAATAGTGGCTGGGTTTCAATGAAACTTTTACTGCCAGAAGCTGTTCTTCAAGAGAAGTGGATTCATGTCCTTTGATAGTAGTGTGTACATTTGTACTGCTTTGTTTACTGTGAGTCTGACAGAGGAAGTCATGTGGATCTGTCTGTTTACTTTTCCTTGGGACCTAGAAGGTCACTTCTAAAAATAATCTTGCTCAGTGTCAGAGAATGTGAGGTATGACACTGAATTACACACCTCATTCTCTCTGCAGCGAGGTAACCTTAAGCCAGCTCACCAAATGACTCACCTAACTAACTTCTATGAATTCGAAAAAAAAGTTGCCAATCAAAATAATGAGCTGCTTACTTTATTTAGAGTATCTCAGTCTTATTTAGGATATTTCTTAGTGTCTACCTAGTACAAATTTCATTAATAATTGATTAAAAAAAAAAAGACAGACTTAGATAAATTCTGAACCAGAGTGCTAACTGCGGGTCTTCACTCTGTAGTCTGATATTAATTTGTCCTGTTGGCATGACGCTCTGCAAATGTTGTTGCCATCTTCTTTATGGTCTGCCTTTTTCAGATATAGCCCTTTACAAACTCAGAATGAAGAGACCCTTCCCTTCTTCCACTCTCCCACATCCTCCTTTGAAGAATCTGGTACAATGTTCTGCCTACAGGAGGCATTCTGTAAATGTTCTTGGCCAACCAAATTATTGAAAGTAACACAACTGATTTGATGAACAAAAGGAATATTTGGTATAGCAGTTGTAGGTCTCAAGCAGTCAAAGAACTTGTTTAGGTCTCACCAGGAAAACAAAACAAAGCAAGACTTTGGATGCTTTGTATGAGAACAAGATCTATGCAAAACTATAGAACCCATCTCTGGCCCACCAAATGCCTTTCCCTTTCTTTTGCAGAAAGGCTGAATTTGCGTGGAATGCTGACAGTGCTTGCCCAGAGTTACTTATTGGGCCCTGTTGATGTCATCTATTTAGTTATGTATGTATTTCATTTGTTAGGTAATAATAATAGCATGTATATAGCACATAAAGTGCTTCATCAATATTTCATTTCATCCTCAAAACAACCCTGGGAGGTAGGTGGTATAATGATCCTCATGTTACAGATGAAGAACCTGAGGCAGACCCATTAAGTGACTTGCCCAGAGTTAAATAACTAGTAAGTCTCAGAGTCTGGATTTGGACTTCGGTCTTTCTGACTCCAAGTCCGGTGCTCTGTTCTCTGGGCCACTTAGTTATTTCCAAGAGTAAATGAGGCAGTTTGTGATATAATGGAAAGATCACCGGATCTTGAGACAAAACAGTCATCCAGTTTGGGCTCTGCTACTTCCTGAGCGACCTGAGTCAAATCACTGTATCTCACTGAGCCATAATTTCCTCATCTGTAAAATGAAGCTAGTAATAATTGCAATTGCACAACCATCCAGGACTGTGAGGATCCTCTGAGATGGACTAGGCAAGAGGGTTAAATCAGAACATCTTATACAGAAGTAAGTTATTAATGACCCCAAATATGAGGGAGAAATGGGAAATTTGCAAAATGGTAGCTATTGTCTAGACAATTTTCTCTAAATAAGCAGACCGGGCATCTCAGTCACTTGATTAAGTACATTTCTTAGTTACCTAAACCATGGACCTGTTCCAGCAGAAAGCAATGTTCTTTCATGGGCATACAGCTACATAGTAAGATTTATTTCAAGTTGCGGACTTAACTTACAGACTTTACTAAAATAACACCATCCTAAGGTATAGTTGTGTGCTAATTTTGGATAAATACCTCCTCTGTGCTGTAAAGTCTCTGAAATAAAGATCATGCTATTAAAAAATTACAATTCTTATTGACAGAAGTCCCATTTTTAGTAAATAGTTAAAAAAAGACTTTTCTTGTTGACTGCCTAACAGTAGTTATGGTGACATTCGGTATACTTACATTCACACTCTGAATTCAGATATTTTACAAGGTCTGGAGAACTTGCCTACAAAGTGTCAGTATTATGAAAGGAGATACTGATGCAATATGATATCTCCCTTTGGAGAGCTCAAAAATAAATTTCGTTAAAGCTCCAGCCAGCATATGTCTAGCCCAAAGCATATAAAGATATCTTCAGTTACAGTTGTTCTTATCTGCTGCTTCTGCCAAAGCCTCATTTGGAAAAACTCCATTTTTCATGAGGTTCATGACTTAGGGCATCTTGCTTTTGGACCTTCCTTCCCCCCACTTCCTAGGGAAACTTAGGTGGTTCACAGCATATTGTTTGTGATCCAAAGTAGAAGGGAGGGCTTATAAAAATCAATATGTCATGACTTTATAAAGCAATTCTTTTACTGAAGATAGAGCTATTCATTTACTTTATTCATTAAATGAGAAGATGAGGAGTTAATAATAACCTCTGCTGGTCTTACTCTCTTCCGGCTAGACAGTAGCTAAATGCTTTCAATTAACATACCAATAACATTTAATGGCTCCCCCCCCCTTCTTTCAGTTTAACAAGCCAGAACCTACCATTGAACAATGCTCAAATCCTTAAGACTAGATGGTTTCCATTTAACTTCCTGGGGCTGGGACACAGAGACCCAAAGGAATAAGGCAGTTTTATTCATCCCTGCTACCGAAATGAAGCCCAAGGGCTTTGAGGGAAATTTTCCTTAAGGACTACAGGATGTCAACTATATATTCTGGGAACTAAAAAAAAGTAAGGTATTTTGGTTTTTTAAAAGCTTCTGCATTCTAAGAATTGAGCCCATCCTAGGCATTCTATAGGCAATGTGTATAAATGTGCTTTCTGAAGTCTTAGGGGGCCTCTAAGAATTCTGAAGACTACCCCCCACCCCTCCTTTGTGATCCTGAGATGTTTCAATACTGTCTTCCTTGGAAGCTCACCACTGGGCTGGAAAACATTCTGACTGCAAAGGATGACCACTTGTAAGCAACATTCTGATATCTCTAAAATAAAAGCTATATAGGCAAGAATTCACCACTAGTTATAGTTTAGGAGTAAGGAGTAGGATCACAGACATAGATTTAGAGCTGGAAGGTAGCTTAGAGGTCATTTAGTCCAATCCCTCATTTTACAGATTAGGAAAATTAAGTGCTCTAGGTTGTTGGGGTCATTTAGGTAATGAGTGGCAGAGCTGGAATTTATACCCAGGGTCTCTGACATACTTGCCACACATCATTATGAATTTGACAAACAGGAACAAATATTCATTAGGCACCTGTTATGTCCAAGGCACTATGATTGGTTCTGCTATTACAAAGAGTCATGAAAAGACAAATAACAATATGGGGTAACATGAAGAGTACCCAATGAGTAGAACTGATAAAGTTGTACAGAAATTCGGGAAGCAGAACGATTATTGAGACTTAGGATGGGCAGAGGAAGCTTGAAACTGGTTTTGGATGATAAACTAGGAGTAGGATTCAGATAAACAAAAGTCAGGTAGAGGAGGAGACATTCTTATGGGTGTGCGAAATTATATAAATGACAATGAAAGCCTTTCTGGTTTTCTATTTACCTGGCCATCAAATCCCAGCATTGCTCCTTTTTCATCTAACTTTGAGCAAGTATAGATAGCTCCCTATCACCTCCAGCATCAAATATAAAATCTTCTATTTAGCATTCAAAGCCCTCCATAATCTGTTCCCCTCACCCTTCTCCCCCCACTTCCATCTAATTTTCTTACACCTCCAACCTTGAATCCTGCAATCTAGCTACACTGGCCTCCTTGTTTTTCCTAAAACAAAACACTTTATTACTCTGAGCATTTTCACTGGTTCTCCTCTTCATCCTTGTCTTCAGGCTTAAAATTCCACAGGAATCCTTTCCCTCTTTCCAATCCTCGATGGATTTTGTTGATTATTTCCAACTGATCTTGTCTCTGTCTTTTTTGTACATACTCTGAGAAAGCTCCAGTCAACCACAAACTGAGCTGGTTGTTTCTTATTTTGTTCAACTTCAAAACCTTTTGTCTCCCTGGGCTAGTAAAACCAGCACAGTCGTACCCTAAAAGTTAGTAAACTGGAGGGCTGGTGAACAGTTAGCCCCCCAAAGCAGAGAAATTCAACTCAATACAGCAATCAGCTGTTTTAGCACCCAGGTTTAGTCAGCCTCTTCAGGCAGTAACGGCAGCAGCAATAGAACCTGTATATGTAGTTATCTGTGCTATGTGAAGTTTGTGCCAGGTCTAGGGGAGAAAAGCCTGTAGAGACTTTCATTGATGCAGTCTTTCCTTTTCCCCAGTGACCCTAGTCTTCAGTGTCTCTGGACCTGACTGAAAATTTACTATGTGGTGGTGCTGAACATATTTACCACAATGGTATATTTTCTTCCTTGTGCACTCTCTCCATCCCCATATACAATCACACATTGTTGCTACAGTGGTCCAGCCACTTCCACTTATTTATCTCCCCCAAATCATAAAATAAACAAACCAAATGACAAAACAAACTTTTTTCTTTCCAGAAACTAAACAAGTGGATATGCTTGCAAGTATACTTAACTCTGTCTTCTTGTTGTTCAATCATGTCCAACTCTTTGTGACCTCATTTGGGGTTCTCTTGGCAAAGATACTAGAATGATTTGCCATTTCCTTTTCCAGCTCATTTTATAGATGAAGAAACTAAGACAAATAAAGTTAATTGACTTGCCCAGGGTCACCACCCTGGTAAGAGTCTAAAGTCAGATTTGAATTCAGGAAGACTCATCTTGACTCCAGGCCTGACCCTCTCTATCCACTGTACCAACTAGCTAATTCATACTCCTCTATTGAAGTGTACGGGGTAGCACCTCTCTGGTAAGAACTTGTCACATCCTTTTCAGGGTTGCTCATCCATCTTTGGTGTCCACCTTTCATCCCACTTTTACCAGTGGCTCTAAGAAGCTGTAGCATGAGCAGCAGCTACATGATGATATAGCCATCTCAGCAGATATGGTAAACTAGGATGGGGGTAACTGAAAGGCACCAAATTCATCTGTGAGTTAGAGTCATATCTCTCCCAAGTATGTGAAGATTTCCTCCTGCAGAAAGGGCAATTGAGAACATTGTGTTCTAACAGTCATAAAGACAGCTGAAGAAAGCACTATGGAGCTCTTAGATTTTGGTTAGACATTGAAGATGCCAAGGTCATCCACTATATCCTGGACCATTGCCAGTTGTTCTGACTTTTGTCTCTCCACTGAACTTTGATGTCTCTGGAAGAAAGAGTGAGGCTGAAGACTGTGCAACTCTGCTTCACTTAAAGTGAACTCAAATCAGGTCAACACACCACCTTCCTGTTGTCATTGGTTTTCTTAAAAAGAAGGAAGTCTATGTATGCCCTTTGATCCAGCAATATCACTACTAGGTCTATATCCCAAAGAGATCAAAGGAAAGGGGAAAGGATCCATTTGTACAAAAATATTTATAGTAGATCTTTTTGTTGTGCTAAAGAATTAGAAATTAAGAGAATGGCTGAACAAGTTATGGTATATAATTGTAATGGAAGACTATTGTGCCATAAGAAATGATGAATAGGAAAATCTCAGAAAAACCTAGAAAGACTTATATGAACTGATAAAAAGTGAAGTGAGCAAAACTAAGAGAACATTGTACATAATAACAGTAATAATATTCAATGATCAACTGTGAATGACTTAGCGTTTCTTAGCAAGACAATGATCTAAGACCATGATGGCAAACCTATGGCATGGGTGCCAAAGATGGCACACAGAGTGTTCTCTGTGGGCATGCATACCCCCCCCCCCATTCATTACTGGAAAGGCAGAGGGACTTGGGTGGATCTGTTCCCCTCCCCCTCTCCTCCATGCCTGATGACATTTTTTTCATCTCACCCACCCATCCACCCAGCTGTCCAATGGGTATGCTTTCTACCTCCCCTATGTGGGATAAGGGGGATGGACACCTGGCACTTAGTGGGGGGAGAGGGCATGACACACAGTCTCTAAAAGGTTCACCATCACTGATCTAAGACAACTCCAAAGGACTAATGATCAAAAATGCTATTCACTTTCAGAGAATCTACTTCTTTCTCTGGAAGTAAATAGCATTTTTCATCATGCTGTCTGAATGCAGTTTGAAGTATACCATCTTTCACTTTATTTTCTTCATGGGTTTTTTGTTGTATGTGTGATATATCTTCTTTTATAACATGACAAATGTGGAAATAGGTATTGCATAATGGCACATGTATAATGTATATCAAATTGTTATAGTCTCTGAGAGACCAGGTCTCTTCCTTTAGGTCTGGGCTCCAAATACAGGAGACAGATCCCAATACAGACTTTTATATACTAAAAACAATCAAGCAAAACCAATTAATTAAAAGGGAATAATACAACATTAGGCAATCTGATTTCTAACTGAAGAAAAATCAGGGACTTTCTAAGTTGAGAGTTGGAGAGTAAACAGGTAGAATCCCTTGAATTCAGGAAAAGAGTTACTATACTCCTCCTCAGGTAAATACTCAAGGGAATGTGGAAACAATAACTGATCAGAATGGGGCCAGTTTTTAGATAAGGCATATAGATTGCTTAAGATGTACAGTTATGGGAAAAACTCCTTATGTCAATTGTAGAATCTAATAGCATTTCTATATTGTAGAATTCTACAATCTACAATCTAGAATTGTAGAATCTAATAGCAATCTAATCTAGGTCCTTGAACCATGTGTGAAACTCAAGGTTGTTGTGCCTGACATATGTTAAGACACAGGGCTTCTTGTACCACACTCCTTGTGAAATACTTTCTATCAAGTACCAAACAATTGGCTGTTTTGGCTCCCCTATCCCTGAGAGATGATGAAAGATCAGACCAAGGAATAAAAATCTAGTCCCTTTTCCATCTTTCATACTGTGGTGGTTGACTATTGTCCTGGCTGCTGAGTGGATAAGTCCATGATGTTTGACATAGATTGCTTTAGTTGGGCCATGAATCAAGGACCTATTGTGATTTTATTTTTCCTTACTTAGGATTTTGACATATAAGATTTGGAATTGGATATTTTGGATTTCATCTATTAGTTATTTGGTTTTTGTTATTTTTTTTGGATAATTTTATTTGGCAATTATTCATATGCCTCATATCTCAGCCATGTATCCCTGTGTGATTTCTATGTTCCTTTATGTCCTACTCAGGGGAATGTGCTTTTATTTTATATAAAAAGTTTAAGTAATTTTAAGGGTAAGAAATTTGTTGCCTTCTCGAATCCACAAAGTGAACTCCTTGTGGAAGGTGCCATGGAGATACCATGGAGACAGCACACTGTTCCATAAGATCCTGAACAAACCTTTTGATGTGAAAAAAATTTAACTCTGGGAGGTTAAATTCATTTGTTTTGTTAAAATGTATTTGTTTTTATTAATTGCATTTGTTTTGTTAAATGCTTTTGATTTGTATGTTGTGCAAAAGGGGACTTCCCCCAATTGGTTTTGTTCTCATTTCCCTTTTGTTTCATTATCCCCAGATTGTTGTATTTTCCCCTTGTAAAATATGTATGTATCTTTAGTTTGTTATGTTTGATATGATCCATTGGGGAAACTGGATCACTGGGGGGCATGTGATTTTTAAAAATATTGTAGCCAGGGGAACTGCATCCCCATGCCCCAGGGGTCCCTGCCTCCTACTTCTTGGTATGGTATTGGTCTTGAATGGGTCAATCTCATGCTAGGGAGGGATCATGTCCCACTACTTCCAGGTGCTGGTTTGGTCTATATAAGTACCAATCCCATGCTAAGGAGGGAACTTTGAATCTGAGAAGATTAAGGGTTTAGTCAACAATTTGTTAATTCATTCTCCCAATCATTGAACCTAGTTTGTTTTCAGTTTTTGTCTTTTGTCGCCCCTCGAGCATTCACTTTCATACATGGAGAAAAGGTATCCCAGATTTGAGGAAAGCATGACTAAATAAAGCACGGCTTCTGAACCCTGCCAATGTGTGTACTCTTATGTCATCAGAGAGTACACATCAGTTCCCACAAAAGGCATTTAATGAAAGATCATAGCAAATAAAGTGACAAGAGAAAATTGACTCAATGCATCCTCTCCCAGAGGTAACTATCCCGCCAGGGAGGGAGGACATATATTTCTAAGAAATACTTGTGAGCTGGGACCACACGTGTTGGCCACTCAGAGGGAATCTGTGTGACCAGGTCATATATGGGTGGTCAGAGAAACTCAAAACTCTGATGTTGCTCTCTGCTATATGTCACTGCATTGGTCTGATGGTATCTGGACTGAAGCCCAGCATTTAGTGGGCATTCATAAATGACCGATTTCATAAAGATTCCCTTCTCCAAGGTTTACCATTCCTAGTTTAATGGGTAAACAGAATGTACTAGAATGATATACATAGGAGGATTGTACCCCGATAGCTATATTTCATACCACCAGGTGTAGCATTCCATGTTCTCCACTGTGAAATTCTGTTATCCTGTACTGATCATTATCACTGAAGATTCTTTTCCATTTACACTGTGCTTTTAGCTCTGTTTATGGTTTTTTGTTTTTTTTTATCCCTAGCATCCTTCACAGAAGTTGCAGCAATAAATGGCTGAGAGAATTAAAGGTTTCCCAAACTAACCTACAGATCACCTTTTAAACAGCAGATGCTACATCAAAGTATGCAACAGAACAATAACCCTAGATCCCTAGGGGAATCCTTGGAAGATAAAGAATCAGGCCTAGTTACCTACTTAGAACTTTTGCTTTTACTGGCCCTCTAGGAATTTTGAAGATCATGCCATTGACCCATCATGGATTATAATCAAGTAACGAATCCCATGATCTTTTTTTTTAACCCTTCCCTTCCCTCTTAGAATTAATACTGTACTTTGGTTCCAAGGCAAAACAGTAAGGGATAGGCAGTGGGGATGAAGTGACTTTTCCAACGTCACACAAGTCCAAGATCTTTTGACTGAAATTCCCAATCTCATGTATGCTGCTTGCTGTGACAAACACACCTACCAAATCCTGTTTGTCCTTAATTTTTGTGGATGGGCAGGAAAAATGGATAATAATAATGGTGATACATAACATTTTTATAGTTCTTATAGCTTTTATGTGCCAGGTACTATGCTAAGCACTTTACAATTATTATTTCACTGGATCCTCAGAAAAACCCTAGGCCATAGATACTATTATTATCCTCATTTTATAGATGAGTAAATTGAAGTAAATAGTAGTTCAGTGACTTACCTAGAGTCACAAATATTAATAAAATTTGAACGCAGGTCTTTCTGACTCTAGATCCAAGGCTCTATATGCTATGCCACCTAGCTTCCTCATAGTGAAGAAAATCCAGCAAAAAGGAAATAATAGAGTTAATTCCATTATTTTACCAACTAGGAAAGGCTATGATAAAGGCTGCATGATCATATCTATGAATCCAGCCGCATTCTTCATTTTTCACTTTTGATGAGCTTGTATTACCAGCTATGACAAAAAAAAATTCCAAAACAGCCAACTGAAACAAAACTGCAGCTCTAAGACTAGGGAGGCTTCCTGTGAGGAAGAGTGATATTTAATTCCCTTAATTTTATAACATTTGGTCTAATATTCTGAGGTCTTCCATAAATACACACAAATACACACAATCAGTCAGACACTTTGTTCCAGTTTTCTGCTTCTAATGAGTTTCTGATTTCCTGATTTCCTTGTATTCTTGGCCTACCCCACATCTTAATTGATCACCAATATGAGCAACCTAGTCCACTAATTGTTGATCCCTTTGGCACGACAGTTTTTCTATCTTGTTCTTCCTTTCCACCTTTAACCTTTGGTTTAAGGCTTTAAGCATGAACATGCTTAAATCCCTGAGATGGAACAGACTAGATGACAATCTTGTGAGCTCTCAAAAGAGGCTTGGAAGAGCCATGGAAGCTCTCTCTCTTCAGCACTGAAAGCTGGTAACAGCAGTACCAAGTTAGGTGATGAGTGATTTGGTTGACTCAGCCAGCAATGAATCAGTCCATTAGCAGAGACGCCACATCCTGTAAGCAAGAGAGCCATGTGAAGTACAGAAGTGAACTTGGGGAGGAAGGGAATATTTAGTAACTGTCATTTTATATCTGAGTTGACTCTCCCCAGGAACAAGGTGTCCAATGCTTCAGGACCCCATTTTGGAGTTTTCTTGGCAAAGATCCTGGAGTGATTTACCATTTCCTTCTCTGGCTCATTTTACAGATGAGGAAAAGGAGGCAAACAGGGTTAAGTGACTTGACCAGGGTCACACAGCTACTGTCTGAGGTCAGATTTGAACTCAGGAAAATTAGTCTTTCTTATTTTACGATGGCACTCTATCCATTGCACTACTTTCCTTCTCAATAAATATTTCTTTGTAGATTTTGGTTCATATTAATTGGACAAATAGGGAAGATATTAACTGGTATTTGATGTTGGGAGAACATATCAGATGGGGACTTCTAAGCCATGCTCTAGTTTTCCAGACTGGTTAGAGTATAGGTTGGGAGAGAAGGGCTATTCAGCTTTTTTTGTGTACGCTCAGTTCCAGCTTTGCAGCCAATTAAAGGACTTTTTAGTAAAAGGCAATAACTAGAATGGAAACCATTAAAGAACACCCATGAATGATTTGACTACTTTTGGAGACAACTCATTAAGTCTCTACATAGTTTGGCAACACACACACACACACACACACACACACACAGAGGATATTGCCAATGCTCTATGGACTAGGGTTTCATTGACTGTGCCTCTCTTTTGTATATACCTATTTATATTATATATGCCTATTGCCTTCCCTGTTAGAGTATTAACTTCTTGAGGGCCAGATCTATTCTTGCTTTCTCTTTGTCTCTCCAGCCCTTAGCCCTTAGGTAAGTATTTAATACATACTTATTGATTGGCTAATAAAGGAGCCATGGTGGAAAATAACAAAGTAAGAGAAAAAGAGAATGGTAGAGGGTAGGTGACACCTTTTTTTTTTTTTTAAATCCACTGAGTCAGCAAGAAGAGCCTTCTCAACCAGGGGACTACTTTGTCATCTCAAAGTAAAAATCCTGCAGGGTTTAGTTACATTCACTGCTGGAGTCCCTGGACTCTTCCAGGGAAGCTCTGGCAACACAGCAATGGCCCCTTTTGGCACATTCCCACATGTGTCAACTCCAACAACATCATCCAACTCCTTCATTTAACAGATGAAGAAACTAAAGACTATAGAGTTTAAATGACTTGCTCTAATCCACATAGATAGTGAACATTCAAACACAGGTGTTCTGGATCTGGATCCAAGACTCTTTTCACCATGCTGCCTCCCAAAATAACAACTCACATTTAGTGAATTTTCTTTTAGTGGATTTTGGCCTTATCTATGAAACAAAGAAAAATACAAAATGTCCCTTGGTCCTGTGCAGTCTCCTTCTCCTTCAGTAATGACTGTGCCAGTAAAGCATAAAAGAGAGTAGAGAGTGCTAAGGATGATGTAGTTTGTAGACCATCTATAAACTCTCATTTGACTATTGAAATTCTAAGTGTAAAATCCTTGTTTAATGACTAACCAGTAGATAAACTGCTGGAGGTGGTGAATCATTTTGATCTTGACATTCTTGCTATAAAAGGAACCAGAAAGAAAGAAAATTGCAGCTGAATGGAAGGCTGAGTCATAGGTACTCCTGAGAGAAGCAAGGAAAGCAATTGTTGGAATTGACATCAGCCTATGTCCAAAGGCAACAAGAAACATTATTTCACAGGAAATCTGGTTATTGTGTATTAAAGAACTGATGATATTTCTAAAAAAGACAACCATGAAAATAATTGCAATTTGTGTACAAATATTGGTTATTGAGGATGAAGAGGTAAAAAAAAATTCTATGAAGATTTCCTAGATTAAATCAGAATATACTGGGATACTTGGTGATCAGTACAAAGATTGGAAGAAGTATCTGAGGCTAGATTTGAACCCAGGTCCTCCCAACTCCAGATCTGGCACTCTATCCACTGTGTTACTGTCAAATTGGACTCCCTAAATGAACCCTGATTCTAGGGTTCAGAGGGGACAGCATGTTCCTATATTTCAATATAAGCAGTTTATCCTTATTTAGTCCTTCAGCATTGTTCATTCATGTTTACTTTGTTATGCTTCCTTTCACTCCTGTATTTGAATTTTAAAGTTTCTCCTCAGCTCTGGTATTTTTTATCATGAATTCTTGGAAGACCCTCTGTTTCATTAAGGATCTATTTTTGCCCCTGTAACATTATATTCATTTTTAATGGGTAAGTTATTCTTGGCGGTAAGGCCATATCTTTTACTTTCTAGAGTATCATATTCCAAGTTCCATGCTCATTTATAGTGGTGGCTGCTAAATTATGTGTGATCCAGACTGTGGATCCTTGGTACTTAAATTTTTTCTTCCTATTTGCTTGTAATATTGTTTCTTAGACATAGAAGCTTTCCATTTTTTTCTTCTATAGTTCTCATTTCTTTTCCAATTATCCTTCCATTTATAAAAATATGTATTTTTAGGACTTCCTTCATCTTTTCCAGGAACTCTAGGTGAGTCTATGCCTAAGCTATATTTTTCTCTGAAGCTTTCCTTGTAGATATTTTGGAGTCATTCTCTTCTTTTGGATTTGGGTCTTGAACTTCTTTGCCACAATAATGGCTCTTTATGGTAGAGTTCTTTTTGTTTCTTCATTTGCTTCTTCCTGTCTTTGAATTTGATGTTAGGGCTGGATTGATTCTATAGCACTTCTGGAGGGAAGGTCTTGGCTAGTTCTGTTGCTGCTTTCTTTTGGGTATTGAATATTGTATTATTCCAGGATTTTAGGGATAAGCTGGGGACTTGCAAGCTTTCAGTGCTCTTGAAATAGTTTGATCATATTTCTAAGTGTCCACATAATCTTACTGTTTCCCTTCAAATTGCTTTTAGGTTAAGTAGCACTGTTCTCAAAATAAACATGTGCAAAGAATATGATCTTCATCAAAGTGCATTTCCTATTAAATGTTGAGTTCAATTGAAAGATTATCTTTAAAAATTATATATTTCTCATTGTAAAAATTCTTAGAAATTAAAACATTCTAATCAGACTAGTTGATGGCATAAAAAATTCATTTTATTTAATAAATTTATTTCAATCTTTTACAATATATGCTATGCTATTATTATCAAGAGAAAGTAATGGCACTTTCACTAAGATAACCTACTGTAGTTCTCTGGTTTCCATAATAGTCATTGCTTTTTTCAGCATGATAACGTAATTACTTCAATACAGTATATTGCCCAATGCCTAACTAGCTGGTGATTCATTAAGGAAAATTTTGAGTTTATTCTAACTATGAAAAAAAATTGCAATATAGAGAGATCTCACAGATATAAGCATTAAGCCAGACCTTAATCTATAGTCAATTTGTGAGTGTAAGTCTATTATTAAATTGATGCCTGAAGGAAAATATGTAATAAGAAGGCTACTAATCTAGATGCACTATTCAACACAACCAGTTAAACATCTTTCAGAAATGGAAGTAGTATATTGACAGAGTCAGCGACTTATGAAAATTATGTCTTCAAAAGCTACGTGGGTGTGTACTTGCCACACTGATTCCCATGAGAAAGTAGTAAGAAACTTCCTCTTCGGTGAAATGCAAATGGAATGTTGGTATGTCTGATATTTAACTGAGTACCAATAAAGTTCTATGATTTAATATTACCTGTTCAGATACTGATATATGGGACTTTGACCAGAGTTACCAAGGTCTACTGGTTTATGTGCCAAAGCAGCACTAACAAAAACAAATCAAAGGATTCTCTTACGTTTTTCTTTCTTTCACAAAGATAACCTATTATAATGCTCTGGTTCTCATAAAGCCACAAAGTCTGATCATAAAATATTTCATTTACTGCAATGTTTTTTACCATTTTCTCACCTGAGAACTACCAATTTTTTGCAGATTGTCCCTTTTGAAGCTATGGAATCATTAAGATGTAAGAATACAATAGGAATATTCCCATTTTCTGGGAATTTTATGAGACAAGTAACATCAAGTTTCAAGGGAAGAATCTTCTGATATAGTATTAGAAAGACATTAGCTCTAAGTCTGAAATATTCCAGCTATTTGTAGTTCAGCAAATTAGCCTTTAGGGCAGGTAGGTGACACAATGGATAGAGTGCCAGGGCTAAAGCCAGGAAGACTCATCTTCCTGAGTTCCTGAGCAGCTGTGTGACCCTGGGCGAATCACTTAACCCTATTCACTTCAGTTCCTCATCTGTAAAATGATCTAGAGAAGGAAATGGCAAACTACTCTGGTATCTCTGTCATGAAAATCCCAAATGGGGTCATGAAGTCAGACATGACTGAACAATAACAAACCAGCCTTTATGTCTATTATAAATAAAATATTAACAGATTTTATATGGAAAACATTTATAATATAATTGTTATTATTAGGTATATTTCCAATAAGCTTATGTTACTTATGTTTATTATATTTCTGTGTAATATTGAGAAAGATATAAACAATTGAACTAGAAGATATTACTTTAAAAATTGATGTTTGGGGATACATAGATATTTGATCTGTAAACTAGTTAGGATAGCCAACCTCTTGGAGGTAGTGAGGTATATTGGGAAGAACACCTGACTCTGCAAGCAGAAGAAATTCTAGTCAGAAGAATTGGTGGTTCAAATCCAACCTGTGATGCTTATTCCCTATGTAACCTTGGGCAAGGTGCCTAACCTCCCTGAGCTTTAGTATGGTCATCTGAAAAATGAGACCTTTGAATCACATGACCTCTGAGGTTTCTTCTGGATCTACATGTATGACCTTATCATCTTTTGATCCCTAATCAAATTCAAAACATCCCTTATTAAACTTATTATTTTTCTCTTTAAACCTCTTTATCCTTCTGACTTCACTACTTCAATCATACTCTGGGGGTACACCCAGGACATATTATGGATCTCCTATGCATTTTCAAGGACCCACTTGAGAAATTCTCATCTGGAATATATTTTGAATGTCCTATAAATTTAAGAGTATGCAATGGAGAGATTCTGACCCAGGATTAATCTTCTTGTGTATATTGTAGTATTGCAGGGATCTATTGGAAAGAAAATTAGTATTTTTCCTTTTGTTTCCAGACTGTAATTAGTTTTTTGACATGTTTTTGTTTTTATATCTGGCCATTTGCTTTGAGATAATTTTTGAATGATAGAATGCTTAAATACTGATATCTGGTGAATTACTGTGTCTATTGGAAACTAATATGAACAATATGGAAATTGCATCCCTAGAATTCTGTTGCCTAGCAATGCATCTAGAGCCACACAGAAGACTCCTGATTAAAAGAATGCCTCTGAAATCCTTATGAAGTGTAGGTCTAAAGAATAAGATTTGCCTTATAGCCTAGAAACCCTGACTAATCAAGCCCACATGCTTAATCCTTTTTTTGGGAGTCCCAAAGAATTTTGGGGCTTTTCTGAGTTTTCTGATTTCCATTATGGTATCCTGCTCAACATAAGTTAAATTTGGATCTCCATTTGTAGACTATGTGATGCATTAGGGACATTTTATGTGCACTTTCTACTGCAAGGTCCTATTGGAGAAATTCTGGAAATTTTGTGTGCACTTTCTACTGCAAGGTCGTATTGGAGAAATTCTTGTTTGGGCCTACATTTAGAAGACCCTCAGGTTTTTACAAGGATTCATTGCAGAAATTCATTTGGTGAATTATTTGGTGAAAAGATCCATGGAGGAATTTTTATCCAGGGAAGTTGGGTAAAGAGTTTAGACTCACCAAGCATGGGAGAACATTAACCTACACCAACTCAACTAAGTCTTAAAAATAGAATAGAATAGCCAGCTGGGTGGATCAGTGGATGGAGAGTCAGGCCTAGAGATGGGAGGTCCTAGGTTGAAATCTGGCCTCAGACCCATCCTAGCTGTGTGACCCTGTGCAAGTCACTTAACCCCTATTGCCTAGCCTTTGCTGCTCCCCTTTTTGCCTTGGAACCAATAGACAGTATTGATTCTAAGATGGAAGTTAAGTTAAAAAAAAAAAAAGAATTAAAATCAGTTTTCCATTTTACAAAGGTCTAGGACTTCTCTGTCCTTGAATTCTCATGCATATGTTCTTGGTCATACAGTGTCTGTGCTCATTACCACCACCTTCCCATTGCCTAGCAGAGTAATGTAAGTCAGTAAATATATGTTGATCTAAATCTGGAATCTAAAGAAAGAATTTGAGACCCAAACAAGTAGATAATTTTTCTGAACCTGCCAAGATAAGAAACTTTTCCAATGAAGGCATTTACTCATGCCATCTTTATTGCCCTTTGCATGTGTGGACTCTTGAATAATGGGGATGGCAGATTACATATGTGGGCATATAATGTTTCCCCTTCATGGAAAATGCCGCTGTTTGGGGTAGAGGAGGCTGCCTTGGATTGTGGACAAGACCTAATACCTAAAAAGAAACCCACCTTCCAGGACTGCTTGAGTAGCCTAAATGGCTCCCTTTGGCCTCTGCTTCTGCCAGCTATAGCTTGGAACAGCACATTTGTGGTCACGTGAGGGACAATTCTTGTGTTCCCAGAGAGGGTGCCACGCTGAGAGGATCAGCTCGAACATACTAGCCTTACAATCTTCCATCCCAGAGTGGAGGGTTAGCAGTGAGACTGGAAGGTTGGTTTTCTTTGGTAAATATCACAGTGCCCGAGACAGAGGAGGTGCTTAAAAAAATATTTGTTGGTTGACTGGCACATCAAGATTGATTGGTGTAGGCTTGTGTAAAATGTGTCCAGCTGTCTCTCTAGGACATTTTCAGCAGCAGTGAAAGCAAGAAAAGGGAGGAAGTAGAGGGACAAGATTGAGAAATTAAATACCCTGGAAAAAAGGATGCCAGATAATAGGATGCTGAATGAACAAACCATCCAATGCTCCTAGAAAGTTTTGCTAGGACTCAGATTGAACCCAATGCCTATGCTGTTGTTTAGTCATTTTGGGTGTGTTTGATTCTCCAATACTCTGTTTGGCCATGAAGACCCCATGATGTTTTCATGGCAAAGATACTGGAGTGATCTGCCATTTTCTTGTCCAGCTTGCTTTCTAGAAAAGGAAAATAAGTTTAAATGTTTTGCCCAGTGTCACACAAAGAGTAAGTGTCTGTGGCTGGATTAGAACTCAGGGCTTTATGACTCTAGGACCAGTACCCTATCCACTATACCACTTATTGACCCTTCCATTGCTGTTGCACCTATGCTTTCCTTATCTCTGGTTCATTAGCCTGTGAAGGATTTCTAGGCTAACCCTTTTCTAGCCAACTTAAAATTCTTGTGCTTGCCTGAGTTGAACTTCTTTAGCAAAATGTTTTAGCTTTTGTACTAGTTCTTACTTCCAGCACTAATCACCTGCTAAGCTTGGTGACTGCAGAAAGACCTGACCTGTGATACCCCATATTGGGAACTATTTTAAGGCAATAAATAGAAAACACATGCATTAACATTGAAATACAATGAAGTGTCTAGTAAGTATATCAATCAGTCTAGTGATGTATACAGGTACCCAAGGATAAGTTTTAGGTTTTTAACTGTTCTAGTGAATGTTCTGAGCCCCTAATTCCCTGTTAATTTTTTTAAAAATAATCAACAGCTAAAATGATACCAACTGTAGTAACGAAAAGACAGTTGATTTGAGATAGAAATACAGAATAAAATCAAGAAACTGCAATAGTAGCAAATACTCTGAAATCCTAAAATCCTAAAGCAAAACATCTCTCAATCCCCCACCACCCCCTAACCCCAGGGAGAAAGTTTGTGAGTCCAGCTGCTATCAGCTTGACACCAGCCTGAGAGAACAATAAATTGCCCCTCAGATGACCACAACATGTGCTGTATTCACGACCACAAAGGGTTGCTGCTCACCACCAATCCCCTGAGTCCTGAGGAAATCTGTCTCCCCTTCTCCCTTAAAGGTAAGCAAGCACTCTTTCTGAGGACCAGCAGGATATGACTATGTGGAATCCCAAAGCCTTGGATCATAGCAGAGTTAGAGAACACTTCAATGTGCACAAATCACAGGATAAGGCAGATGAGGTAGGTGGGAGTTCCTGAGCTCAGCAGTCATTTAACTTTCCCCCCTTCTTTCTTTTTCTCCCTGGGCTTCAAAGGCATTTCTTCAAAAACTGGTACCTCAGAGATATCCCTACAGTGTAAGCCCAAAAGCATCCTTCTGGGATAGGCAGAGTCCCTCTGCTCCTAGAGCTTTATGGGAAAAAGCCAGACTTCTGCAAAGGCTTTCCTTATATCAGTACCTAACTTAACAACTGAAACTTACCTTGGATGACATCTTTTTAATTGTGCAATTTGCTTGCTGAACTTGCAGAGGACATTCCCTGGGATGGGGAAAAGGGACCATATGAGGGAAGTTCTTACCAAATTACAGTTAATTAAGAATTGAGCAGGAAGAAAATGACATTTTAGAGCCATAAAGTCATAGAATTTTTTATCTGGAAGGACCTTTAAACAATCATTTAGTCAACCATCTTCATTGTTATTGATAAAAATGAGAAGTAGAAAAATAATTTGGACCAAATTAGTAGCTTGTTAATGGCAATCAGAATTAGAATTTAGGCTTTTTGTCCCTACACTTGGGGATTCATCCATTCTAATTCAGATTGAAGATAGTCTTAAAGGTACCAAAGAGAGGTCTTCTGAACCTCTCAGATATGGCCTATTGTTCATAATCTAAAAGATCCTCAGGAAAGTATATCAGTTCTAGGATTCCTATGAATATACAAACTCATTCTAGAACAGTACTAGATCTCCTTAAAGAACTGAAACACTTCTCTGGGGATCACCTAACATCAATTCCATAATATAGAGAAAGCGAACAGGTGGTCTTGAAGGCCATTATTTTGTCCTTAGGCTCAGAAAACTTGACTAATTGTTATAATTGTGTGACTGATTAAATCTCAGGAAAATAGGGGTAGAGGTGGCAGAAGATAGGGAAGAGAGTGATAAGCAGAGAAATTATCACACCTAAAGTACACTCCTCATCCATGTTGGGACAACACTGGAATGGTCTGGGAAGGATTCAGCTTTGCCCCTGACCATCTATGAGAAAAAAGCAGAAAGGACTCTACCATCTACTACAACACTCATCAGCAAAGAGATGGTGGTAATCCTGAAGACAATAATTCCATTTAAATCAGTCAGTAAATATTATTAAGCATCGTCTACAAAGTGCTAGAAGGTATACAAAGTGCTGGAAAGTATAATAAGGAAGGTATAAAAAAATCCCTGTCCTGAAGGAGTTTACAATCTAATGAGGGAAGGCAACACATTTTAAGTGAAGTCAGAAGCTAGATTGTAAAAGGCTGAGAAGGAAAAGAGTAAGTAAATTTGGGGCAATAAGTAGAGATGCTTTTTTCTAGGAGTTTGGCTGGAAAAGGACAGCTAGAGGGGATAGTAGAGACTATTGAAGGTTACTTAAGGATGAGTGTAGTCTTGAACATATTTGAAGGCAATGGGGAAGGGACTTGTAAGGACAGGTTGAAGATTAGGGACAAGTTGGGAATGATTTGATGAAGAAATGAGGGGAAGATGGAAGGTGATGGGATCAAGGGTACATTTGGAAGAATTAATGATAATAATAGTAGTCATCATTTACAGAGTATCTACTATGTGCTAGATATTGTGCTAAGTGTTTTGTTATTGTTGTTTTTACCAATATTATCTCACAACAACCTTTCAAGGTAGGTGTTATCACCGCCATTTTATAGTTAAATAGGCAAACAGATTAAATGGCGTGTGACACAGTTAATAAGTATCTGTAGACAGATTAGAACTCTTCCCGATCTTCAGGTCTTCCTCATTCCATACCCAGTTCTCTATCCACTACATCTCCTAGCTGCCTAGCTAATTTTTGAGGGAGCCTTCTATCAGCCTCAGACTCAGGCTGCCTATCCTTGGCCTCTGCACACCTGAGACTTATCAGAAGTCTGGTGAGACTTAAACCTGAGTCAATTCAGGTTATGTGACCCACCTCAGACCTGTGTGACTCCAGGCCTTCTCATAAATTCTAGAGGCTATTCCTAAATCAGACCCATCTCAAATTGATGGTTCTTGTCTCCTCCTCATATTCTTTAAGGTTATATCATATGTACCTGCCTACTTCGAATGACTTCACAGGTCAAAATATTACCATCTGCTACAAAGATGGACATCAGAGAAGGTCCTTGAATACTTTAATCATCTGTCCCCTTCAACCAACTTCTCTCTTGTCTTCCTTAATAGAATACTCTGCCCATCCCAGTGATTCTGAACCTCAGCTGTCACTGCACAAAACCCATTCCAAAACCTCAACTATTCTCTTTCTTACTTACATTTCCCTCAACCCTACTCCCCAAATGTCCCACCACAAATCTATCCACTCCTTCTAGTGAAATGCCTGTTCCATAGGCAACAGATTTTCTTTCAATTTAAACCTTTTTCTCCCTCTGTAACAGAGGCTCTTTTACTATGGTATTTATGGTGTCTAGATATTTTTTTTCTATAGAAGTCTGTACCAAATATCTTTTTGAAGTTTTAATAGGTTCAAGTGGGGTTTTATCTTTGTCTGTGAGTTTATGTATGTTTACAGCTACTGTAATTGTATCAGCTAAAGTAACCTTAGTCTGTGCTTTCACGTGGACATTATATTGCAGGGAATTGAAATGGTGTTTCACTGTTTCTTTCAAGAATTCATGATCATGTTTATGCATGTTTTCATGAATTGTTTTTCTCCTCAATTCAATCCCCATGCCCATTTTGCACTAAAAAAAGTTTTCCAGATATCTCTTAACCTGTTCTCTGCTTTTTTCCTGACTGGTTACCATGCCCTTTCTGTCTGAGTCTTCAATATCAGCTTGTATCTGTGTAATTAGATTTTTAATCTCTTCATCTAATTCCTGTACTTGTCCCTGCTTTTCACTCAATATTTGATTTGATTTATTGTCATAACTTCTCACAGACCCAATAAATTCAGTTTTATGTTTCACCCATGCATTTTCTTTTCTCTTTATATATTTTTGTTTTACTCTTGCAATTCCTTCATTGCTTGTAAAATCCTGCAATTCCTTTCTGCCAACCCCATGTTTCTTTCTAACTATCTTAGATTCCTGGCTTCATAAATTTTGCCTTCTTTTTGATACGACATCTGCATATTTTGGTTTCACCCCTGATTTATGGCTACCTTCGTAGCTTCAATGTCTGACACTTCCTGGTCATTTCTTAGCTAACAATGCTGACAACATGAGTTTATTTTAGATAAATAATATGTTTTTGCCTGTGTGTCTTTATTATTAGATTCATATTTCTTATTTAGATAACAGTTCTTAATCTGGTGTCCAACCTTGTGACACAAGAAACACTTCCTTGTTTATCTCTGTTCCCTGTTCTGTTGGTGTGAGGGTCTAGAGTATGTCTTTATGGTCTATAAACTTTTAATTTGCTGAATTTCTTTCTGTATTAATGACTCTTCAGTGCTTTGCAATTTTTGCTTTAATTCCCTCATTTCAGACTGCTGATCCTTGTGACTCTCCCATAAGTATGTCACAGAATCTCAAAGTTCAGCTAGGGTGACATTATCATACTTGGGAAAGAAATTTCTAAAGAAAATGTTCAAATGTGAGTTGCAACCCCTAAGGAACTGCCTCCTCACATGTGCCACAGACTCCTCTGAATCCTGATCTATCCCCATTATAGACTCTGCTGTCTCAGATAAGCAATTGACGTATACAGCAGAATGTTCAGTACTTTCTTTATTTAACTTATCATTTGGTTTGGAGCAGAAAGACTTTATGGCTTGCAGGAGATCTTCACCACATTTTCTCAAGTAAGCCATACTAGTGGGATTAGCAAAATCGAAATCCTCTCTCTGCTCTTCAGTTGACCAGCTTGTTAGGGTACGTTAGGGTACTGTCTGTCCTGGTCTTCTGCACAAATTGCCTATGCTCATGGGGGCTAAATAATTTGGAAAGGAGGAACTCTGCATCGTGAAAATCAGGTTCAAATATTTTAAAATCCATCTTCAATTCCTTAAGTGCTTGGTAGGGATCGCAGAGAAATTTTGGAAACCTGCATTTGATAGAATCAAGTTCCTGGGTGGAAAACTGTTTGTGTATCTTTAAATGAACCACCCCAGCCAAGTCTGAAATTTTTGCAATGTCCCTGAGTGGTAGTATTTTCTCAGCATTATTGTTGACTTCCTTGCTATTTTCCTGAACCCCTTTCTGGTTCTTCCCTTTTGCTTTCTTATCTTTCTCCTTAGTATCTTTGTCCGTAAGCCCTGTATCTTTTTGCCTACTTCCATCCTTTGCCTGATCTAGTTCTTGCTTTTGTAGAAACTCCTCACATTTTCTTGACTAATTGTTCCAGATTTGTATCTACCAACAGGATTTGAGCTGCCTTTCTTGGTGTCATAAATTTGATAATGTTCTTAAGGTATGAGAAAGTCTGTATGGCAGCCATTGTAAACACATATAGTTGGATAAGGATTTGCCATAGCACAGTATCTGTTGTAAAAGGAATAGCTGTTATAAAAGCTGTTGAATTCGAAATAAGGCCTATAGTATCCATAATGACAATAGTTACTGCACTATACATTATAGTATATATCCAGTAGCATGTAATGGCTGATAGCACAAGCAGACCACAGATTATCTATTGCATTATCTTCTGTTTCTTTTTCTACTATTGTCTTTCACTGTTTTGGGAAAGGGTAAGACCGTTTCCTGGGTACTAAGTTGTAATAGAGGCTCTTTTACTATGGTATTTATGGTAAGGGAAGTGCCAGAACAATGACACTAGGAAATAAGATTAGAGGAGAAACAAGGATTTTCACTCCCCCCTCCCCCCCACTTCCTGTGTCTTTCGGTTGATTTTTAAAAGCTCTTCAGAGAAGGTAAGTTACCAGCAGCTTCTAATAGATTAATTTTCACAATATAATACTGTCAAAAGGGGATTTATTTTAAAGGAAAGAAGCTAGGGAGATGGGATACGGCAGAGGGTATTTAAGGTTTCCCTAATCTATTATAAAGTTCAAAATAAGGAAATCAGGTTGATTTGTCCTTAAGGAGAAATTGTTAATAACTTGAAAAGTATCTTCAGAGCTATGCCCCAAACTTTTCCAAGGTTAAATTATTGGTCAGGAATTCAAACAGTGGTCTGCTGGCTCCTCTCTCCCAGTTCAAGAGAGCAGAAGTGAAGTTTCATATGTTGGCTTTCTTAACTGTCTCTCTGACCAAATTCTTCTCTGGAATCTTCCTGTCTCTCCTTGATTGACAAACCTCCAAGCTTCCATTCCTTGCATCTCTTTGAAAATCTCTCTGTTGTGGTAATCAATTTCTCACACCTCCCTCACTCCATCTTCCAGGTCTGAGACTTAGCTTCCTCCTGATAATAACATCCCTAGGCGCTGTGTCTAGTATCATTTACACTCATCTCTCAATAGAGGCTTTTAAAATCTTTTAATATTTCGTTAACCCTCCTCTATCCTCACTATCCCAGCTGATGACCTTGTCAAATGCTTCACTGAAAAAAACAACTGAAGTGATTTGATGAGAACACCCTTTTCTCCCTTCTTCTTCACCTCACATCACTCAGCTATCTTTCCCAACTAACTACTCTTTTATTCTTCTCTCACATGAAGTGGCCTTTCTCCTTGCCAAGGCAAACCCTTCTACATGTACTTTTCCCATCCCATCCTGTCCCCTCTAGAAGATTGCCCCCTCTATCATCCGCACTCTTATTACTCTTTAATGTCTTCCTATGTAATGACTGCTTCTCTAGTGCCTACAAGTCTCCCAGATTTCCAAAAACCCTTACTTAATCCACTTCCCATTAGTTAGCTATCATCCTGTATCACCCTTCCTTTCATATGTTATTGCCTTTAAAAAGTCATCTACAATCAATGCCTCAAGTTCCTATTCTCACTCTTTTTTTCAATCAAAAGACATTTATTAATGACTATGTGCTAAGTACAGTGCTAAGTGCTGGAGATACAAAACAAGGCAAAAGATAGTCCCTGCCTTTAAGGAGCTTGTGATCTACATCCTCAGTAATATAGTTTCCAAATTCAACATTCAACTGGCTTTATTCAACTGAAATTCTCTCTCCAAAGTTACCTGTGATCTCTTAATTACCAAATCTAATCTTAATTGACAATCCAATTGAGTTTTTTCTAAGTCTTCATCCTTCTTGACCTCTGTTGCTCATGTCACTGCTTCTTTGTTGGATATTTTCTTCTCTCTAGATTTTCTTGACATTACTTTCTTCTGGTTCTCCTCCTACTTGTTTGACCATTCTTTCCCAATTTCCTATGCTAAATCTTCTTCCTGGTTGAACTCATTAATTATGAATGCCACCCATGGCTCTGTCTGTGGTGCTCTTTTCTTCTTCAGCTCTACCCTCTGATTACTGATCTCATTAACTTCCATGGATTCAATTATCATTTAAATACAGATGATTCCCATATCTATTTTTCTAGACTTAACTTTTCTTCTGACTTCTTGTCTCAAATCATCAACTATCTTTTCAGCATTTTCAATTAGATGTCTTAAAGACATCTAAAACTCAACATATTAAAAACTTTTTTTCTCAGAACAGAATCTTTTCCTAAAATGCTTACTTCTTCTCATATTCTTTATTACTGTCAGGAACACCTCCCAAATATCCAGGCTTAACAATCTCCATTTCATCCTCCACTACTCACTCACACAATATTTAATTTGTTACCTAGCCTTGTTTTTATCTTCAATATATGTTTCCTCCTTTCCACTCAGCCCACATTGATGCAAGACTTTGTCACCTCATGCCTGGTCTATTGCAATAGCCTTCTAGATGGTCTCTTTGCACCAAGTCTCTTCCATAATCCAATCCATCCTCCACTCAGCCGCCATAGGGATCTTTTAAAAGTATAGAAATGACTATATCACCTTTCCCTCCTTGCTCAATAAACTTCTTTTACTTCTAGGATCAAATATAAACTTCTTTCTTTGACTTTTAAAGCCCTTATCAGCCTAGTCCTTTCCTACCTTTTCAGGTTCCTTATATTTCCTTTCCTTTGACTATTCTATGATTCAGTGACACTGGAATACTTGCTGTGTCTCTCTCAAGACACCACATCACCCAATTCTATGCCTTTTCACAGGCTGTCCCCTACCACTGAAATGCTCTTCTTTCTCACCTCTACCTTCTGGATTCCTTCAAGACTCAGCTCAAATCCCACTTTCTACCAGAGGTTTTTCCTGATGTTTCCCACACCTCTACTTCCTTCCCTCTGAGACGAGCCCCTATCTGTACTGTAAATATCTTGCTTAAAAACAATGTTGTTCACTTGTTAGAAAATGAACTCTTTGAAGGCAGCACTTTTCCCAGCACTTAACACGGTGTCTGGTATATAGTAAGTGCTTAATAAACATTTGTTAACTTGACCATTTTGTTGACCTTAATAATAATAGTAATGTACCACATTTACTTAATGCCTACTATGTGCCAAGACCATGCCAAATAAACACCTGATCCTCACAATAATCATGGAAAATAGGTGCTATTATCCCCACGTTATAGATGAGGAAATGGAAGTTAAGTGACTTGTCCAAGGTTGCACAGTAAGTATATGAGGCTGGATTGAAACTCAGTCCTTCCCTGAGGAAACCAGGCCCCACTTTCTATCACTGTACCACCTCGCTGCCTTCTCCTAGGCCTAGAGAAGGGTTGCCTCTTTATCTTTAGATCTCTTAGAAAAGAGATCTTTAGAAATCTTTAGAGATCTATTTCTTTAGAAAAGGAAGAGAAAGTAAAGTATGTCATCAGGTTTTGAGGTAAAGAAAAAGAGAAAATATATATTTGCCTCTTCCATGACAAAATCATCAAAATTCCCAACATTTATTGTGTGGGAATCAGCATTGAGACCCAGAACCTGAAAATTCTATGGTGGATTTACACAGGCATTTATTTAAGGATTTACAGAACTTAGCAACTTCTGCAAAACATTAATTCTTCAGGATGGAATCTAGAGCCTTCTTATATCATCTGTCAAGAAAACTTGGGAGCATCTCCCTAAAGGTGGTCCCCAGGTAGTTTGTAACAATAGGTGAAATCTTTAAGGGATTTTCCAATTACTATTGGCAAGTCATAAAGTCAGCTTTCTCAGCCTTTGAATTAGTCTCTCTAAATAGAGAACAACTTCTAGGTGGTAAAAATCCAGATTATTATACCTCATTTTGTCCTGAATTGGCTGCGTATATGTTATCTACATACATGACACCTTAATGTGAGAGATTCACTACTTTGCATCTTTTGCACATGATTTTGGAATGCACACAAGGGCACCAGACAAATGGTTGGTGACCTCAAGTTTATTTTTTCAGCTGGCTGTTCAAAGTCTGGTCCAGTTGCAATAGAGGGGAATATGAATACCCTGCCAGGTCTTAACTTTATTGAACATTTTAGCCTTTCATCATTTAAAACAAGAAATTTCCAATGTAAATACTTCAAATATTAATGTTTTTAAAGAAACAAAAATGGAAAAGTAATCTTTTGTTTTAAAGATCATACAATTCATATTCATGTGCTTTTTATTTTATTTTTTGGTCCTGAAGATGCTTTATAAATGTTCTGTTTTTATAAAACATAACCTCTACCTACCTATACTGTCTTGCATGTGTCATATCTGTCAAATGGCTTCAGTTAAATAAGGATTAATGACCACACTCCAGGCTCATACCCAACAATCAGGAGAAGATGTACACTCTATGCGGAAAGGACTGGATATAAGAAGTATGTATAAGCATGAGAGAAATGGTGATCAAAATAATTCTGTCTACTTTCCAAATTGATCAGTCATCATGCCAGCAGGGTAAGGATTTGGGGTGCATGGGTCATATCAAATTCATTTGAATATACCATCATCTTTGAAACAAAAGATTACTTTTCCATTTTTGTTTTTTTCTTTAAAAATAAAAGTATTTGAGGTACTTACTTTGGAAATTTCTTGTTTTAAAAGATGAAAGACTAAATATATGCCATTTGAATATACCATGTTTATTGCTTCATCTGGGTAAAAGTTGTTGTCCCTAGGTGAATGAAAACTTCTGGAGAGCAAGGACTATTTTATTTTTGTCTTTGCGTCTCTAGGATATACCACAACGTAGCTACTTCATAAATGTTTGTTGAACTGAACATATTTAAAGACCCAAGAAGCAAGGTTAGGCAAGAACAAGAGAAGCCCGAGTATGAATAATCTGGAGAAACCAGGATTAAAAAAGCCAAGACATAATCTGGCCTCAGACACTTCCCAGCTGTGTAACTCTGGGCAAGTCACTTAATTCCCAATGCCTAGCCTTTACCACTCTTCTGCCTTGGAACCAACACATAGTATTTATTATAAGGTGGAAGGTATTAAAAAAAAACAAGAGAAAAAAAAGAAAGAAAAGCTGAGACACAAAATCAAGACAAGAAATATGTCACATGAAGTGATTCATAGCAAAGAAAGTAGAATCTGAATGACAATTTATACCTACAACAAAAATACAAATAATAATATAAACAAAACTGAGAAAATACAAAAAATAAAGAGGGAATAACTGAGGGGTCACAGAGAGAATATTCTAATTCTTTGTTGAAGTTAACATACATATTTTAAAACAAATTATAAATAATAAAGTTTGAATAAATACAGGGCTCTCTTACAACTCTAGGCACTCACGGAACCAGGTATGATCCTGGGGGTCTGACCCCAAAGAGTCCATTATTTTTCATTGGCTCATTGACTCCTCCCCTAAGTAAAATTCAAAATTGGAATAAAGCTGAAGTATGACTTGGGTCTAAATTTCTAAGTAGTTAATAAGATACTTCTTCCCAATATGTTCCTTTTTTAGACATGTCCAACTCTTCATGACCCTATTTGGAGTTTTCTTGACAAAAATACTGGAGTGGTTTGCCATTTCTTTCTTCATCTCATTTTATAGATGCCCAGGGTCATAGTGCTAGTGAGTGTCTGAAGGTAGATTTGAAACTCAGGAAGGGGAGTCTTCCTGTCTCCAGGCCCAGCACTCTATCTTAGTTGCTCTCTCATATAGGTATTTAATATTAAGTAAAATTATCAGGTATAGGGCAGTCTTTATTTCCTCCATCACAGAAAAAGTATAAGATAGAAAGGATTCCCAGAACCCATTAAATAACAGTAACATAAAACATTTAAGAAACCCATTAGATTTTCCCAGACTACTCCCAAGTTAAAGATACTTTGGGGCTAATTGATAAATACTTCTGAGTTGGGAGAACCTGGGTTCAAATCTAGCCTCAGACAACTCCTAGCTAAGTGACTCTGGGCAAACTGTTTAACCCTATTTGCTTAGCCCTTTCTCTTAGAGTTGTTACTAAGATAGAAAATAAGAGTTTAAAAATAAATAAATAAATACTCCCTATTCTCCTTCCACTTATACTAACTTAACGACTTGGGAAATTATCATAAAGGATTTTTATGGCCCAGATCCTCATTGATTTACTATGGAAAATTCTCTTCTCCTTCTGGAGGGCTGGTTCCCAACTCAACTCAGTCATTCACTCTCTTGGGAACTCAAATTCAAGAGACTTATGGAAACAATTCCCAAGAATGGGGAATATCCATTCTTAGAATTACTCTTTTCTGGTCTGTGAGTTGGAGGACCAAGAACTTTGTACTTAGACTCATCTCAGCAAGCAAAGGCTGCTCACAAAGTGTTTCTTTTGCAAGTCATCATTTTCTGTTCCTAGGGGAAAAGGGGGGAACATACTCTCCCAGTCTTATTCTGCTTTAATTATCCAAGGGAGAAAAACTACAGGAAAATAAAAAGAAGTGAGCAAGCCATATCAGATATACATATACATACATACATACATACACACACACAGAGCTGACAAGAGTCTATCAAACTTCAGTCAAGTGGTCAGTAGGAGTTTGACAGAGGCTGGCACTAAAGAAAAAGTGCCAGGCTGAAGAGTGTGTGAAACTGATCACCTCAACAGGGGAGGGGCCCCAAGGGATTGGAATCTTGAGGTGGAAAAGACGCTGGATGGTTCTCAGTCTTGAGAAGCCAAAGGGAGAGGGTGAAAAAAAGACTTTCTCCTGAGGGTTACCCACTTTTCCCATTGGTGACTGAAAATCTTTCTCCCCAACACTTCCCAATTGAAGGGACTTTCTGAAGAGAAACCTGAGCAGATTTTACCTCAGCTCCTGTTGGCCTGAGTCTGAACTGTGGCCAAGGGGTCAAACCCAGGGTGAGTCAACCTGACTTTCTCTCAAGGGGCTCAGGCTGCCAAAATATGAGTTTCCCCAAACTTGATGAGAGAGGAAAAGGGTTTAGATAGAGACAGGGATCCCTTTTCCTCACATTCCTTTCCCATTCTTCCCTGCCCATTATTTCTTTTGTATTACCTGATTGAGTTGACATTAAAAGTTATCTGTTCCCCAAGCTGAGTGTGAGTGAACAGATCAAGGGGAGACCCTTTGGTCTCGAGTAGTAGAGGGAGGACATAAGGGACAAGAGTGAATTGGGGAGAGCAGTTTTAGCTAAGGAGGGAAGGCAGAAGGGGAAAAATCTGCAAACCCCCTCTTCTCTCTCTAGGCCAACCTTAAACATCAGCTGTCTCCCCAAACCTCTCTTTTAAAAGGGAGGTTCTCCTCTCTTTTCCTCTCTCTATACTGAAAGACTGAACCCCTTGGTACACAAATTAACCCCCCCCCCTTATAATACAGGAAACAGTCCCAAATTTATCTCATTCAGTAATAAATCAGTGTGTAAGTACACTCCCACAGATATGTCTGTAGTAAGGTCCATAACCTACAATTTCAGCAAGTTAATTGAAAGAAATTCACAAAATTAACGAGGGGCTCCTCTGATCAAGCCCCCTTAAAAAAGGTTTTTGTTTGTGATCAAATTTAATTCATATTTGTTGATTGTTCCTAGGTTTAGAAAATAAATAAATTCCAGATTGTTACAAGCATTATGTTAAGTAGCCTTTTAACAATAATTTGATGTGTGCTGGCCATGTATGTTCTGAATGATTCAGGCTCAGAATTGAAATGAAATGAAATGTTCACAGACCATCTAACATTTAACAAAAAAAAAATTTACTTAACAACAGGGAAAGGATAATTATCAAGGATACAGCAGTGATTCTAGTTGAGTCTAGTTCTCTTTTCTCCACATTTGTCATGGTGGTACATCTGACTGTCAGGGTATTCCAACCTCCCAACTCTTTATGCTTTTATACTTGGGAAACTAGGAAACTCTATCAACAATCTCAACTTTTATCTGAGTCAATTAATTTGAACATTAATTTGGACCAATTAAGTTTTAATAACAGTTTTATTGCCATTTAGGGTGAAACAAGCCTAGCCTTTTGGGGGGAGCCAGGAAGTAAATGTTGCTCCTACCACATCATGCTTCATTGTATTTTTTTCTTAAAGGCATAACTATCAGAAACATGAAGCTGTATAATTTCACCCTAAATTAATAATAACAATAATGCTGGTGCTCATCTACAGAAAGCTGATGCTCGGCATTCTATTTACCAATAGACTATATATTATACATTTTTTATAGTAGTGGTCCAGGACATGGAGTGATCATTCCATATCTGTTTGTGACTAATGGCATATATTTTTGGTGCAATTAGAAGAGTTTATAGTGTATAGTCTGTATATGAATCAGTGTGAAGCTACTTACTGTTTCATGTAAGATTCCACATAGGATTCAAATCCACAAATTTGAGGCAGTATGCTGTGGGCCATGAAACTAATCAGCCATAAACAAACTTCAAATGAATAAACAAAAATACATTAGTCACATTCAAAGGGGATAACTTATGAGCTATCAGTATATAAACCAAAGTATTTTGTTTTCATTTTACTAATATATTCATTCATTAGCACTGCTGAAAGCTTTCTGGGAAATATAAACTATGCCTCACAGTAGCCCTGGGACCAGGAGTTTTTTAAACAGCCTGATATGTTGTTGAAGGACCAAGAGTTTAAGGGGCTTGGTTGAAAGAAATTCAGTAAATCAGTACAGAAGTCTTGGCCCCAATTCCTGTCAATAAGTCTTGCTCCTTTTATGACATGGCATTTTCTTATTAATATGGTTTTGTAACATCATATAGCTAGAGCAAAGGATAATGGATGAACAGTTCTATTAATGCAAGTCTTGTTGAGGAACAAACACTAGTTCCTTTTCCCCAACTCCAGTGGATTAATGAGAAAACATGGACAAGAATCCCAGAATCCCATAGAATCTTCAATGATTCCATACAAGCAGAGGAAGTACCATAGTGATAAATAAGATCAGATTCATTGAAGTCTCAATGCATTAAATATCACAAAATCACAGTAGTTTTATTAGTTGGGTCATTTTTTCAACCTGTTACCATGACTCTACTCTATGGATACCACATCCCTTGAACCCTTGTCTACTGAAAGCCTCACCTTGTCCAATTTACTTCATTCAAAGTGCCAGAAGGCATTGTTCTTGTTTTCTAATGCTGTTTCCATACCATTTCTCCATTACCATTCTGTCATGTAAAATGGAGATTTGAACCCCAGACTTCAATCCCCAGAAATCCTTGGTACTTCCCAGAATTCACTTTAATCTCACCTGAGTCCCCACCTGGCCCAGATCACAATTTGTATTTAAACTGGCTGTAACACCTACTTCTGCCTCTCTCTTCCTCCACTCAGAAATTGCAAGATGCAGTGAGTAGACTGTGAATGGGCTAATCAACCTAGACACGTGGTTTATTATTTTGTATCCTTGGTTTCTAATAATCTTTCATATACCTCATAAAATATAATATTTTTATCAGTAGAGACTAATTTAATTTTTACAATTTGGCTGACCACGTCGGTTATGACGAAATACCCTCAATCTTAACTTTCCTAAATCTTTTCTCTACTGTGACTAAGTTCAGCTTTTAATAGCTACTGCTTAGATTTTTTTTAAGCCATGATTCTCCAAGACTTTTCTGAAAAGCCTCTTGATCAGCTCATTCCTGCTCTTGCTTCCTGCAATCCTTGATTGCTTCTCTGGACCTGCTTGACCCAGATAGCTCTCCTGCCCTAGCCTCCACCCCGGCCCCAGCTGATTTCCAGCCTCTAACCGGGCCCCAGCTGATCTCCGGCCACAGATGATCACACAACAACTGGTAAAAACAGGGGTGATTCTTCCTTAGGCTATAATTAACCTCCATGTGGCAAAGGACCACGGTGGGGGAGGGGGGGAACAACAAGGGGAAGGAAGAGACTTTTCCAAACAGGAAGTTATAAGCATAGCTTATTTCAAAGAATATCTTTTGAGTGCACTGATCCTTTTACTTATCTCACCTGGGATTCAGGGGAAAAATTCATCTCCCTGCAACTCTAACCCAATTTGAGATTCCAAAAACCCACCCTCACTATGGGGGAGCAGCTCAGTGGCTCAGTGGATTGAGAGTCAGGCCTAGAGATGGGAGGTCCTGGGTTAAAATCTGGCCTTAGACACTTCCTAGCTGTGTGACCCTGGGCAAGTCACTTGAACCCCATTGCCTACCCCTTACCAATCTTCTGCCTTCTGGCAATAAGCATCTAAATGGATAAAAACACAAGGAACTTTAAAGAGACTGGAGGTTATATTTTTAAGGCTTTTCAGACTCCAGTGTTTTATAAAAATATGTTTACCAAGGTTGAAAGATTTGCTACATTTATAAAAAACTGTGACAAATATCCATCAATTCATAGGCTTTTAAAAATGCCATACAGCAACTTATGTGAAATACGATAGTGGTTTTGTTTGCTATTGTAATTAATTGGGCTGTTGAGAATTTTGGTGATTTTGAACTACTCTTCTTTATAAAAAACTGCTACCTTGTGGAATTCATTTGCTTGTACTCACAGTGGATCATGGCCAGGTATGAAGAAGAAATGGATCCCATTTTATGTGAGAAACCTTGTATTCTATATTTTTCTTAGCTGACAGTGTGTCACTGATTATAAGCTATATTTTTATTTTTAAAACTATTGTATTTTTCTTGCATGTGTAATATACTATTTCAGTTTTTTTATTTTTTTCTCTCCTTTTTATATTTTAAGCACATGTCACCAGTATTAAGATTTTCTTTAACTTTTTTCATTTAGCAGTAATATAAGTTTAAAATACATTTGCTATAATGTCAATGCATGCCCCAAAAGCTTGAGACTACAAAAATGATGCCACTGATTGTCTTAAAAAAAATTATGGGACTTTGCTTAATGATTCTGTCTGATTCCAGGACAAGATAATACAAAAAGAGCCATTGCACAGGGCCAAAGAAGCACAGATTTAACCTTCACAGTGCCAATTGAGCATAAGGTCAAAGAGACCAACCAATCCCAATGGGGTTGATGAAAATTCTAAGCCAATACAAAAGACTTAAACCTAGTGTGAAGACTCAAGGTTGTGATGCTTAACATACATTAAGACATAGGCCTTCCTTGTATCCACACTCTTTGTGAAAATACTTACAGACAATTATCTCAAATTTGACTCCTACCTGACTCCTATAATCTGGTCCCTATTCTGTCTTTCATAATATGGCAACTTTCTGTAGTCCTGGGTACTGACTGGGTAAATGCATCATTGCTTATGTCATTTTAATTGGTCCCTGATTCAAGGACCTGTTATAGATTTACTTTTCCTTTACTTAGAATTTTTACACATACGACTTTGATAGTCTATATTTCATCCAGAAATTATCTTTTTTTATTGGAATTTTTCTAATTTTTTTTATTTCTCTTGCCAATTGATTCATATACCTTATAACTTAGCCTTGCATCCCTAAATGATCCCTGTGTTTTTCAATCACCCTCTTCACAGGGGTAATGTAAAATTATTATTATTCTAAATTGCAAAGTTTAAATTCCTTTTGAGAGTAATTTAGGTTAAGAAACATGCTACCTCTCCAAATCCAGAAACTGAACTGTTTGGAGAAGACACCATGAAGATGTCTCCACAGACCACAAGCTGTGCATAAGATCAAAAATGAACTTTGAGTGTGGCTGATTGAATATGTACTTATATGTATACTTTCATGCCAAAGGGGACTCCCCCCTAATTGGCTTTTTGTCAATGCGCCTAGCAATCATTGGTTTTGTTCTCTTTTCCTCTTATCCTCAAATTATTGTAATTTCAAAGTTGGTATGTTTATAAGTCCCAGCAGAGAGACTAGTCTTCCTTGGGCCTCAGGGAGGTAAAATGGAGATTTGAACCCCAGACTTCCATCCCCAGAAGTCCTTGGTACTTCCCAGAATTCCCTATAATCTCACCTGAGTCCCCACATGACCGAGATCACAATTTGTACTTAAACTGGCTGTCATACCTACTTCGGCCTCTCTCTTCCTCCACTCGGACATTGCAGGATGTAGTGAGTAGGCTGTAAATGGGCTAATCAGCCTAGGCACATGGTTTATTATTTTGTATCCTTGATTTCTAATAATCTTTCATAAACCTCATAAAATATAATATTTTTATCAGTAGAGACTAATTTAATTTTTACAGTCATGACTATTTTTCCTTTAAAGCCTGTGCAATAGTGATAATACATATATAACACAGTTTGAATTGCTTGTCAGCTCCTGGATGAGGGTAGAGAAGGGAGAGAGACATCATGGATCATACTTATATAAAAATGTTATTAAAATAAAATAAAGTCTATGCAATATACATTTCCCCCATTATAATCTAGTAATGTCCAAATCATTCTTCGAATTTTTTCAGTGACTTTTCAGGACTTTAATACTTGGCTCATAGTTTTATTCACCTTTCTGTTTCTAACCATAATCTTTAGAGTCTTCAATATTCATGTTGACAATTGCTCTAACAATCTGATCACATAATTTCTCAACCTTCCAGAGACTTCCTTTTTTAACTCACTTTAGGGGATGGAGCCAAGATGGGGGAGAAGATATATAGACCCATCTGATCTCTACCAAATTACTATTAAAAAAAAACTATAACACCTCAGAATAAATGCAGCACAATCCATAAAAAAGATGAGGTGAAGTAGTTTTTTAGCTCAAAACAACTTAGAAGGCTGGCACTAAGAATTTAGTATACCAGGGTGGAGGTAGAATGCAAAGCAGCCCAGGGCAAGCCTCACCATGGCAATGGACCCTGGGTATAGCTGAAGCCGCAGCAAAGTTTTCTGGAGTTTTCAGACGCAGATGGTAAGGGGAGGGGGGTCAGAGAATTGCTCAGAAGGAGATGAAAGGATCCCTTTGCTGGTTCTGAGTACGACTCCTTTTTCATTACTCACATACCAATCCAGGAAATAGTTATGGGTTGCACTCTCAAGGTGAAGAGGAGCTCTAGTACCCACCAGCCCTTGTGGTCACAGGAGAGCAAGAATCCGGGTCATAGTTCCAAGGGGCAAAAGAGTGCTTGCGACTACCCCTAGACCAGAGAACAGCCAGGAGAGTATTAAACACACTTCTCCTTATATCATACCACCTTGGAAGAACGGAAAACAGGTAAGTCCTCAGTGCCATCTCTAAAGGCAGCTACACAAAGAACCTGAAGCTTGGAACAGTGCTCCTTCACCTCAATTAAAGATCCCAACTTTAACAGTTTTTTTTTTTAAACAAAAAGAAAATAAAAACTGGAAAATGACAAACAACAACAACAAAAAGAAATTCAACATAGAAAGTTATTTTCTAGGGTGATGGGGAAGACCAAAACACAACAAAATCAATATTGCTGCATCCAAAGCTTCTAAGAAAAATAGAAGTTGCTCTCAAGCCCCCAAAAAATCAATGTAGGAGTTCAAAAAGGATTTTAAAAATAAAATAAGAAAAGCAGAAGAAAAATTGGGAAAAGAAATGAGAAGTGATACAGGAAAATAATGAAGAATGTGTTAATAGCTTGGTAAAGAGGGGTACAAAAAATACTGAGAAAATTAATAGCTTAAAAAAGAGAATTAGATAAATTGGTGAAAGAGGCACAACAATCCACTGAAGAGAACTTCTTAAAAGGCAGAATTGGAACAAGTGGTACACAAATTCACTGGGGGGGGGGGGGGAGATCTTTACAAAGTAGAATTTGGCAAGCAGAAATGGAGGTACAAAAGTTTACTCAAGAAAATCATGTCTTAAAAATTAGAATGACTCATAGATGTCTCATGGAATCAAAGTGAGAATAATAGAAGGCAATGAATGAAAAAATAGAAGAATATGTGAAATATCTCATTGGAAAAACAATGGACTTAGAAAATAAATCCAGGAGAGAAAATCTAAGAATTATTGGTTTACCTAAAAGTCATGATAAAAAAAATTTTTTTTGACATTATCTTTCAAGAAATCATGAAGGAGGGGACAGCTGGGTAGCTCAGTGGATTAAGAGCCAGGCCTAGAGAAGGAGGTCCTAGGCTCAAATCCGGACTCAGACACTTCCCAGCTGTGTGACCCTGGACAAGTCACTTGACCCCCATTGCCTAGCCCTTACCACTCTTCTGCCTTGGAGCCAATACACAGTATTGACTTCAAGACGGAAGGTAAGGGTTTAAAAAAAATGAAATCATGAAGGAGAACTGCCCTAATATTCTTGATCCAGAGGGCAAAATAGAAATTGAAAGACTATACCAATCATCTCTTGAAAGAGATCCCAATAAAGATAACTACCAGGAATTTTATAGACAAATTCAAGAATTCCCAGATCAAAGAGAAAATATTGAAAGCAGCAGCCCCCCCCCCCCAAAAAAAATTCAAATATCATGGAGCCTAGTCAGGATAACACAAGATTTGGCAACTCTACATTAGAGGATAAGATTACCTGATATTACCAAGTTCAAAAGAGCTAGGTCTTTAACCAAGAATCATTTACCCAACAAACCTCAACACAATCCTTCAGGGGGGAAAATGGGTATTCAATGAAAAAGAGCACTTTCCAGCATTCCTGATGAAAAGAGCAGAGCTGAATGGAAAAATCTGACTTTCAAAAACAAGTCTCAAGAGAAGCATAAAAAAGGTAAACAAGAAAAAGAAATCAAGACATTCAATAATGTTAAATCTCCCTAAATGGGGTGATGATTCTTGTAACACCAAAGAACTGTCATTATTAGGGCTGTTAGCAGAAGTATACATAGACAGAGAGTGAAGGTATGGTTTGATTATGACGAGATGATAGAAAAAAATAAAGTTAAAGCATGAAAAAGAGGAATTCACTAGGAGGAAGGGAAAAATAGAATAGGATAACATCTTTCATAAGAGGCATGAAAAATTTTACAATGGAGGGGGAAATGGGAGAGGTGGAGAGGAGAGGATGTGAACTGTATTCTCCCTGGAAATGGCTCAAAGAGGGAATAATGTATTTGGGTATAGAAAACTATCTTGCCCTACAGAATAGTAGGAGGGGAAGGAGATTAGAGAATGGGAATGGTGTTGATAGAAAAGAAGGCACAAGGGGGCAGCTGGGTAGCTCAGTGGATTGAGAACCAGCCCAAGAGATGGGACATCCTAGGTTCAAATCGGGCCTCAGACACTTCCCAGCTGTGTGACCCTGGGCAAGTCACTTGACCCCCATTGCCTAGCCCTTACCACTCTTCTGCCTTGGAGTCAATACACATTATTGACTCCAAGGCGGAAGGTAAGGGTTTAAAGAAAAAAAGAAAAGAAGGCACACATTGGGAGATGTGGTGGTCAGAAATTAAATAGGGGGAAAATAGGATGGAGAGTAAACACAGTAATCATAATGATGCAAAATTATTTTATGGATCTCTCTAATAAAGGCCTTATTTCTGAAATACAGAGAGAAATGAGTCAAATGTATAAGAATATGTCATTCCTCAATTGATAAATAGTCAGAGGACATGAACAGGCAGTTCTCAGAGAAAGTAATTAAAGTTCTCTATGGTCATGCAAAAAAAAAGCTCTAATTCACTTTTAATTAGAGAAATGCAAACAGCTCTGAGGTATTACCCCACATCCATCAGATGGGCTATTATGAAAAAAAGATGGACTATTATGATAGAAAATGAAAATGACAACATTGGAGGGGATATGGGAAAATTGAGACACTAATGCATTGTTTAGGGAGTTGTGAAATGACTCATTCTGGGGAGCAATTTGGAGCTATGCCCAAAGGGCTATAAAATAGTACAAACCCTTTGACCTAGCAATACTATAAAAAAAAAACAAAAAAGGGAAGGACCTATATATACAAAAATATTTAAAGCAATTATTTTTGTTTAGGCAAAGAATTGGAAAGTGAGGGATACCTATCAATTGGGGAATGGCTTAGTAAGTTAAAGTATATGATTGTAATAGGACACTATTGTTCTATAAGAAATGTCTAGCAGGAGAAGCTCAGAAAAACCTGGAAAGTCATGAATTGAAGCAGAATGAAATAAACAGAACCAGAAGAACATTGTACACAATGTCAGGAATATGGTACAATGAACAACTGTAAAAACCTAGCTATTCTCAGCAATACAATGATCCAAAACAATCCCAAAAGACTCATGACAAAAAAAAATGTTATCTACTTCCGGAGAAAAAGAACTGTTAGAGTCTGAGTCCAAGCCAAAGAAAACTTTTTTCACTTTCTTAATATTTTTATTCAAGTTTCCTTCAACAAACGGATTAATATGAGAAAATTTTTTACACATTAAAATATGTATAAGATTGCTTACCCTCTCAGTTGGGGAAGAGAAAGTTGGGAGAGTGGTAAAGGAGGGAGGGAGAGAATTCAAGACTCAATATTCTTTGAAAAATATTAGATATTGTTTTTACATATAATTTGGAGAAAAATAAAATAAACTTATAGAAATCTATATATTTTTATTTTTTCCCACGGTTACATGATTCATATTATCACCTTCCTCTCTTTCCTCCCCCCTCCCAGAGTTGACAAACAATTCCACTGGGTTATACACATATTATTACTCAAAATCTATTTCCATTTTATTCATTTTTGCAATAGAATAATCTTTTAAAATTAAAAGCCCAAATCATATAGAAATCTAACTCACTTTAGTCACATAAACTACATGTATCTGCAGTGCTTGCTACAATGCCTAGAAGATAATCCTTAATAAATGTTCTATTTATTATATCCATCTATCTCTCTTTGACCTTTTTTGCTGATCTAACATTCTCTCTCTTCAATGCTAACCTTCCTGAAAAAAAATTATCTCTAAACCATTGCCTTACTCCTTAATCTATTCAATCTCTTAATTTATTCAGTCTCTCAACCACTATCACACTATTGAAACTATTCTCTTTCAAGACACTAATAATCTCCTAAATACTGCATCCAGTCTTTCTAAATTCCTCTTGACCTCGTTTCAGTTTTTAATACTAACTACTCCTTCCTACTAAACAGATGTTCTCTCTTCCTTGTAAGACCACACATTGCTGGTTGCCTTCCTATCTCTTGGTATCTTTTTCTAGCTCCTCATCCTCTTCCTAGCCCCTTAATATCATTGCCCCCATTGATCTGCCCTAGATCTCCTTCTGTTCTCCCTTGGCATCCTGGAATTAAGCAGCAGAGAAGCTGCTGAGAATAGTACCAAGAATAGTATTTCTACCAAAAAAAAAAAAAGGCTAAAAAGCCACTTATTGGATACATTCTAGATAAAGGCTTTTGAGGGGTATGAGTTGAACTAAACAGCCACAGAGATCCTTTACAATGCTGAACTTCTGTGATTCAGATAAATATAGCAAACTATGTCTACACATACGTGTAGAAATCAAAGAGGTTAATTGAGGTGATTATTTAGGTAATTTGTACAAATATAAGTTCTTTTGCTAAAAGTGTCCTGAATCATGTTTTAAGTTCTAAATCAACCAGCTTACTTCATTGCCTTATAGAGGATTATAAGTGTGGAATGGATCAATCAATAAGTATTTATTAAACACTCATTATGTCTATGACACTGTGCTATGCATTAAAGATAAAAAAGGAAAATAAAATGATCTTTGGCCTTAAGAAGCTTGCATTCTAACCAAAGACTGTTGCTTAGGTTAGCAAATCCTAGTCCCTTCTATCCAACACCACAAAGGCTAATTCTTACAGAGCGGGAAGAAGGGGATTTCCCAATCATAATTGTCAAAAACTTCCCCCAGCCAATCCAGCAGCTCCGTCCTGCAATGCCTTCTTTGTGTGGATGGTTTCATCACTGTAGGACACATAGAGAAAAGAATGTCCCTCTTGGTTGTCCTTATAAGTTTGGCTCATGGTAGCACTAATAGGGGGATAGTGTTGACAAAGAACAGGGTGTCTTCCAGATGAAGGTGGATCCATTTCTAAATTAAGAAGTAGAACTGATTGACTCTAAGGTCAGAGAAGACCAGGTAGGTCCTTCCTTTTGTCCCCATTAGGAACTCTGGCTTTAGATGTCTTCTTCACAACTACAGGGACTCTCAGGTTATTTCTTCTAAATCTTCTCCCCTTCTTTTTTCCAGCACTTGAAAGGATAATTCTCCTTAAATTGGAATTTTGTGTTGCTCCACAGGTCTTCCATTCCCCCCAGTAGGGCCAGACCCCAGTGGAGCAGATTGATTCTCTGAGTCTGTCTTCCCCAGTCAAAGCCCAGCAAGAGATATGAAAAGATGTTGTTTGCCAACCACTTCTGCCTGCCACTCTGCCCCACCAGCCTACTGAGAGCTCTCAGAACAGAGGGTCCCCCCACCACCAAAGGATTACTTTATAGCACTAGAAAAAATCATAATGAAATTCATATGATGACCAAAAAGTTCAAGAATCTCAAGGGAAATAATAAAAAGAAGTGAGAATGAAGGGTGGGAGCAGCATTTCATTTCTCAAGCTACATATTGATTCTTAAATTAAAAAAAAATATTTCCCCCATTTCCTCTCTCTTTCTTATTTACCTTTTTATGTTTCTTTTGATCTTTGTGTTTGGATATCAAACTTCCTGCTTAGTTCTGGCCTTTTCTTTACAAAAACTTTGACATCTTCTATTTTGTTGAATGCCCATACTTTCCCTTGGAAGTATATAGTCAGTTTTGATGGGTAGGTGATCCTTGGTTGAATATTCAATTCTCTTGCCTTTCTGAATATCATATTCCAAGCCTTGTGGTCCTTTAGAATGGAAGCTGCCAGATCTTGTGTGATCCTGATTGGTGCTCCTTGATATCTGAATTGTCTCTTTTTGGCTTCTTGTAAAAATTTTTTCCTTAGCTTGGAAGCTCTTAAATTTGGCAATTACATTCCTGGGGGTTGTCTTTTGAGGATTTAGTGTAGAAGGTGTTCTATGAATTCTTTCAATGTCTATTTTGCCCTCTTATTCAAGAACATCAGGTCAGTTTTCTTGGATAATTTCTTGTAGTATGTCAAGATTTCTGTTTATTTCTGGGTTTTCAGGTAGACCAATGATTCTCAAATTGTCTCTTCCAGATCTGTTTTCTTGGTCAGCCATCTTCTCAGTGAGATATTTCATGTTTCCTTCTATTTTGTCAATCTTTTGATTTTGCTTTATTAATTCTTTTTTTAAACATTATTTTATTTGGTCATTTCTAAATATTATTCATTGGAAACAAAGATCATTTTCTCTTCCTCCCCCTCTCCCACCTCTCCCATAGATGTTGCGCAATTCCACTGTGTATCACATGTGTCCTTGATTTGAACCCATTTCCATGTTGTTGGTATTTGCATTAGAGTGTTCATTTAGAGTCTCTCCTCAGACATGTCCCCTCAACCCCTGTAGTCAAGCAGTTGCTTTTCATCAGTGTTTTTACTCCCAGTTTGTCCTCTGCTTGTGGATAGTGTTTTTTCTCCTAGATCCCTGCAGATTGTTCAGGGACATTGCATTGACACTAATGGAGAAGTCCATTACCTTCGATTGTACCACAGTGTATCAGTCTCTGTGTATAATGTTTTCCTGGTTCTGCTCCTTTCGCTCTGCATCACTTCCTGGAGCTTGTTCCAGTCTCCATGGAATTCCTCCACTTTATTATTCCTTTGAGCACAATAGTATTCCATCACAAACATATACCACAATTTGTTCAGCCATTCTCCAATTGAAGGGCATCCCCTCATTTTCCAATTTTTGGCCACCACAAACTGCACGGCTATGAATATTCTTGTACAAGTCTTTTTCCTTATTATCTCTTTGGGGTACAAACCCAGCAGTGCTATGGCTGGATCAAAGGGCAGACAGTCTTTTAGTGTCCTTTGGGCATAGTTCCAAATTGCCCTCCAGAATGGTTGGATCAATTCACAACTCCACCAGCAATGAATTAATGTCCTGACTTTGCCACATCCCCTCTAGCATTCATTACTTTCCTTTGCTGTCATGTTAGCAAATCTGCTAGGTGTGAGGTGATACTTCAGAGTTGTTTTGATTTGCATCTCTCTGATTATAAGAGATTTAGAACACTTTTTCATGTGCTTATTAATAATTTTCATTTCTTTATCTGAAAACTGCCTATTCATGTCCCTTGTTCATTTATCAGTTGGAGAATGGCTTGATTTTTTTTGTACAATTGATTTAGCTCTTTGTAAATTTGAGTAATTAAACCTTTGTCAGAGGTTTTTATGAAGATTGTTTCCCAATTTGTTGTTTCCCTTCTGATTTTAGTTACATTGGTTTTGTTTGTACAAAAACTTTTTTAATTTGATGTAGTCAAATTTTTTATTTTACATTTTGTGGCTCTTTCTAAGTCTTGCTTGGTTTTAAAATCTTTCCCTTCCCAAAGTTCTGACATGTATACTATTCTGTGTTCACATAATTTACTTATAGTTTCCTTCTTTATGTTCAAGTCATTCACCCATTCTGAATTTATCTTGGTGTAGGGTGGGTTGATCCAAACCTAATCTCTCCCACACTGTCTTCCAATTTTCCCAGCAGTTTTTTATCAAATACTGGATTTTTGTCCCAAAAGCTGGGGTCTTTGGGTTTGTCATAGACTGTCTTGCTGAGGTCATTTACACCAAGTCTATTCCACTGATCCTCCTTTCTGTTTCTTAGCCAGTACCAAATTGTTTTGATGACCACTGCTTTATAATAGAGTTTGAGATCTGGGACTGCAAGTCCTCCTTCCTTTGCATTTTTTTTTCATGATTTCCCTGGATATCCTTGATCTTTTTTTTGTTCTTCCAAAAGAACTTAGTTTTGGGTATTTTTTTTTCTAATTCAGTAAAGAAGTTTTTTGGTAGTTCAATGGGTATGGCACTAAATAAGTAAATTAATTTGGGTAGGATTGTAATTTTTATTATGTTAGCTCATCCCACCCATGAGCAATCAATGTTTTTCCAATTGTTTAGATCTAGTTTTAACTGTGTGGAGAGTGTTTTGTAGTTCTGTTCATATAGTTCCTGTGCTTCGGCAGATAGATTCCTAAGTATTTTTTATTGTCTAGGGTGACTTTAAATGGTATTTCTCTTTCTAATTCTTGCTACTGAAATGGGTTGGAGATATATAGAACTGCTGATGACTTATGTGGGTTTATTTTGTATCCTGCAACTTTGCTAAAGTTGTTGATTAGTTCGAGTAACTTTTTGGTTGATTCTCCAGGATTCCTTAAGTAAACCATCATATCATCCACGAAGAGTGATAGCTTGGTCTCCTCATTGTCAATTTTAATACCTTCAATTTCTTTTTCTTCTCTAATTGCTTCTGCTAGTTTCTCTAGTACAATATTAAATAATAGAGGTGATAATTGGCATCCTTGTTTTACTCCTGATCTTATTGAGAAGGCATTGAGTTTATCCCCATTGCGGATGATGTTTGCTGATGGTTTCAGATATATGCTGTTTATTATTTTTAGGAAAGGTCCTTCTCTTCCTATACTTTCTAGTGTTTTCAATTGGAATGGGTGTTGTATTTTATCAAAGGCTTTTTCTGCATCTATTGAGATAATCATGTGATTTTTGTCAGTTTGCTTGTTAATATGATCAATTATGTGGATGGTTTTCCTAAAATTGAACCATCCTTGCCTTCCTGGTATGAATCCTGCCTGGTCATAGTGGATGACCCTTGTGATGACTTGCTGGAGTCTTTTTGCTAGTATCCTATTTAAGATTTTTGCATCTATATTCATTAGGGAGATTGGTCTATAGTTTTCTTTCTCTGTTTTTGACCTGCCTGGCTTTGGGATCAGTACCATGTTTTTGTCGTAAATGAATTTGGTACAACTCCTTCTTGGCTTATTCTGTCAAATAGTTTGTATAATATTTTGATTAGTTGTTCTTTGAATGTTTAATAGAATTCATTTGTGAATACATCTGGACCTGGGGATTTTTTCTTAGGGAGTTCTTTGATGACTTGCTCAATTTCTTTTTCTGATATGGGGTTGTCTAGGTAATTTATTTCTTCCCCTTTTAGTCTAGGCAATTTATATTTTTGTAAGTATTCATCCATATCACCTAGATTGCCATATTTGTTGCCATATAATTGGGCATAGTAATTTTTAATGATTGCCTTAATTTCCTCTTCATTAGAGGTGAGGTCTCTTTTTTCATCTTGGATACTGTCAATTTGGTTTATTTCTTTACTTTTTTTAATTAGACTGACTAGTACTTTGTCTATTTTATTTGTTTTTTCAAAGTACCAGCTTCTAGCCTTATTTATTAAATCAATAGTTCTTTGACTTTCAATTTTATTAATTTCTCCTTTGAGTTTTAGGATCTCTAATTTAGTCTTCATCTAAGGATTTTTGATTTGTTCGCTTTCTGATTTTTTAATTTGCATGCCCAATTCATTGACCTCTGCCCTTCTTAATTTGTTAATATATGTACTCAGGGATATGAATTTCCCCCTGAGTACTGCTTTGGCTGAATCCCATAGGTTTTGAAAGGATGTCTCATCATTGTCATTTTCTTCAATGAAGTTATTAATTGTTTCTATGATTTGTTCTTTAACTAACTGATTTTGGAGAATTGTATTGTTTAATTTCCAATTAATTTTTGATTTACCTCTCCATGTTCCCTTACTAATTATTATTTTCATTGCATTGTGATCTGAGAAAGTTGCATTTATTATTTCTGCTCTTTTGCACTTGTTTGAAATGTTTTTATGCCCTAATACATGGCCAATTTTTGTGAATGTACCATGTGCTGCAGAAAAGAAGGTATATTCCTTTTTTGTCCCTATTTATTTTTCTCCACATGTCTACTAACTCTAATTGTTCTAAGATTTCATTCACTTCTCTTCCCTCTTTCTTATTTATTTTTTGTTTTGATTTATCTAGTTCATATAGAGGAAGGTCCAGGCCTCTCACTAGTATAGTTTTTCTATCTATTTCGTCCTTGAGCTCCACTAGTTTCTCCTTTAGAAATTTGGATGCTATGCCATTTGGTGCATACATGTTAAGTACAGATATTTCCTCATTGTCTATACTACCTTTTATCAGGATGTAATTACCTCCCCTATCTCTTTTAACTAGATTTATTTTTACTTTGGCTTTGTCAGATATCATGATTTCGACTCCTGCCTTCTTTTTATCAGTTGATGCCCAATAGATTTTGCTCCACCTTCTTACTTTCAACCTATGTGTATCTACAATTTATGGACCTGTGATTGGGTAAACCACTCTAGAAAACAATCAAAGAAATATATCATATATATACAAAAATATTTGTGGCAGCTCATTTCATGGAGGTAAGAAATAGAAATTGTGGGGATACCCATCAATTAAAGAGTTGCTGGATAAGTTTCAATATATGAATGTCACAGAATACTTCAAGATATACAGAAAGACATGTGAACTGATGCAGAGTGAAGAAAGTAGAAACATAAGAATTATTTATGCTATAACTTCAATATTATAAAAATGAGTAATTTTGAAGACAAAATAAAGAATGAAATGAGCAGAATTAGAATAATTAATGCCATCACAACAATATTGTTAAGACAAACAATTTGGCAAATTATAAGAATTATGATCAATGTAATGATTATGATTTCTGAGGACTGATGATGAAGAGCTTTTGTGTATGTGTGTGTATATATAGGTATACAGCCAAAAAGGGATTTCTTTTGCATGACTATACATATCTAATACAAGGAATTTGCTTTTCCTTCTCCCTTTTATTCAATGGGGTTGGAAATGAGGAGAGAAAATAAATTTCTTTGGATTACAAGGAGTTTTGTTAAATAGAGAAGTGTATGGGTGCTATAGGTATGTAATATATGCACTTTCATATGAGCTCATAGTATTGCTAGTTTTGCTTAATTGTTTTACATTGTCATAAGATGGAATGGGGACAATCTCTAAATGTTTTCAATATAAAAACAAAGCATACGAATAAAAATTTTTTAAAAGGAATGGATGATTTCTAAGGTCCTTTTTTTATTTCTAAAATTCCATGGTTCTATTATTTCAGTTGATAAACCAGTTAGAATATGTAAACTAAGGTAATCTTCATTCCAAATTGGAAGACAAAACAGTTTCTTATCATATCACATATTGCTAAGTATCATGTTTTCTACAAGTCACAGCTAAAAAGAACTGGGACACCTTCACAGTTAGAAAGAGACCTACTTTAACTCCCTGTTTAAGAACATCTGGAAGGTCAAGGTTTGAAAAGAACAACTGGTCACAATCCACAGAAAGATTGAGCTCTCTCTAAGCTTCACTCCCTGAAGGCATATCTTAAAAGGAAAAGAGTTAAATGGGAGGAAAGGATTTAAGGAGTGTAAGCACATATTTAAGTTCAAGAAAGAAGGAATATGGTTTGCATGGAAAACAGATAAAAAAAAACTTCAAACGATCTAGAAAAATATCTAGAGATTTGAGATGACAATTAAAAACTACAATATCTATCACAGCTTTTTATACACTTGATGATGCCATCCACAAGCACATTTAAATTTAAGGCATAAAAAGAGAATAAGGATCCAGTACAAATGGGTCAACATGTATGAATTGCACATAGGAAGCAGAATGATTGGTCTACCACAATTTGCTTATAAAGCTTTCATTCTTGTTTTCTCAAAAGTAATGATGTCATTTCTGGGAGCAAAGCTCTAAAAGTTGTATCAAATGCTAATTTTCAGGCACATTTGCCACTAGGCAGCTATAAGAAAACAAAAGGAATTTTCCTATTATGTCTGGGGGTCTCTCCTCACCCTTAAGCTTGCATCTGGAATAAATGGAGGCAGGAAAGTATGCTGGAGCCAATTTTTACTCCCCATGAAAGTCAATTGTCAAAATTTCAGTGTGAATTGAAATTTTAGAAATTCTATAAATCATTTATTGATTTATTGTTTTGTTGATTTCTAGATGGGATAGAAAAATGTTAATAATGGAAATTAAACTTAAAAGGGGTGTAAACCTTAAAATTTCTTAGACTTATGAATGTTGGAAATTTCCCCATTGGGAAATCTCATACTGGAAAAAATTTCATACTGATAGTAAGACCTCTATTGGAATGTGAACCCCCTGGCATGGGAGGATCCTTCTCCTCCCTGCCTAAGACTACTTTAGGACAGAAACCTTTTGCTAAACAATGGAAAGGGCTTTGACCTATGCTTAAGCATAGAACAGGAAGTTCTTTGAGTCATGATTGATTTTAGAATTGATATAATAGAGATACTTGGAATGACAGAACCAGGTCTTGGAAAATACAATCTCCACCCTACTCAGAGTAAAAGGATTTAGGAAGGGCTGCAGCAAGGATCAAGATTTAATTATTTGAGAATATGCCCTTCAACAGACATGTGCAAAGGGGAAGACCTCTGGGCGGTCCTGGGTTAAACTAGAGCCACCATTGGCACAGGGGAGACATCGACAGTGATTGGTAGATGTGAGAACTGAGGGGAGGGAACTTAGATGGTTTCCTTAAAGATAGCAGGGGCTGAGGACTAGAGGGTTCAAGAGGTTTTGCTCTGAGAGGTTGTGCTCTGAGAAGTTTTGCTCTGAAGGAGGCTGGAGGTGGAGGCCCCTGAGACTGTTTCTCCATTTTGGTCATGTGAGTGATAGGGACTGATCTCTTTTCTTTGCCTCAGCTATCTAAGGACTTGGGCCTTTTGGCCCAGCCTAAACAGAGGGGGTATTTAAGCCCTATTCCCTTCTCTCCCCTTTGTCTCTCTCTCTCTCTCTCTCTCTCTCTCTCTCTCTCTCTCTCTCTCTCTCTCTCTCTCTCTCTAATACCTTTCTTTCTCCTGTTTGTAATTAAAAACTCCATAAAAGGTTGACTGCCGACTTGAGTTTTCATTTAGGAATTACATAGCTGAATTCCTTGGCAACCTTAAATTAATATATATCAGTCTTTTAAAGTGATTTCCTTGTCACAGGGGGTATCTTAAGCCTGTTAAACATTTACCAGCACACCCCCCATCATATCTTTTCTGACCTTGCTAATCAACATCTGAACTTGGCCACTCCTTCTTTACCTCTTTATTCCTATGATCCTACATGCTATCCAGGATGGAGGTACTTGGAAGAAAGCAAAGAAAATGAGGATCCAGAAGAGGCTGCATTAGAAGAGACAACACTCACAATAGGTAATGTAATGGAAAGAATTCTGGACTCAGAGACAGGAGAGATTTAATTTCAAATCCTCTCTGTGACACTATGTTTGTGAATATATCATTTCACATTTCTGCATCTGTTGTTGTTTATCCTTCATTTTCAAAGAGGACTAATGATATCACAGGGTTGGATTTAAGTGAGGCAGAGTTGTACAGAGTTGTCAGCCTCACTCTCTTGGCCAGACTTATCAAAGTCCAGTGGCAAGACAAAATTCAGGACAAGTGCTAATGGCCCAGGATGCAGTGGATGAGCTTGGCATCTTTGATGTCTGACCAAGCTCTAAGTGCTTGCTTCAGCTTCTGCATGGATGATTTCTATAATCATGCTCTGACATTTTACCATTCACATTCTTTCCTTCCCTCCCTTCTCTCCCCACTCTCCAAGAAGACAGGTAATACAACATAGGTTGTACCATGCTATTATACAATGCACAATGCATAATTTCATCATATTGTGAAAGAAGACACATATTGCTTACAATAGAGACAAATTCTTGGAGGAAATGCAGTGAAGAATGGCATGTTTCAACCTCCATTCAGACTTTGTCAGTTCCTTCTATGGAAATGGATAGTCTTTTTTTCCTATGAGTCCCTTGGAGTTGTCCTAGATCCTTGCATTGCTAATAACTAAGACATTTATAGTTGATTGTCATACACTATTGCTTTACTGTATACAATGATCTCCTGTTTTTACTACTTCATTTTGCACCATTTTATATATGTCTTTCCAGGTTTTTTGTTTTTTTTTTTATGATCATCTTGTCACTCCTAATGGCACAATAGTCTTCTATGACAATCACATACCACAACTTCTTCAGACATTCCCAAATTGATAGAAATCCCTTCAATTTCCAGTTCTTTGCTACCCTAAAAAGAGCAGCTATAAATGTTTGCATAAGTAGGTCCTTTTCTCCTATCTTTCATCTCTTTTGGTTACAAATCTTATAGTGGATCAAAGGGCATGCACAGTTTTATGCCCCTTTGGGGATGGTCCTAAATTGCTCTCCAGATTGGTTGTGTCACTTCACAGCTCCTCCCACTGTGTATTGGTGTCCCAGTTTTCCCATATCCCCTCCAACATCGATCATTTTCCTTTTTTGTCATATTAGTCAATCTAATAGGTATGAAGTGGCACCTCAGAGTTGTTTTAATTTGTATTTCTCTAACTAATAATGATTTGAAGCATTTTTATTTGACTATAGATAGTTTTACTTTTTTCATCTGAGAATTGCCCATTCATATCCTTTGATCACATGTCAATGGGAGAATTCTTTGTATTCTTATGAATTTGACTCAGTCCTTTTTCAGAGACACTTGCTATACAAATTATTCCCAGTTTATTGTTTCCTTTCTAATCTAAGTTGTGTTGATTTTGGTTGGGGAAACCCTTTTTAATTTAATTTAGTCAAAGTTATCTATTTTACATTTCATAATGTTCTCTATGTCTTCTTCAGACATAAATTCTTCTCTTATCTATAGATCTGATAGGTAAATTATTCTATGCTCCTCTATTTGTTCATGGTTTCACTCTTTATTTCTAAATCATTAATTCATTTTTACTTTACTTTGGTATATGGTGGGAAGTGTTGGTCTGTGACTACTTTCTGCCATACTGCTTTCCAGTTTTCCCAGCAGTTTTTGACTAATAGTGAATTCTTTTTCCGAATGCTTGGGTTTTGGGGTTTGTAAAACACCAGGTTTCTATGGTCATTTATTACTATGTATACTACTATTTATTGAGTGCCTAATCTAGTCCACTGATCTATCACTCTAATTCTTAGCCAATAACAGATTGTTTTTATGGTTACTGCTTTATAATACAGTTTGAGATCTATTGTAGCTAAGCCACCTTCCTTCATTTTTTTCATTAATTCCTTTGATATTGTTGACCTTTTGTTCTTCCAGAGGAATTTATTATTATTTTCTCTAGTTCTATGTAATAATTTTTGGTAGTTTGATTGGCATGGCACTGAATAGGTAAATAAGGTAGAATTGTCTTTTATTATATAGTTCAGCCTATCTATAAGCAATTAATGTTTTTCCAATTGTTTTAGATGACTTTATTTGTGTGTAAAGTGTTTTGTGGTTGTGATCTATTTTTTTGTAGTGCTATATACATGTCAGGAGAGGCAACTGTAATGAAGTAATCACAGATGGCTGATTTTGCAACCAGGAAGAGCCAAGTTTAAGTCTCACCTTTGACCCATATTGGCTGTGTCCAAGTCATTATTTAACCCCTGAGTGCTCTATGCAACTCTCTATAAGAAGATAAATTGAAGAGAAGATCCCTACCTGCATTGCTGGAGGGATTTCTTCATCTGGGAGAAATCTCATGTCCAGTCCATATCCTTATGCAAATATTACCTATTATTAACTCAATAAAAGTATCATTCATTAATAGGAGGTAAAAGGGCTTCTTGGAGGCAGGTTGTATGATAGCTGAAAGAAACCTACTGAGAAAATCTGGAAATATTAGTTTGGTGATTAAGAACTAGACCCCTAAAGCTCTATAAATATATATCTTCAATTCTTTTAGCCAAAATAATGAGTTCCTAAACTCATTAGCAGGGAGGACAGCTATAGTACTATAAAGAATGCCTTGCTAATAGTTAAAACTAGGACTTGAGTTCCATGGTCACCAACTACTGGACTCCTGCTGGAACTCAATGGTACCTCCTCAATTGTTGTCCCTGATCAGCAGCCCCTCTCTCCTAGCCAGGAGTTGGATCACACATTTATTAGAGTTAAAAAGGAAGTAGATATCTAAATCCTCTACTCTGGAGGTTCTTCAACTTTTTGTATATCATGGATCCCTTGAACAATCTGGTGAACCTCTTCTCAGAATAACATTTTTGGAATAAGATGGACTTCTTAGAATAATATTTTAAATAGCTAAAGGAAATGCTAAATTTCAGTTAGCAATTAGGGAAATAAGATGTAACTTTTTCCCTGAGTTCACAGACCCCACCTAAAATTCTAAAACTGTCTTTAGTCTAGCCTCTTAATTTTAAAAAAGAAGTAATGGAGTCCCAGAAAAGATCATAGGTTCATCTGTCTTGAATTAGGTCAATGCTGATGATAGAAAGACCTCAGTAGTCATCTAGTCTTGTCTCCTCATTTTACGGTTGAAGAAATTGAGGACCAGAGAGATTAAGTGATTGGTCAATTGAGATAATAATTGTAAAGCAATTAGCATAGTGCCTGGAACATATTAAGTACCATAATAAATATTAGCTATTATTACCCCAAATTAATCAGAGGCGAAACTTAAACCCAAGTCCTCTGATTGAACAATGCTCTTTTCACTGCAGCATGATAAAATCCATAGTTGTGCTGGTAAGGAGTAGACTTGGAATTTAAAAACAGTTCTTCCAAATTTAAATCCAATATTTTCTTTAAAATAATAAACCACAGTCATTTCCTGCTCTATCACTACCATTCTTTTGCTGTCCCTTGAAACAAAGAAAAAAAATGAAACAAAAGCAATGAACAGAGCACTATATCTGATAGTATATACAACATTCTATACCCATAGTCCCCCACTTGTCCAGCAGAAGGAACAGAGGTACATTTCTTCATCTCTTCTCTTAAGCCAATTGGTTATTAAAATTATACATCATTAATTTTCTTTTTTTGTTGTTGTTTCTTTCATGTGTTCTTTTATGTGGTTAAAGTTACTATGAATGTTTTTTTTCCTGGTCTGCTTACTTCACTATGTATCTGTCTGTAAAAGTCTTCCTATTTTTCTCCTAATTTACAATATCCATTAGTTTGTACAATGAAATAATATTCCACCACTTGCAGCCATTCCTGAGCTGATTGACATTCACTTGGTTTCCAGTCCTTTGCTCACACACACACACACAAAGTGCTTCTATGAACATTTTTTATATATGGGATCTTTCTTTCTGTCTTTGACCTTTTTGGTATGCATGCCTAGCAGTGGGGCCTTCCGGTCAAGGGACATGAACAGTATGATGATATTTTTCAAATAATTCAAAATTGTTTTCCAGAATGGTCAGAATCAATTCATGGCTCTACCGACAATGTATTGTTAGTGTGCTGGTCATCCCCCAGCCTACTGATGTCAACAATTTCCATGTTTTATCATCACTGACAGTCTTAGTGAAGTTTAAGGTTTTAAAAGCTTTAGTAGGTTAAAACTACACTAAGACTTTTGGCATATCTTGTACATAAACCCATGTGGATAGCTTGCAACTTCAGGTTGTTAACCTCAGGTCTACTGATCTCATTCTTATCCCTTCATTTAAGCACCATCGTGACCACCCTTTAAGGTCCACCATCACCTCCTTCTGAGTTACTGAATTCTAAGTCGATTCTCTGACCACAGTCCTCCGACCTTCCACATCATTCTCTGGGTCTCTCCCTTATCTCTGCCTCTGCTTCTTTCTCTCTCTCCCTTCTTTGCCCTCATTGTGATATCCAGTCTAGCCTCCTGATTCTCCCTGTCCTTCACTTCCTTTGATTTTCCCTGACCTCCTGTTGAGCCTGAATTTCACTTGCAGTCAGACCAGCAATTGCTCAAGTGAAATTTTCCCCTTGCAGACATGCAAGTCCCCATCACTCAATGAAAGCCACAGCTGTTCTGGAACAGAAAATGACCTGGGCAGTTGCTATGGCAGCAAAGAAATGTCAGCAGTACAATCGAGCAAGAGAAGCTACACCCACCTCAGAAAGGCAAACAGTAAACACTGCCCTGTCTGTGGGCGTTTGGTAAATGGAAAACCCTGATGGGGTCTTCCATTAATCTGAGTTTTACCTTAAGTGTGGAGACAGCAGGATGGAGCCAGGGTCACTATGAATCTGACCATAATTGGTCATTTTGCTTATGGGGATGGCCAAAGCTGGGTTATGATGTCAGAAGAAGCAGTAAAAGGGAGAGTTTGGGAATCTGAATCAGGAGAATCTGGGTTTAGATTTTGCCTCTGATACCTAATAGCTAGGTATCATTCTTTTTTTTTAATTATTTTGAAATTTTTTTATTTAATTAATTTAGAATATTTTTTCCATGGTTACAAGATTCATGTTCTTTCCCTCCTCTTCCCTCCTCCGTAGCTGATACGCAATTCCACTGGGTTTTACATGTGTCACTGATCAAGACCTATTTCCATATTATTGATGTTTTCACTAGGGTGATCATTTAGAGTCTATATAGCTAGCTATTATTCTTGACCCTTTTTGCTAATCCTCCATCTCCATCCTCTCACTCTCATCCACATGCCCCATCCCCATTCAACTCTAGTCAAGTCCCATTGATTCTCCTTTCACAACATCTCTGATAAAGCCCTCTTTCTCTCCTGTCATACTATCACCCACTCCTTGAGAGATGCCCTCAACACACAGACTGCTGCAACAGCCTTTTGGGTTGGTTTCTCTGCTTCCATTCTCTCCCCACTGCGGTCCATCTTCCACTCCACTGTCAAAATCATCATCTTAAAACACAAGTCTGACTTACAATCCCTTTATTGTGTAAACTCCTATGGCTCCCTAGTACCTTCAGGATCAAACATAAAATCCTCTGTTTGTCTTGTATAAGCTAATCTCCTCCTAACTTCCTAGTTTTCATGCATTATCCATGTGTGCCCAAACCACACAATTAATGGACAATTCATGGGTCATGCTCCACACTTTATCACATCTGTGGCTTTGCTTGTCAGATTTCCTACACCCCAAACGCTTTTCTCCATCTTTATTGCAACCTTCCTCATCAGATGGCACATCTTCAGGGAAGCTTTCTCCTTGCTGATATCCCCTCTCAGTCATTTCTCATGGCATTTAGCTACCTTTACATTTGTAAAGCATACATTTGCATTAGATCCACCTTTCTAGACATCTAAGCTGTATGCAGTTTAATGGAGCCAACCTGGGAAAGAAAGGAACAGCTGAGGCCATTTGCACTGTAGAAGGACCACTGTTCCCACCCACACAAGGAAGCTGCCTGAGGTCAGTGGATTTAAAAGGGAGAAGCACACAATCCTTCCCCAGGGTAAGTGAGGAGAGCGGTCACGGAGCCCTGGTGCTCTTCTGGAACATTGACCCGCTAGGGGAGAGGGAGAAAATGACTAAATGAAGTAAGAAAGCATTTCAGGCAGAGGAGACTGAGCTTGCAGGCAGCCGTTGTCTTGGTGACCTGAGGATATTCCCCCTGTTTGCGTTGTTTGTTCTCTACTGTTTGTGCTGCTCCCCTGGGAAGGCAGCCAGGAGAGTAAGCAGTGTGTGTGTGTGTGTGTGTGTGTGTGTGTGTGTGTGTTTCCCATCTCCTCGGCCATCTCCTGCATTGTGATCATGCTGGCATGCAGCACCAGAATTGAGTCACGGCCATATGACAGGAGCAAATCTGTGATGAGTCTGTAATTCATACTTAGCAGGTAGACCTGTATCTGATTAATTGCGCTGGGATGCTTCCCCCTTCCTGAGGGGCATGCCTGATTTGATCGGGTCTCAGACCTGACATTTGAAAACAAGAGTCATATCAGCTTTATATATTTCCCTTAGTTACCTACCAAAATGTTTTTCTTAGGGTTTTTGGTGTATTTTTTTTTTCTCAGTCTATATTTCTTGTGTTCAGGAAGAAATCTGAGAAGGGGGAATTGATTCAGGGAAAGAACTATCTGTTTCCCCTGCTTCTAAAAACCTTGGAAGGATACCTTCTCTGACTGGTATTAGGATAATCATTATCTGTGACCCAGCAAGCCTGATCAGCGTAGGGTCACCTACCTTTTCTCTGTGGTCATCCACAGATGACTCCTTAGGGAGGAGCCAAGAGAGGCTGGAGAATATGGTCCATAGGCTAGAGGCCAATCCATCATCTGGGATTGAGCCAATATTTTTTCTCAGATGGTATCAAAGGAGTGGCCTCAGCACCATCCTCTGCCCAGAGAGAGGAAGTGATAGAAAGAGAAAATTTTTGTGTTGGATTTTAAAGCCCCAATTAACCGAGACTGTGATGAGAAACCAAAGTCACAAGTGCCCTTTGAAAGAAAAATGTCAGATTCCCAAAGTAATAGTAAAAGACCATGGTTTCTCATAACGAGTGAAGGAAAAATGTTTAACTCACTCTGGGAAATTTAATTTCATGTCTCCAAATGGATAGTATTGGCATCATTTTGTTTTGTGGGATACCCATCACTTTAATTATAAGGCAACTGTTCTCTATTGAAGCACATGGTTACTATTATGAAATCGGAAGATAATTGTTTGCTTATTTCTGTGTTCTTAACCACAGCCTTATAATAGGATATTAAAACTGTAAGTAATACAGTAATTAATTTTTAAAATGTTTGTTGATTTAAAATTCTAAGTCATTTCTGGATTCTTGTAGCTAAGAACTAGTTTATAAGCAATGTGGGGAGGGAATAGAGAGCCAGTCACCACGCCAGGACAATCTCAGTTTAAGTCCCACTTCTAATACATACTGGCTGGGTGACTGTCTTGGTGCTCTAGGTAAGTTACAGAGAAGGTGCTGACCTGCATTTCCTCACCCAGGAACTCTCTGTACTAGGAAATTCTCAGGTACAATCCCTTATCCATACAAGCCCATATACCTAACTTGAGGTTTTAGAGAAGAGGAGAGGGAGAAACCATGGCAACCAGAATCCAGAAAGAACTAATCAGCCTGGGAACCTCAGCGGATCATCCCTTTTTATCAGCAAAACAAAAGAAGCAGCAACAGGAGGTACCAAGAATGAGTTGAGTATAGAAGAGAGAGATAGAGAGCCCTGTGGCAATATTACTTATGGTGGGTGGATAGGAGAGGAAGTCCAGATTGATTGGGAAACCTCTGAACCTATAATGCTGCATAGATAAATAAGAGACTTCTTCAGATTCTGAGAAACTTGCTTGAGAAACATGGAGAAGGTTTGAGAGAGATGTGAAAATGAAGGTGAATTTGTGAATGGGGGACTGAAGACTTCCCTAGAGAGGTAGAAAGAAATTGACCTGTTCCTTGACTTTCCAGTGCCTGTAACCCCAGAGTCTACGAAAAGTGATTTCTGGTGATATTGCTCTCTCCTTTTTCTAGCTGCTATTATCTTAGTCCAAAATCAAAGAGCTTATTTACTCAGATATATTCTATAGTCTATCCTAATATGCATGATCTCATCCATTTCTGTTTACTGCTTACTTTGATAATGAATTTTGCCAGATGAACAGATTATCCTTTCTATAATCGGTGTTTGGTGTTATTTTCCCCATTAGAACAACCAAGGAAAGTGCCTCTTTTATTTTTGAATCCCTAAAAGAAAGCATCTTAAGCCTAGACTCTAGATGTTTAACATGTAACTGTAGATAGCTGTAATTCTAGCTCAATGAGTCTTGGAGATAAGAGAGAGGAGAGATCGTCTGGCCACTAGGGTCCTGGATCCTTCTTGCCTCTCCCTCTGTGAGGCTACTGGCAGTACAGACTCCATTCTCCATCTCCTACTTCCCACAAAGAAGGGAAATCACACCATCCCCTAGAGACAGGGTGGACTAAATCCCAGGTCAGATTTCTAGCCAGGCCATACTCAGACCAGCCCACACTTATATTTACATTAGGCAGCCACTTAACCACACCTATATGGCTCAGGGGTGAGGAGGGGTAAGGAAAGTCTGGCTACATAAAATTAATTGATTGGATAAAGTGATTGGGCAACAAGTACCACCTTCCAGACTTTATCCCAAGGAAGTCTTTGCCTTGAGGAAGCTGTAAATTTAATCCAAATTTGCAGACAATAGAACATGAAGAAAAACATCAAAGGATACAGTCAAAATGGTCTATTTCTGTTAAGTCATAGGATCATGGTTTCCAGCTGGAAGGGGCATTGAAGGCCATATAGTTGAACCCCTTTGTTTAACTTGATGAAGGTCACAGAGTTGGCATGTCTCAGAGACAGAATTTGAACTTGGATCTTTGGACATCAAATTCAGCCTTTTCCCCCCCATTCTATCATGCTGCTTTTTAGTCCATCAACAGGTATTTCTTAAGCCCCTGTTATATGTTAAGCCCTATGCTATGTGCTGAAGATAAAAAGTAAGGCAGTACTTGGCTTCAAGGAACTTAAATTCTGGTAGGATAAACAAGAATGCATGTTGGTATATAGAGAATATAATGTTATTTTGGGAGTGTGAGGGCATCAGTTGATGAGGAAATTGATGATTTACCCAAAGTCACTCTACTAGTGAGGAGCAAATTTTTTTTTAAATTATAATATTTTCCTCCCAATTACATTTAAAATTTTTTAGCATTTACAATTTTTTTTGAGTCTCAAATTGCCTTCTTCCTTCTCCTCCCCCTGAACGAAATGGTAAGCAATCTGATACAGATTTTATATGTGCAATCATATAAAACATTTTCCCATTTTAATCTTTTTTGTGGACAGATACTAAAAAAAATTAAGAAAGAAAGTTTGCTTTGGTCTGGATTCAGACTCCATCAGTTGTTTTTTTTTTTTCTTTCTGGAAACAGATGGCATTTTTCATCATGAGTTCTTTAAGGTTATTTGATCATTGTGTTGCTGAGAATAGCTAAGTTGTTCACAGAAGTTCATCATATAATATTACTGTTACTGTGTACAATGCTCTCTTGGTTCTTCTTACTTCACTCTACATCAGTTTGGGTAAGTTTTTCCATGTTTTTTGAAATCTTCTACTCCTCATTTTTTAATACCACAGTAGTATTCCATTACAATCATATACTACAACTTACTCAGCTATTCCCCAATTGATGGGTAGTCCTTTACTTTCCAATTCTATGCCACCACAAAAGGAGCTGCTTTAAAATGTTTTGTACATATAGACCCTTTTCCTTTTTTAAAAAATCTCTTTGGGAGACAAACCTAGTAATGGTAATGCTAGGTCAAAGGGTACACATGATTTTATAATTTTTTGGACATATATCCAAATTGCTCTCCAGAATGGTTGAATTAGTCCACAACTCTCCAATAGTGTCTCAAATTTTTTGTATGTCCTCCAACTTTTGTTATTTTCCTTTTCTGTTATAATAGCCCAGCTAATAGATATGGGGTGATACCTCAGAATATTTAATTAATTTGCATTTTTCTAATAGTGATTTACAGCATTTTTTTCCACATGACTATAGATAGCTTCAATTACATTGTGAAATGCCTGTTCATATCCTTTAACTATCAATTGAGGAATGACTTGTATTGTTATATGTTTGGGTCATTTCTCCATGTATTTGAGAAATGAGGCCTTTATTAAAAAGACTTGTTATAAAAGGGTTGTTTTTTTTACCATTGTGATTACTGCATATTATCTTCCCCCTATCATGTACCCCTACTCTCCTTATCCTACTCTCTCTTCTTTCATTCTGTTAATCCTTAGAAGTGTTTTGCTTCTGACCTTTGCCAATCCCAATTTGTTCTCTCTTCTATCACCCTCCCCTCCTTATCTCCTACTTTCCTGTAGGGTAAGGTAGATTTCTATACCCACTTGAGTTTATACATTCTTCCCTCTTTGAAACAATTCTGAAGAGAGTAAGGTTCAATCATTTCCCTCTCCACTTCCCCCATCTTCCCCTCCACAGTAAAAGCTATTTTATGCCCCTATTATTGAAATAATTTGCCCCATTCTACCTCACTCTTCCCCCCTCTCCCAACATATTCCTCTTTCACACCACTTCATTTTATTTTTTTAAATCATCCTATCATATTCAACTCATACCCTTGTCCACTGTCTATATACACTCCTTCTAAGAATGGTCTAAGAATGGTCTAAGAATGAAAAAGTTCTTAGAAGTTACAAGTACCATCTTCCCATATAGGGATATAAACAGTTTAGCCTTACTGAATCTCTTATGATTTCTCTTTCTTGTTTACCTTTTTATATATCTCTTCAATCTTATAATTGAGAGACAAAATATCTATTCAGTTTTGTTCTTTTCATCAGGAATGCTTGAAAGTCCTCTTTCATTGAATATCCATTTTTCTCCCTGAAGTATTATAATCAGTTTGGCTGGGTAGGGGATTCTTGTTTGTGTTCCTAGCTTCTTTGCCCTTTGGAATATCATATACCAAGCCCTATGATTCTTTAAATGGAAAAGTTACTAAGTCTTATGTTAACCTGACTGTGGCTCCATGATATTTGAATTGTTTCTTTTTGGCTGGTTGCTTGCAATATTTTCTCTTTGACTGGGGAGTTCTGAAATTTGACTATAACATTCCTATGAGTTTTCATTTTGGAATCTCTTTCAGGAGGTGATTGGTTGTTGTTTTTTTTTTTTCAATTTCTATTTTATTCTCTGATTCTAGAGTATCAGGGCGATATAAGCTCTTTTATTAATAATGGCTTGTAGATAGTCCAGTATTTCTTAGATTATCTCTCCTGGATCTATTTTTCCACATTCATTGTTTTTCCAATGAGATATTTCATATTTTCTTCTATTTTTTCATTCTTTTTGACTTTTTATGGAGTTTTATTCTTCAGTGGATTTTTGTGTCTTTTACCGATTGACCTGTTCTATCTTTTAAAATATTATTTTCTTTGGTAATTTTTTGTGCCTCCTTTACCAAGATGCCAACTATTTTTCATGATTTTTCTGTGTCACTATCATTTCTTTTCCCAGTTTTCTACCTTTCTTATTTGATTTTTAAAGTCCTTTTTTATTTCCTTCAGTCATTCTTCTTGGAATTTAGACTAATTCATGTTTTTCTTAGAGGCTTTGAATGTAGTAGTATTGACTTTGTCATCTTCCAAGTTTGTGTTTTGGTCTTCTCTATCTCCAAAATAACTTTATACACTGAATTTGCTGTTTACTTATTTTCCAGCCTTTCTCTTGTCTTAAAAACCGTTACAGGTCCCCTGCTCTCATTTGGCCACAAGAGCTAGTGCATACTAGTGCTCCTTCTTGGTTTGGACTGCTCCTAGGACCATGAGCTGGATCTGAGTTGAGGCAATGCAACATGGTCCTGTTCCCATATCCTGCAAAGGGATCCTTACAATCTTCTTCTGACTAGTTGTTTGGCCTGCTTACTATCTGTGGCTGAGAGCTCAGGAAGCCTTGGTGGCTGATTCAGCCACCCTCATGGTCTGTGCTGGTTTGCTGGGGTGGGATCAGCCTTGGGACACTGGTCTGCACTCCACTCCCTCTGAGGTGCAGCAGACCCCTCTTGCCAACCTTTAAAGTTATGTTGGACTGAACAATTTTTCCACCCCATCCTTTTCTGGGTTCTGCCACTTCAAAATTAATTTTGGAGCATGATGTCAAAGTTCTTTGGAGAATCATTTGATAAAGATCGGGAAGGTCTACTTGCCTTCTCTCCTATCTTGGCTCTGCCCCATACACAAATTTTAACCCAGGTCCTCTGACTCCAAATTTGGTACTCTTTCTACTGGATCATACTGTCTTTGTAGTACAGTGCAAAGAGACCCATCTCTAACCCAACTAAAATAAGAAGTTGAAATCTTCCCCCAATTAATTTTTTTAAGCCACCCATCAAACACAACTAAGACTGATCCTTTCAACTAAAATGATCTTGCTTCCCATCTGAGGGAAACGTAATTTAATTGAGAAAACTGAGGATTTTATTTTAGAGGACTTAAGGATTATTCCCTAGATCTGCTCTTTATTATCTATAAAACGAAGCCATTTGATGTCTATGGACTTCCATTTCCTCATCTGTCAAGGAGATCACTTTAATGAGAGAGACAAGGTATAAACAAGTATGTACAAACAAGACTGACATGGGATAAATTGTAAGTAATTGACAGACAGAAGGCACAAACATTACGACAGATCAGTCAAAGCTTCTGGTAGAAAGTGGGATTTTAGCTCTGGCTAAAAGCACACCATGGGATCTAGGAGGTAGCGATGAGAAGGGAAAGAATTCTGGACCTCAGGGGCAGTCAGAGAAAATCCACAAAATTGCAATAGAGGGTGAGCAAAGTTTAAGACTGGAAAGATAGGAAGGAGCCAGGTTATAAAAGGCTTTAAATGGCAGATGATCTTATGTTTGATCTTGGAGGTTTTAGGGAGACACTGGAATCTATTGAACAGAGAGTGACATGGTCAAACATGCACTTTAAAGAAGATTAATTTGACAGCTGAATGCAGGATGGTTTGCAATAAGAAAAGATTTAAGACAGAGACTAACCATCAGACTATTGCTACAGTTCAAACATGAGAGATGAGGGCTAGCCTGTACTAGGATTGCAGTAGTGTCAGAAGAGAGAAGCTGGAATATTCAAGAGATGTTACCAAGGTAAGAACAAGCCTTGGATATAGGAGGTGAGAGAGTGAGGAGTTGAGGATGACACCTACCTAGGTTGCCGGTCAGTCAGTAAATATGTATTAAATGTCTACTATGTATAGGCCAACCACTAAGCATGCAAAGTCTGCTATATAAAAGGCAAAAGACAATCCCTGATCTCAAGGAACTCACAGAATAAGAGGGAAGACAACATGCAAACAACTATGTTCAAGCACACTATAAACAAGATCAATTGGAAATAATCAACAGAGCCACTTAATCTCTCTTGCCTTAATTCACTGGAGAAGGAAATGACAAACTACACCAGTGTCTTTGCCAAGAAAACTCCATAGACAGTATGGTCCATGGGGCCAGGAAGAGTCAGAAATGACTGAACAACAACCACAATCAACAGAGAAGGCATTAGAATGAAGAAGGATAGGGAATAGGGTTAGAAATAGTTGTAAGCCTAAATGACTACAAGTTGCCATTGAGAGTCAGAAGAAAGCAGGAACAAAAGAGATTTAGAAGTGTTTGTAGGAGAATAACAGGATCAGAGGAGTATCCTGAATATCTAAAAACAAGAGAGTATCAGAAGTGTCTGATTAATAGTGTCAAAGGCAGCAGGGAGGTCTAGAAGGGAAGGATTAAGGGAAAAGTGATTAGATTTGGTAGAAGAACCAAAGGGTCCAGGAATTGGTCATCATGGTGAAATTGGACAGGATTTGTGGCTGTAAAGCAGAGGGAAAGGTAGAATGACAACAGACTGTCATCAGATAAGGGAATATCAGAGTTCATGAACATGAAGTATTATATTTGTGGATGATGACAAGATAAAAAAATGTGACTGCTTCTATGTGTAGATGAGGAATGGAAGAATAGGCCATGTGAAGTGAATAAGGGGAAGAACTGAGCAATTAAGATGTTTGGAGCATTATCAACATGTGGAAGTTTCCTAATATGAGATCAGGAAGAGAAAGTTGTGATCCAAGTTCTAGAACTGTTGAGGACAGAAAGGGAGTGGATGGATAGACAATATTTTGGGTGATAGATATGGATTGAGTGAACCTCAAAGTAGAGGTTACTGAGTGATGGTGGCAGAGGGAGAGACTGAAAAAAGCAATGAGGAGCAAGAAGTATTACAAACCTTCCCTTCCTCCCCCCCACACTCTATCTTTAGCTTAGGTGGATGTTGAGAGAATGAGTGAAAATGCAACCAGTGCTGAAAAGAGATGCTAGGGATGTTGTGTCATCAGGGATTTTAGTGTTTATTATAAGAGTTCAGATAGGTATCAATATTCCTAGGGGTCTACCCTGGGCATAATGGATAAGAATGCCAAAACTGGAATCAGGAATCTTTGGCCTCAAATACTAGCTGTGTGACCTTAATCCTATTTGCCTCAGTTTCTTCATCTGTAAAATGAGTTGGAAAAGGAAATGGCAAAGCACTCCAATGTCTTTGACAAGAAAACCCCAAATGGGTGACAAAGAGTTAGACACAAGTAAAAAATACTAAGCAACAGCAGAGACTTCTTGGGGATTTAGGCTGTTCATTCAGGAGACCAATGAAGAAAGCTGAGGGGATGGCATTTCCTTCCTCACACCAGAAGACAGAAAAAACCCAGGTGAAGAGAATAAAGTTCTTCTCTTAGCCAGAAGATAAGAGATGGGCACTTAGAGGTGTTCTTCTCCATATTATTGTTTCTTTCTCCTAATGTATTCTGTATTGAGTCTTTCTGAAACTCAGATTTGGAAGGAAATTCTTTGTTCTCTTGGCCAATAGTGTTGGCATTTCTGCCTTACCAGGACCTGGTCCATGTTTATAACTTCAGGCCCTTTTCCCCTCAGTAATTCTGACAGTGACACCTGTTTCCTCACAGAACTGTCTAGACCACTTAGAGTAATAGGGATACTTTCCAGGATAAAGTACAGCTTTATAGGGGCAGGACAATAGCCCTGATATGAGGACAAATTAGCCCAGACAACTGCAAAATGATTCTCTCCGCTTTTCTTGGTTTTTTGTTTTTTGTTTTTTTTTTTCTGTGTGTATGTTTAAATATAAAACAAAATTTTAGGGACCTTTTTTGAGAAATATAAGTACTAAATGGCTGAGTCATCTTTATTATCTGTGTGTAATCATGCTCTCTGGGTGAGCAAGTACCTTAGTTTTCTATCTCCATGCGTCATTGCTCAGGAGCTATGTCTTATGCTCAGGGATAGGGCAACATTTTCAGCTACGTTAATTAAGCCCTCTCTTCTTCATCTTCCTCCTTTTTCTACTCTCCTCTCTCCTCTTTGCCCTTCTTTTTCTTCAAATAATAAACATGGAAACATGGAAAGCAAAAAAAAAGATGTAGAAAATCAGTTAAGGACCAAAGGGAAGGATTGCCTTGCCACTTGAAGGGCTCAGTGGAGATTAGATAATATCAATGTAAAGAGTGGAACCAGGTGGCATAGTTGTGTGATTTCTACCAATACTACTTAAAAGCAGAGAAATACCATGTTTAAGAGTGAGAAGGAAGATAGTAACAGTAGCCCAGGATTGAAGTTTGACAGGGCCTGAGTGGTGATAGACAAAGGGTAGTATTTGTTCTAGGATCTCAGTAACATCTCATGCTGGAGACCTGCAAGTGTTCGGTGCTCTCCAAGTGATCTGATCCAGGGCAAAGTTTGATTACTTCCCCACCCCCCAACCTCCCCATTCCTTCTGAGCTTTGAAAAATCTGAGCAACAGTGGAGGCTGCTGGACTGGACCAAGATCAGCTAGTTCTACTAGATCAGAGTCACAGAGCAGCAGACTCACCTTAAGTTTGCTACCCCATTCTGTTCCTGGAGTCTGAGCTCCACTGCTACTGCTTGCTTATAGACTTGCTCCTCTATAGGCATACTTCCTCGCACCTGAGACCCCTGAGGTGGGGCTGGGATAGACCCCCCTCCTCAGACCATGCTGGATCTGTGATCCAGGACTAGGTAGTAGACAACAAAATTGCCCGTTCACACCTGTCCCTGTTGTGGCACCCCATATGGGTCTGGGGACCTTTCTTGCCCCAGTTCACAGCCTTTTCCTGGGCAATAGTCTATCCTGAAGAATATCATGCTTTATACCAAACCCTGTCCCCAGCGTCCAAGGACCTCATTGTCTGTCCCCCTGTATTAATCTGGGCTGGAAAATGACTCACTGTATCTTTTTCTGGATTGTCCCAACAAGCTTTGGGCTGGTGCATTTTTTGCATGTGTTTGGAGAAATTTGGCAGGGAGCTCTTCACTGTATTGTTTGCTGCAACTCTACCACCTTGGCTCACTGATAAGAGAGGATATTGAAAGAGTCAAGGGACTGAAGAGTAGAGAACAGTTTAGTGATTGATGTTGGTCAAAATCTTGCCAGTGGCCCAGAATGAATTTATATCTTGCCAGGTCAGCAAAACCTTTACCAATTGCAATTGTTCAGTCGTTCAGTTGTGTCACACTCTTTGTGACCCCATAGACCAGGGGGTCCCCAAACTATGGCCCGTGGGCCACATATGGCCCCCTGAGGCCATTTATCCAGCCCCCCCACTGCCCTTCTGGAAGGGACACCTCTTTCATTGGTGGTCAGTGAGAGGAGCACAGGCTGTTTCTGCATCCTGTGCTCCTGGAGTGTGGCATCACTCAAGTACAGTACTACTTCCAGTAACATAATCCTTTGCGTAGCGCCTTGTTCTGAGAGTAACTGAATGAGAATGAGGCACCATGCAAAGGATTATGTGGCTGCACAATGGAAGATGTCAGCATGGTGAGCAACGGTCTGGGGGAGGGGATTCTGCACTGTGTATATTGCTGCCTGGTGTAGTGGTGGTGATGATTATAGGGGCCATTATGTTGTGCATCATCTGGGGGAGTATGGGGGCCATTGTACTCTGTAGTAATGTGAGGAGAGACTTTTGGGCAAAGGGAGGTTATAGGCGCCATTATGTTGTGCATCTGGGGGAGTATGGTTGCCATTGTACTGTGTGGGGGAAGTGAGGCATGTGTTTTTCGTATTATGGTCTATAATTACAGATTCATAAATATGGACTGCAAGAGGAAACACACTAGTGTTGTGCCTTCTTTTTTCCTGCCGTGAAATCTGATCGCATGGGTAATGTGTGAGTTCACGATCGCAGTGTGGTTTGCACAGGGTAGTATGAACTGGAAAGGTGGTGGAGGAACTGGCTCTGTAATTGTGCTGGTTCCTGCACCAATGTGAGCCTGAGGTAAAAGTGGAGTTCTATTGATATGGCCACTGGTAAGGCTGAAATGATGTGGACTGGGAAGGCTGCATTGATGGACACAAATCAGACTGCGTTGATGGGCAGACAATTTCAGGAATTTCTGTCTGAGCTAAATATTGCCTACGAAGATGTTCTGTACCATACAGAAGTCCGTTGGCTGAGTCAAGGGAGAGTTTTGAGACATTTCTATGACTTACTTCCAAAGATTATAGCTTTTATGCTTTCAAAAAACAAAGACGTACCAGAGCTCAATGATACAGAATGGAAATGGCACCTCATCTTTCTGACAGATATAACAGAACTCCTCAACAGTTTCAATGTGCAACTTCAAGGAAAAGGGAAGCTCATCTGTGATATGCAATCACATGTAAAAGCACTTGAAGTAAAATTAGGCCTCCTTATCAAACAAGTGAAGGAGGAAAATTTCTGCCATCTCCCCTTATCTCAAAATCTATTACTAGAAAAACCCTTGATTGTATTCCCAAAAGAAAATGTGTGGATTCACTGGAAAAGTTGCAAAAGGAGTTACAATTCAGATTTAAAGAGCTTCGTCTCCATGAACAGGACATACAGCTTTTCCATAACCCATTTTCTATTGACATTGAAAATGTGGATGCAAGGATATAATTTACCAAATGGAACTGGATGAACCACAGAATTGTGACTCTCTGAAAGATGCATTCAAGTCAAGCAGCTTGCCTAATTTCTATGCATCTCTCCCATCTGAGACATATCCTAATCTCAGGAACCATGCACTTAAAATGGCAACCATCTTTGGCAGCACTTATGTCTGTGAACAGTCTTTTTCCAGAATGAAACATCTGAAATCTCCAACCAGATCTAGATTAACTAATGCACACTTGCATTACTTGTTACGGCTAACAGTGACAAATATGGAACCAGACATTGACCATCTCATTAGCCAAAAGTAGGCCCATAGTTCCCATTGAAATACTGGTCAGGTTGTTGATTTAAATTTACTTGTTCTTTATTTTAAATATTGTATTTGTTCCTGTTGTGTTTTTTTTTTACTTTAAAATAAGATATGTGCAGTGTGCATAGGGATTTGTTCACAGGTTGTTGTTTTTTTTTTATAGTCTGGCCCTCCAATGGTCTGAGGGACTGTAAACTTGCCCCCTGTGTAAAAAGTTTGGGGACCCCTGCTAGAGACCATAACACCAGGCCCTTCTGTCCTCCAATCTCTCCCCAAGTCTGTCCAAGCTCATGTACATTGCTTCCATAATAGTATCTATCCATCTCATCCACTGCTGGTCCCTTCCCCTTTTGTCTTCAATCTTTCCCAACATCAAGGTCTTTTACAATGAGTCCTGTCTTTTCATTATGTAGTCAATGTATTTAAGCTTTAGCTTCCTTTTCTGATCTTTCAATTGTATAAATGGATATTTTGAACCTTTGACTTCATTCCCTGGAAGTCCTTGGTATTTCACAGAATTCCCTATAATCTCTCCTGCATCTCCACATTGGTGAAATCACATTGTTGGCATTTAACTGGCAATAATGCCTCCCAAGTCCTCTTTTTTTGCATGATGTAGCATCAGCAGTGATGGTGGAAAGGTGGAGAAAATTTGAAAATGGCTAGCTAGCCATGGGCACGTGGTTTTTATTTTGTAGTCTCTTTATTCCTTGATTTCTAATGATCCTTAATAAACCTCATAAATATAATATTTTTATTATTAGAGATTAAATTAAAATTTTACACAATGAACTGTTAATTTCTGTAAGTATTGACTGATTTGATCTTGCTGTCCAAGAGACTCTCAAAAGACTTTTCCGGTGGGGTAGCTAGGTGACTCAGTGGATAGTGAGCCAAGCCTGGACATGGGACATCCTGGGTTCAGTGACCTCAGATACTTCCTAGCTGTGTGACTTTGGGCAAGTCACTTAATTTTCATCATTGCTCTTCCCAATATATAGTATTGACTCAAAGATGGAAGGTAAGGATATTTTTTAAAAAAAAAGTCTTCTCTAGTACCACAATTTGAAAGTGTCATTTCTGTGGCACTTTCCTCATAGTCCAACTCTGACAGCTATATATTGCTATTGGGAAAACCCTATTACACACCTGTAAGTAGTAGTGTACAAGAGACAACTTTTATCAGGTTATGGGAACCAAAGATCCAGTTTTCCTCAGAAATCAGCAAATACTAAAAATAAGGGACTGATTTATTATTTTGTTGATTATCTAGACTTAAGAAAATAATAGCACAAATTTCAGATTAAATTTTAAAATGTGATACATAGAGGCAGAGTCAAGATGGCAGGGTAGAGGCAGCAAAAAAGTTCAGACCTCTGAAAACCCTTCCTTACCAATTACAAACTAAATGCTCATGGGGGACTGAAAATCAAACCTAACAACAAGACAGAGCCAAGGAACCCTCCTGCTGGACTCAACTTAAAAGATACACCCCAAAGATCAGAATTCAAGAATACTCCAGTTTAAGGGGAAGGAAGCTGTAAGGTCCTGGGACCACTCCCCAACCTAGAGCACTAAGTCTCAAGCGGCAGCTAGAACCTCTGGGCAAGCAAAGGCACTGGTCTTGAGGGAGTACCTTGGAGGCAAACCTGTGCCAGGTTCAGAGCATCCAACACAAGCAGTGAGGAATCATCTAGAGAAGAAACGCAGACCGTAGAGTGGGGACCCTAGTTGCAGCAGCAGAGACACTCCATATTTCCAAAAAGAAAAATCCTGGACATCATACTACAGGAAATTATCCAAGAAAACTGCACCGATATTCTAGAACAAGAGGGAAAAGTGGAGATTGAAAGAATCCACACATCACCTCCTGTACTTAATCCCCAACTGACAACACCCAGGAATGTTATAGCCAAATTCAAGAACTATCAGACCAAGGAAAAAATATTACAAGCTGCTAAGAAGAAGTCATGCAGATACCATGGAACTACAGTGAGGATAACACAGGATCTGGCTGCATCTACACTGAAGAACCGAAAGGCCTAGAATATGATATTCCAGAAAGCAAGGGAACTAGGTCTACAATCAAGAATCTATTACCCAGCAAAACTGAGTATATTCTTACAGGGAAAAGTATGGTCATTTAACAAAATAGAAGAATTCCAAGCATTTGTAAAGAAAAGACCAGACCTAAACAGAAAATTTGATGCCCAAGCACAGAACTCAAGAGAATCATCAAAAGATAATTAAGAAAGGGGGGGGGGAAGAAAAACAAAACCAAAAAAACCTTTTTTTCAAAGAGACCCAATAACTTAAAATGATATGTATCCCTATAAGAAAAGAGGTCATTGATAACTTAAAAATTATCACCTGGGCAGCTAGAAGAATTACACTTAGAGGGAACAGTGATAAACTGTATAGGATGATATGCTAAGACATAAATATGTATATCTGTTGTATATATAGAGAGCTCAATTAGAGCTAAAAAAAAGGTTAATACTAAAAGAAATGGGAAAAGAAACAAAAGGAGGTAAATTCATATGTCACAAAGACGTTCATGGTGGGAGGGGAGAGAACATCAATACACCAAAAGGGTAAAGAGGTTGGAGATAGGAAATACTCAACTCTTACGTGCATTGAAATTGACTCAAAGAAGGAAGAACAATCAAATACATTGGGGCAGAGAATAGATTTGCGCCCTATAAGGAAGAAGAAGGGTAACAAATGGACTGGTGAGAAGGGAAGCAGTACAAGGGAGGGAGAGGGTGGGGGATAGTATAAAAAGACTGCAAAGAAAATAAGAGGGGAATAAGAAGGGAGGATAGAAAGGGAAGTAGAATAAGGGTGGAAATTAGGGGGACTGATTGAAAACAAAACATTGGAGTAGAAGGAAATAGTGAAAGAAGAAAAGGCAGGACCAGGAGTAGAAATCAAAACACTAGGAAATACACAGCTGGTAATCATAACTCTGAATGTGAATGGAATGAACTCACCCATAAAACGCAAGTGAATAGCAGAGTGGATTAGAAACCAAAACCCTACCATATGCTGTCTACAAGAAACACAAACGAGGAAGGTAGATACGCATAGGGTCAAAATAAGAGGATGGAGCCAAATCTATTGGGCATCAACTGATAAAAAGAAGGCAGGAGTCACAATCATGATATCTGACAAAGCCAAAGTAAAAATAGATCTAGTCAAAAGAGATAGGGAAAGTAATTACATCCTGATAAAAGGCAGTATAGACAGTGAGGAAATATCAGTACTCAACATGTATGCACCAAAAGGCATAGCATCCACCTTTCTAAAGGAGAAACTAGTGAAGCTCAAGGATGAAATAGATAGAAAAACTATACTAGTGGGAGACCTGAACCTTCCTCTATCCAAACTAGATAAATCAAACCAAAAAATAAATTTAAAAAGAGGTAATAGAAGTGAATGAAATCTTAGAAAAATTAGAGTTAGTAAATATATGGAGAAAAATAAATAGGGACAAAAAGGAATACATCTTCTTTTCAGCAGCACATGGTACATTCACAAAGATTGATCATGTATCAGTGCATAAAAACAGTGCAAACAAATGCAAAAGAGCAGAAATAATAAATGCAATCTTCTCAGATCACAATGCAATGAAAATAATAATTAGTAAAGGTAAATGGAGAGGCAAATCAAAAATTAATTGGAAATTAAACAATACAATTCTCCAAAATCAGTGAGTTAAAGAACAAATTGTAGAAACAATTAAAAATTCATTGAAGAAAATGACAATGATGAGATGTCCTTTCAAAATCTATGGGATGCAGCCAAAGCAGTACTCAGGGAGAAATTCATATCCTTGAGTTCATATATTAACAAATTAGAGATAGCAGAGGTCAATGTATTGGGCAAGCAAATTAAAAAACCAGAAAGTGAAAAAATTAAAAATCTTCTGATGAAAACTAAATTAGAAATCCTAAAAATCAAAGGAGAAACTAATAAAATTGAAAGTCAAAAAACTATTGATTTAATAAATAAGACTAGAAGCAGGTAGTTTGAAAAAACAAATAAAATAGACAAAGTACTGGTCAATCTAATTTTAAAAAAAGGAAAGAAGAAAATCAAATTGATATTAGACAAGATGAAAAGGGAGACCTCACCTCTAATGAAGAGGAAATTAAGGCAATCATTAAAATTATTATGCCCAATTATATGGCAATAAATATGGCAATCTAGGTGATATGGATGAATATTTACAAAAATATTAATTGTCTAAACTAACAGATGAAGAAATAGACTACCTTAACAACCCCATATCAGGAAAAGAAATTGGACAGCCATCAAAGAACTCCCTAACAAAGAATTCCCAGGTCCAGATGGATTCACAAATTAATTCTATCAAACATTCAAAGAACAACTAATCACAATATTATACAAACTATTTGACAGAATAAGCAAAGAAAGAGTTCTAACAAATTCCTTTTACGACACAAATATGGTACTGATTTCAAAGCCAGGCAGGTCAAAAACAGATAAAGAAAACTATAGACCAACCTCCTTAATAAATATAGATGCAAAAATCTTAAATAGGATACTAGACTCCAGCAAATCACAAGGGTTATTCACTATGACCAGGTAGGATTTATACCAGGAAGGCAAGGATGGTTCAATTTTAGGAAAACCATCCACATAATTGACCATATTAACAAGCAAACTGACAAAAATCACATGATTATCTCAATAGATGCAGAAAAAGCCTTTGACAAAATACAACACTCATTCCTATTGAAAACACTAGAAAACATAGGAATAGAAGGGCCTTTCCTAAAAATAATAAGCAGTCTATATCTAAAACCATCAGCAAACATCATCTGCAAAGGAGACAAACTAGAAGCCTTCCCAATATGATCAGGAGTGAAACAAGGATGCCCATTATCACCTTCATTATTTAACATTATGCTAGAAATACTAGCTGTGGCAATTAGAGAAGAAAAAGAAATTGAAAGTATTAAAATCGGTAGTGAGGAGACCAAACTATCACTCTTTGCAGATGATATGATGGTCTACTTAAAGAATCCTAGAGAATCAACCAAAAAGCTAGTTGAAATAATTGACAACTTTAGCAAAGTTGTAGGATACAAAATAAACCCACATAAATCATCAGCATTTCTATATATTTCCAACAATCTCAGCAGCAAGAATTAGAAAGAGAAATTCCATTTAAAATCACCCTAGGCAATATAAAATCCTTAAGAATCTATCTCCCAAGATAAACAGAGGAACTATATGAACACAACTACAAAACACTCTCCACACAATTAAAACGAGATCTAAACAATTGGAAAAACATCAACTGTTCATGGGTAGGATGAGCTAAAATAATAAAAATGACAATCCTACCCAAATTAATTGACTTATTTAGTGCCATACCCATTGAATTACCAAAAAACTTTTTTACTGAATTAGAAAAAACCATAACAACGTTCATTTGGAATAACAAAATATCAAGCATATACTGGGAAATCATGAAAAAAAAAAGTAAAGGAAGGAGGACTTGCAGTCCCAGATCTCAAATTATACTAACAAGCAATGGTCATCAAAACAATTTGGTACTGGCTAAGGGACAGAAAGGAGGATCAGTGGAATAGACTTGGGGTAAGTGACCTCAGCAAGACAGTCTATGATAAGCCCAAAGATCCCAGCTTTTGGGACAAAACCCACTATTTGATAAAAACTGCTGGGAAAACTGGAAGACAGTGTGGGAGAGATGAGGTTTGCATCAACACTTCACACCCTACACCAAGATAAACTCAGAATGAGTGAATGACTTAAATATAAAGAAGGAAACTACAAGCAAATTAGATGAACACAGAATAGTATACATTGTCAGATCTTTGGGAAAGGAAAGACTTTAAAAGCAAGCAAGAGGTAGAAAAAAATCACAAAATGTCAAATCAATAATTTTGATTACACCAAATTAAAAAGTTTTTATACAAACAAAACCAATGTAACTAAAATTAGAAGGGAAGCAACAAATTGGGAAACAATCTTCATAACAAAAACCTCTGACAAAGGTCTAATTACTCAAATTTATAAAGAACTAAACCAATTGTACAAAAAATTAAGCTATTTTCCAATTGATAAAGGGGCAAGGGACATGAATAGGCAATTTTCAGTTAAAGAAATCAAAACTATTAATAAGCATATGAAAAAATGTTCTAAATCTCTTATAATCAGAGAGATGCAAATCAAAACAACTCTGAGGTAACACCTCACACATAGCAGATTGGCTAACATGACAGCAAAGGAAAGTGATGAATGCTGGAGGGGATGTGGCAAAATCGGGACATTAATGTATTGCTGGTGGAATTGTGATTTGGTCCAACCATTCTAGAGGGCAATTTGGAACTATGCCCAAAGGGCACTAAAAGACTGTCTGCCCTTTGATCCAGTCATAGCACTGCTGGGTTTGTACCCCAAAGAGATAATAAGGAAAAAGACTTGAACAAGAATATTTATAGCTGTGCTCTTTGTGGTAGCAAAAAATTGGAAAATGAGTGGATGCCCTTTAATTGGGGAATGGCCAAATAAATTGTGGTATATGTTGGTGATGGAATACTATTGTGCTCAAAGGAATAATAAAGTGGAGGAATTCCATGGGAACTGGAACGACCTCCAGGAAGTGATGCAGAGTGAAGGGAGCAGAACCAGGAGAACATTGTACACAGAGACTGATACACTGTGGTACAATCGAATGTAATAGACTTCTCCATTAGTGGCAATGCAGTGATCCTCAACAATCTGGAGTGATCAACGAGAAAGAACACTATCCACATTCAGAGGAAAAACTGTGGGAGTAGAAACACAGAAGAAAAACAACTGCTTGAATACATGGGTTGAGGGGATATGGTTGGTGATGTAGACTCTAAATGAATATCCTTATGCAAACACCAATAACATGGAAATAGGTTCTGATCAAGGACACGTGTAATACCCAGTGGATTTGCATGTTGTGTACAGGAAGGGTGGGGTAAGGGGAGGGAAGGAAATAATATGATTCTTGTAACCAAGGAATAATGTTCTAAATTGACTAAATAAATTAATTTTAAAAAATAAAAAATAAATAAAATGTGATGCATACCCCATCACTTCTCATACAAGTGGTTGACCATTTCCCAGCACATCCTACTATAAGTTATAACGAATGTGCAAGCATGGGGGATAGCCCTGGAGTCTGTCAGATTTGGGTTCAGATCCTGCCTCTCATATTTGCTAACTGTGTGACCATATATTTCTGTGAACCTTAGGAAACAATCTGAGACTATCAATTAGAGATGGGTTTGAGTTATATGAGTGGATCAAGTTCCTACAGTGATAAAATCAAGCCCTTGATGAGATCTTAAGTTGTAAAGGTAGAGAATGAGAGCTGTAGTACTGGGCCAGTGCCAAAGACCTGAAAGATAAGCAAATGGTGCAAACTGTCACAGATCAATTTGGGAGAATATTTAGCCAATCCAGATGTTTGTCACCAATAGTCTCAAAATGTGCTCAGTTTACTAAATATTAGATCTAAGTCAGGCCAGTGTATCTTACTTAGGTTATTCCTTGCCATAAAGTATTTCCCTATTGAGTTATTTGTTTGGTATGTTATTTGGTCTCTTTTCATTTAAGTCCAACACTTTATGACCTGTTTTGGGATTTTCTTGGTGAAAATGTTAAAATATTTCAGTTCCTTCTCAGTTCATTTTACAGATGAGGAAACTGAAGCAAAGAGAATGAAGTGACTTGCCCAGGGTCACATAGCTAGTGTCTGAGGCCAGATTTGAACTTAAGAAGATGAATATTCCTGACTCTAGGCCAGGCACTCTGTCCACTGTGCCACCTAATTGCCCACATTTGTTTGGTAATGGAGTTATTAAAGATAAATGTTTTGGGGGATAGGGGACAGGAATCCGATCCATTAGAGATGAATCACCAGCCTTTTGTCTAGAAACAAAGGTGAAAAACAATGATGGTGCCTGTTCCAGTTTAAAACTTCTCCACAACAGAATGAATCAATTATTTCCCTTAAACTAACCTTAAGAGTTCCATTAACAGATAATGAAATTAGATGAATTAAACTAAACTCAGCTACCATCAATCACAGTTTTGTGATGTGAAACATTTACCCAGCAGCTAAAAATGTCTTTACTTTCTTTTTTTTTCCCTACAAGGTGACTAATGGTTTCCTTTGTTGACAGCTGGACTCCTTAAATCCTAGGACTAATCTGTCCCTATAGCTCAGCTTCTTGATCTAAAGATCTAGGTGTAGGAGATTTGTAGCATTTAGAATCAAAGAATCTAGGTTCAAATCCCAGTTCTGCTACATTGTACCTATGTTACCTAAAGTAACACTTTCCATATTTCTGGGTCTATTTCTTCTAGGAATCCCCAGCTCCCTCCAAGACTCATCTCAGCTGCCCCCTCCTGATACCCTCTATACCCACCAACTGTTTAGTGCTCTCCCCATCCCACCTCAGCTTGTATCTATTGTACATTTGAGAAGCATCTTGGACAGTGGCTAGAGAGCATTCTTCGGTCCTGTCTCTGACTCTTACTATCTGCATGAATCTGGGTTGGTCATTTTATCTCACTCATTTCCAGCCAGCTCTCTCAGAAAAGGAAGTTGTGGTACCCATATTATATACAGGTAGTTTCCTCACCCAGGAGCTGCCTACGTAAATGAAATCAGAGAACCAAGCCATTTTATGTGTTTGTTTATCTATATACATGTTTGTTCCCTGCCCCTCCAACATCCCCACTGGGGAATATAAACTCCTTAAGGATAGTAACTATTTACTTTTTGTCTTTCTTCCTCGAATATAGTAGTGATAGTGATGAGAAAAAGACCTCTGAGTTGATATGTAGAAGGATCTCCTAAATAAGACAATCCCCTCTACCAATATGTCAGCACTTCATCTGCAAATTATAGTCTTAAATACTGTCTTAGAGCACTAAAAGGTTAAGGTCTTGTCCATTCAGGGTCCCAGAGTTAAAATATCCAAGGTAGAACTTGAACCCAATTCTTCCTGGATTCAAGGTCAGCTCTCTAGCTACTATGCCACGGATGCCTCTAAGGTTCTAATTGACAATTTTATAAGCAAAAGTTAAAATAAGTCATTTTCTTACAATCAAAGAGAATCTATAGGGAACAGTAGCTTCTAGAGTTCTGGGACATCCAGACTCTTAGGAAACTAGTAGAATATAAGTTCTTTGAAAGAAGTCAAAGACTAGTTTTCATTTTGCCTTTGTATACCTAGTACCTTCCATACAATAGGCACATATTAAGTGCTTGTTGAATTAAATTAAGTCTTATTGAAACTTAAGTTCATATCAGGAGCGACTCAAATAAAGTCCTTTTTCTATTATACTATAAAATTCCACTTTAAGATTATGTCTGTACAACACTAAATAAAGAAGAAATTTGACAACTGCTTTATATGTTCCATAGAAACTAAAGGTGAATGTCTTCTTAAAATAAATAAGCCAGAAAATTACCAAAATTCCTTTTCATTTGTCCAAACCATACTTAAGATCTGGTCATTCATATAGAAATAATTTAAGTATAATTACAACCATATAGGTCTACTCCTAACTATCTGGCTCAGTTTTTAGCTCCTTTTTTGTTTTGTTTATTTCTTCTGATATCTAAACTCAAGGCCAAAAAGGATATTGTCCTGATTTGTCATAAAGGTTGGGGGCCAGGTCTTAAATAGGATTTCTTTTCCAGATAGGTCAATATCTATTTTCATTGTCTCTAGAATATGATGGGAAAACTAAGGCTCAGGTGGCAAATTACACTATAGTCCAGTGGTTCTCAACCTTTCTAATTCCATGACCCTGCAATACAGTTCCTCATGTTGCGGTAACCCCAAAGCAAAAAATTATTTTGGTGGCTACTTCAAAACTGTAATTTTGCTACAGTTATGATTCAGAATGTAAATACCTGATATGCATTATGTATTCTCATTGCTACAAATCAAACATAATTTAAACATAGTGATTAATCACAAAACAATATTTAATTATATGTTGAGAAATATTAATCCAGCAGGAGGCAGCCTGAGCACTGGGGTGGGAGGTAAGTGCTACCTGGGGAGGGGATCCGCAGACGCTGCCTTCTTCTTCCTGTCGTCTCCCTCCAGCTCGAGCTGAGGTTTCACTTTGCCGGGTTACTTGGCTCCGTTATCTGCTCCAGGAGTTATCCACTCCAGGACTCGTTCTTAACCCCTCCAGAGTCAGCACCTGGGTGCTCTCTCTGAGTCTCTGTTTGAGTCTGGTCTCCAGGCAACAGGGTAAATCCATAGCCCCTCATAGGGGGAGGGCTGCTGATAAGTAACTAATAGTAGTACAATGTGCGGGCAGCAGGGTCCCCGTTCTTTCCGAGATCTTGCTGTAAAGTAGCGCGATTTCTCAGCGGCTAAAGCCATCGGGAAATATGTATTTTCCGATGGCTTTAGGCGACCCCTGTGTTTTGGTCATTTGACCCCCACTGGGGTCGCGACCCAAGGGTTGAGAACCACTGCTATAGTCAGAGACATGGGTAGAACAGCCACTAACTACTGCTACTACCAGTAAGGGCATTCCTATTAGGCTTCATGTATACCATCATCACTTGTTGTTCCTGCAACCATTCCCCCAGTATTCAATTGGACCAGCCAATCTAGGGTTCTAGAGTATATGTGTATGTATGTGTAAGTTATTTGTATGTTATGTGTGTAAATTATATATATATATATATATATATATATATATATATATATATCTTGGGTACCACACCTATAACAGAGAAATTTGATACAAAGATTTTTTTTCCCCACTTGGCTACTTTCCTTCTTATTCTTAGGTGCATTAATTTTCTTTGTGTAGAAGTTTTTCATTTTCATGTAATCAAAGTTATTTATTTTATCATTTGCAATTATCTATCCTCCTTCAGGTAAGAATACATCTCCCATCTGTACCTGTAAGAGGTATGTAATCAGCTTCTCTATTATTTTTATGATATAATCCTTAATATTAAGGTCATGTGTTTCATTTAGAATTAATTGTGGAATACTGTGTAGGGTACATGAGTATAAGCCTAATACCTACCAGATTGCTTTCCAGTTTTTCTAAATGTTTTTTCAAAATAGAAAATTCTCTCCTAAACAATTTATGTTTTCTTATTTATCAAGCACTGGATTATTGAATTCCATTATTTCTGATTCTATCTTGTCTAGGCTTCCTTTTATTTTTCCAAGTGAATTTTGTTATTATTTTATGAAATTCAATAAAATATCCCATTGATAATTTCATTGCTATATTGTGAAAAGAATAAATTAACTTTGGAATTATAGTCATTTTTATTATATTGACATGACCTAGCCATAAGCACTGAATATCCCTCTGATTATTTAACTTCTTTGTTTCTTTAAGGAACACTTTGTAATTGAATCTATACCAGTCTAATCAGTGTTTTCCATGCTTTCATAGATTGATCACCTGATATTTTATATACATTATAATTATTTGGAATGGAATTTTTCTTTCTATTATTGCTTCTTGGATTTTTTTAGAATGTATAAATGTTAATTTTTAAGGATTTATTTTTTTAGATGCTAATTTTGCTGAATCTATTACTGTCTCACCTAGTATCTTGGCCAATTCCTAGGATTTTCAAAGGAAACCATTATATCATCAGCCAACAGGAATAATTTTATCTCCTTTTACCTGTCTTTATGCCTTTAATTTCTTTCTCGTCTCTTAATGCTATTGGTAGCACTTCTAGTACTATAACAAATAATAGTAGGAGGAGAGTGCATTCTTTACTATAGTTAGGAAAAGTTCTAATCTATCTCTCATATATGATGTTTGCTCTTGGTTATAGAGAAATATTTTTTATTATATTTTTTAAAAGTCTTTCTAACCCTATACTTTTCCACATCTGTTGAGATAATAATGTGGGTTTTATTTTTTAAATGATTAATTATTTTGACTGTTTTCTTAATTTTGAACCATCTCTTACAACCCTGGTATGAATGTAACTTGGTCATAATTAATGATTTTTTGACATGACTTTACTGAAAATTCTTGAACTAAAATTCACTAAAGACACAGACCTATATAGTTTGCCTTCTGAGCTTTAACCCTTCTTGATCTAGGAATCAAGACTATATTTGTTCCATAAAAGGAATCTGGTAAGGTACTTTCTTAATTTTTGACAATAATTTTTGCAGTATTAGTACCTATTTTTCTTTAAATTCTGCAAATCAACTGAAATCTGGGTTGTGTGTGTGGGTTCCCTTTGGTGGTTCCTTTATGGTTAGCAAATTTCTTTCCTCAGGTTGGATTAGTTAAGATTTCTATTTCTCACATTAGTTGGAAATTTTACATTTTTTAAAGGTATTCCTCAATTTCTTTTGTGTTCTCAGTTTTGTTAGCACACAAGTCCAGGTTCTGTTTATTCCCCTTTTTTTCCTCTGGTTTTCTCATGATTTCACCTTGCTCATTTGCTAGTTATTGACTTGATTTTCTGCCTTATTCTTTTTAATAAGATTTGCTAAAAAGTTTATAAGCCTTATTAGTCTTTTCAGAGAACTAGCCATTACTTTTATTTATTATTTCTGTAGTCTTTATGGTTTTTATTTTATGTATTTCTCCTCTAATTTTTTATATCTCTTCTTTTATGCTTATTTTAGGTTTGCTTGTTTATTGACTTTTTAATTTTTTAATGGATATTCAGCTCATTAATCCTTTCTTTTTCTATTTTGTTCATGTAGGTTTATAGGGATATCATTTTTCCTTTGAAGAATGCTTTAGCTACAACATTGTTATGTCATCATTTTCTTTCAAATAATTATTATTTCTATGATTTGTTCTTTGAATCAATCATTATTTATGATTTCATTGTTAGGGGAATGAGTATTTTATATGAGGCCCCTGAACTGACTGCTTTTTTTTAAATAAGTTTTTATCTTAAAAAGGTGCACTTTCTTTTTTGTATTTTGTTTGTAATATTTCTGGTCATTTTTTGTAAATTTTGTAATTTGTAAAAATTTTTTTGAAAGAAGCTAAAGGGTGGGAGAGGAAAGGGAAATTTACTTAATTACTTAACTGAGAGGGAAACAAGTGGGAAAGAGTTAAATAAATAGATAAAATTAAGAAAGAAAAAGGAATTAAGTAAAAACTCCAAAACTAGGGATAAGGGTAACAAATGGAAGATAGTGGACACTGAGAATAAGAGCAAGACATCAGTGGGAACAAGATTGCCTTAAAATAGCTGAAAGTAAATTAATAAATTTAACCAAATTTATTAATTATTAAATTATTGATTATAATAAATTAAATAATAAAGGCAAATGGAAGAAAAATAAATCTAATTTCTCATAATTTAAAATATGAATAGTTTGAACAATCCAATCAAATGAAAAGTAACAGACTAGAAAAGAAAGCAAAACCTCAAATCTGTTGTTTACCAGAAATGTATTTAAAAAACAAAGACATACAAATATTATTATACACCAAGTGAATTCCCCTAAGCAGAAGTTGATCAAGTTTTCAGATAAAGAAAAAACAAATGTTAAAAGCATAAAAGGAATAAAGAAGGAACTACATTGTGCTGAAAGGAACCTATATGTCTATTATAGACTTTTATTCTTTGATTCATGATTCATTTATTTAGTCTTCTTTGATTCGTGGTATATTCACTGAATATGTTTATTTAGTCCTTCATTTAAAGTTTCTAGGAAAGTTATTTTGGATTCCTTCTTCTAAACATTTAAAAGTTATAGTCTTGCAGATCTTCTTCCCTATTCCTCTTTTTTTCTGTTGTGCTTCATTCTTACAAATGCCAATTCCTCTGGATGATAGAGAGGATATTGCTCCAAGATAATTTTTCTATATTTCTGATTTTGCAATTAATTATTGATTTTGGGTTTTTTTTTTTTGCCTTTCCCTTGGTCATTCCCCATCCCACATCCTAATTTACCTTGAAATCTCTTCCCTGGGTCCATGTCCATGCCTTTCCACTTTCTGATTGTCACTTGCCCCTAGGATATTTGTTCTCCTCCAGAGGCTAGTTGAGTGATTTAAGCACCAAATCCCTATAGATAATACTCATTGTAAGTTCCCCATCTCCCTTTATAGAATATCTCTTTTCTCCTCAAGCAATATTCATTAGCAGTACCTCCTCTTAGTACTGAAACAAAGTTTTCCCTTTTCCTGTCCACTTTTATAATTCCTTCTCTTGTGTTAACCATTTTCTATATAGGCTCTCCACTTCCTGAGACAAGAGTTCATTTCCCCTTCATTGTTAGCCTTTGACTTGACTACAATACATCAAATATTCCTTTCTGTCTTCTTCATTTTTATGCATCTTTCCATTCTTTAATTTAGTCTTGCAAAAAACAATGATTCTCCTGTAGGCTCTATTGTAAGGTTTAGTCCATGATTTTTCAGGCTTGTTTCTACACCATCATTTCTATTTAACTTTTGCTTTCTTTCTTGTCTCCTCATGTGTATTTAGAAACAAATCTCTTTTTTAAAAAATATTATTAATTTAAAACATAATTCACTCCTGGAGCTGACAAGCAATTCTACTGGAATATACATGTATCATTTTTCAAAATCTATTTCCATATTATTCACATTTGCAATAGAGTGATCTTTTCCACACCAAAACCATAATCATATCCTTATCAAACTACATGATTGATCCTATGTCTTTCTTCTGTGTTTCTGCACACACAGTTCTTTCTCTGGATATGGATAGTGTTCTCTCTCTTAAGTCCCTCTGAATTGTCCTGGGTAGTTGCATTGCTGCTAGTAGAAAAAGTCTATTACATTTGATTGTGCCACAATACATTAGTCTCTGTGTATAATGTTCTCCTGGTTCGGCATCTTTTGCTCTGTCTCAATTCCTGGAGGTCTTTCCAGTTCACATGGAATTCCTCCAGTTAATTGTTCCTTAGGAAAAAATCTCTTAATGCTATATTGTGGAGGTGATCCTTGGTTGCTGTATTTGTTTATCCTTCTCTTATTTCTATTGTCTGGGGCATTGAAAAAAAAACAAATTGTTTCAGGAGGTCTGGTTTTCTTTCTAGGAATGTTTCAACCACCTCTCTTTTACTGAACATCAAGATTAGTGATTAGGTTCACATTTATAGGCTAGATCACCTTGGGCTGCATCTTAAGCTCCTTTTTTCTTCTGAACACATTCCATTTCTGCTTCCATTTTCTTATGGGTACAGAATAATGCTATGCAATTTGAATTTCCTTTCCTTTCCTTTATATTCAAAAACTTTCTCCTGGTCACTTACAAATTTTTTTTGTTTCTCAATTGAATTATTACATTTAACCATTATGTGTCTTGAAATTTGTAGCCTCAGGATTTTTTGGTTTTTTTCTGGTAACAATTTATAGGTTCTTTTGATTGGCACTTTGTTTTCTCTGTTCAGAAAGTCTGGATTTTTTTTTGGTCTTATTTCTTACATTCAAAATTTTTTTACTTTTCATGCTCTTTTGGAAGATCAATAATCTTTAAGTTATCTCTACTTCTTTTCTTCAAAATCAATGTCAATTACATGAAGAATATACTTTATTTTGATGTTATTGCTTTTTGTTTCTCTTCTTTCAGAATATCCCATATATCTGCATTCTCAGTTATCCATTCTTTTGTTTCTGTGGTAGGACTTGCCACAGTGGATGCAAATTTTTCTAGCCTACCAATTGTTTCTGTGCTGTGCAGGCCATAAATTCTGCTTTTTAAAAATCTTATTTCCTTTTTAACTCACTCAAAAAATCTTATTCTGGTTCCATGCTCTCCTGGGAATCCATAGGGACCTCTACTTCATCAAGGGTTGATTCATTTTCCTTTTTTTTTTTTTTAATATTTATTTGTAGATATTGCTTTTGCCTAATTTGAAGGATATTTCTTTTTTTTTTAAACCCTTACCTTCTGCCTTAGAATCAACATTATGTATTAGTTACAAGGTAGAAGAGTGGTAAGGACTAGTGTGAATTTCAAAACTATTCCACCCTAATCAGACCATTGTTTAGAAGATCTGATTTAGCTATTTCCTAATCAATAACAATAGAGATACTTGGAATAACAGAATCAGGTCTTGGAAACCCACATTCTCCACCCTACTCAGTGTAACAAGATTAGGAAGGGCTGCATCAAACTCAAGATTTAATTATTTGAGAAAATGGCCTTCAACAGACATGTGCAAAAAAAGGACAGACCTCTGGATGGTCCTAAGTCAAGCTTGAGCCACTATTGGCACATGTAAGACGCAGGAAGTGAGGTAGAGAACAGCCTTGGGAGTTCTCAGGACTTCCATTGAGGAGGGCTAGAGTTCAGTTCGATCCTGGAGCTTGAGCTTGGAGGAGTCCCGCAGACAGCTTTCCTTCAGACTGGTCACGTGAGTGATAAGGACTGACCCCTTTCTCTGCCTTGGCTTTCCAGGGCCTTAAGGCCCACTTTGGCTCAGCCTGAGCCAGAGTGGTTCTGAGTTAAACTTCTTTCCTTCTCTCCCTCTTTCCTTTTCTCCCCTTTTCCTTCTCTCTCTCTCCCCCTCTCCCTCTAATATTTTCTTCTTCCTGTTGTAATTAAAACACCATAAAAATTTGGCAGCTGGCTTGGGTATTTTAATATTTGGGATTTCCCTTGGTGACCATTTAAATTTAGATTTTTTTTCAGCCTCAACCATAATATTCACCCTTTACACTAGACAATGGGGGAGGAGTGGGTTAAGTGACCTGCCCAGAGTCCTACAGCTAGGAAGTGTCCGAGGCCAGATAAAGAATATTTCTGATATTAATATCTTCTTTGTAGTTTTACCTCCTTATGCTCAAAGATTTTAACTGAGTTTTCTTACTCCTGACATATTTTATAATTTCAGTCTTTTCTCTTATTGCTCACTTTCTGACTCCCTCTTCTGTAATGACAGTTTCCTTGGGGACTTCATTTCAATCATCTCAGTTTCCTCCAAAGCAGGGAAATTAACCATTTACCAGTTTCTCAGTCTTGGCCACAAGTGACTTCTGGAAGGATAGAACTGGCCTCTATTGGATACAAGGCTCTTTCTGTCAGGCTTAATAGAGTACTGCACCGGTTTTCTCTGATCCCCACTGTCCACTGTCATCACAGCCTAAGCAAATTTCTACCATCATTAGGTTTCCTTCCAGGATAGGAGAGGCAGTGAATAGGGTTGAGTTTTGTTGTAAACCTTTGAGTTGATTCATGTAGCCCTGCAGCTGCTGTGGTGATGGTGGATGGAGTGTTGAATGAGCCGACTACCTAGGGCTATGGATTATTGTGTTAAAGTTCATCAGCTTTTTTGCTTCTTTGGGTTCTTGTTGTCCCAGAGATAGATGAACTTGTTTTATTGTGCCTAATTCCTCTTTTGGATAAGATTGAGAAGTTGTGAGGATAGGAGAAAATGTGGAATTTTCTATCTTGCTGGTCACATGAGATTCTGAGATTCTGGCCCAATTCAGTCACACATATTATTCTTATTTAGAAAAAGGCAGCAGAAAGCAAATAAAGGAAAACATGAAAGATGATATAAAGGAAGGAAATAGAGAAATAACAATCATAACTATAAAAACGAATGGAATGAACTCATCCATAAAAAGGAACAGGACAACAGAATGAACTAGAAAGTAGACCCAACACTATGTTGTTTATAAAAAAAACATACTTGAAACAGAAAGATTCATGTGAATTCAAATGAGAAGATGGAGTAAAAGTCACTAAGTTTAAAGCAAACCCATAAAGCAAAAAATGGCACTCCATCTCATGAGACTATAAGAAAAATAGACATTTAAAAGAGAAGCAGGGAAACTATATTATGCTTTTAAAAATCCAGATACAGAGAAATAGCATAAATATTTGCTATATTTGCATCAAATGGTATAGTATCAAGGTGTTTTAAAGAGGAATTAAATACCACAATGAAACCAATAGCAAAACTATAATAATTAGGAGTCTCAATATACCTATCTCAAACTCATATAAATCTAACAAAATGATAAACCAAGAAGGAATTAAAGACATGAGTAGAATTTTAGAAAAGTTAGATATTATGTATATGTGGCAATTACTAAATAAAAAGAGAAAGCAGAAATATTAAACATTCTTTCTTGAACACTAATAAAATGATAATCAGTAAAGGACCTTTGAAGACAATTTTATTTCTGTTCAATTATTTCAGTCATGTCCAACTTTTTGTGACCACATTGGGTTTACCATTTCTTTCTTCAGCTCATTTTACAGATGAGGAAACTAAGGCAAAAAGAGTTATGTGACTTGCCAGGGTCACATATGTAGTGAATGTCTGAAGCCAGATTTGAACTTAGGAAGATGGTCTTCCTGACTCTAGTTATTTATATTAAATTTGGACTAAGTAATTTCATTCTAATGAATGAGTAAAACACCAAAATCATAATAAGAAGATATGATGTCACTGAAGAAAAAAACAATAATGAAACAATATGCCACAATTTTTGTATTATAGTCAAAGTAGTTCTTAGGGTTATATTTATTTATTTAAATACTTCCATCAACAAAAGGAAAAAAAGGATAGATCATTTGAATTGGCCACATAAAAGTTTAAAAATTAGAAAAGTATTTTTTAAAATGTAGTATACCAGGTATATTAGCATCTTTAAAGTATTATTGGTGTATTGATATTGCATCTTATGTGTTCATATACCAGACTCATGGTCATGTTACTTCTTGATTACTGTATTTCCAAATCTTCAGTCCAAAGGTCAAAAGAATTGCTGAGCAGGACCTTATTTGCCACAGGGTCCTGGCTCCTACCTTCTCAGACCCCATTCCATACCAAGTCACATGTTTGACTAACTTCCTGTTCTATGATTCCGTGGTTGTCAATTGAGCCAATGTTAAATCATATGTCATGTCACATGTTCATTAGCTACCTCCCACTCCACATTCCTGGATTCTTCAATAAAAAGTTTGGGAACAGTGAAGTTGAGAGAATACCATCAGAGGAACTTGCTGAATCCCATGTGTTTTAACTCTTTGTCTCTGACTCTTTGTTCCTTTGTTATTTCTCTCTCTATAGCCCCTTCATCCACTTTCACTCAGTCTCCATTCTCCTTAGGTGTCCACCCAGGAAGATATTAATTAGGAATTGCAGGCAACTCCTACAAAAACTAAGTACCAAAATGGACACTGAAACCCAGAACAATTATGATGAAGGTTGGACACATGCATATGTGCTATCAGCTTATGCAGATGACATCTTTCCAGGTGGATTATGCTGGGGAGCTTGCTTCTACGAAGCCAATGATAGTATGGAAGTGACTTGAGAGAGTCTGACACATATGTGGACGTCACATAAATAGTTCCAGTCAGCTGGCCACATGTTGAATGAGAGACTCTTTAACTAGCTTCAGAGATATTCAAAATAGTCTGTTTATCTGCCACTACTTTCTCTTTCCTTTCCTTTACATCTTGAGAAGTGGAGTGTCTTATTTACCCAAGGCATAAGCTGAGAGACCATGAAGCAATTGGGAAATAGCATTAAGACCTTCTTTGCCACTAAGTTCTTATGGATTCCAAGAAACAAGCCTTTTGTTTGATCTTTTTCCATTCTAGGTGAAAGGAGAGAAACTTTATGCCCTGTTAAGTTTGAAAGAGCATAATGTGGGCACTTCAAGAGTTCCAGAGTCTGGGCTCTAGTCAGCCCAGTCAGTCTAATTATAGTCAGCCCAACACTGATGTCCTGGGGAGCAAAGATTAATCTTTAAAGGAAACCTTTTGAATTAATGTCAATGAAAGCTGAAATGAGGACTCATCCAGAGCAATGCCACCTTAAGACATAAACATTAAGACCAATGCATTGTGGGAAATGAGTTAAGTTTGAGCATATTACCCTAAAGGATCCCTATTGTAGGGGAGAGTATGCCCTAGAAATCCTGGGAAATGTTTATACATTTGTTTTTGCCATAACTTTGAAGGAAATATTCTTTTGTAAAAACCACCCGGATTTCAAGTAAACAGAACTGAAGTGCTCATCACTGGTTCCCTAACAATGTGAAAAACAGGTGATAGGGGATTGAACTAATGTCAGTGGAGATGAGGGGCCACCTAACACCTAAAAGTACTCAAGAATACTGAGAGGGGACCAATCTGACTTTAGGAGAAGAGAACAGAGTTTAAATGTTACATATTGATTTGATAAATGAAACTAGACTATTTTTAAAAAAACTATTAACTGGTATGAATTTGAAAAGGAGAGAAAAATCAAATTTCCAGTATAAAAAATGGAAAGAGGTATTCACAGTATTCACAGTAAATCTAGAGTAAATTTTAAAAATTATTAGATACTCTTTTGTCTAAAAACATGCCAACACAACTGGTCATTTAAATGAAGTAGATGAATATGTCTAAAAATACAAAATACTCCAATTAACTGTACAAGAGGTAAAAATTTAAATATTTCAAACTCAAAAAGAAATTGAACAAACCATAAGGGAACTCCCAAAGAAAAAAACACCAAGACCAGATGTATTTACAAATGAATTCTATTCAAAGAACAATTGATTCCAATATTATATAAACTATTTTTAAAAATAGGAAAAGAAGGGAGCCTGCCAAGCTGTTTCTATGATATAAAAATGGTCATGATACATAAACCAGTAAGAAACAAAGCAGAGAAAGAAAACTATAAAGCAATACCTATATGGCTACCAACACAAAAAATATTGAATACAATATTAGCAAAGAGGCTACAATGATATATTAAAAAGATTTTTCAGGGGCAGCTGGGTTGCTCAGTGGATTGAGCCAGGTCTAGAGATGGGAAGTCCTAGGTTCAAATCTGGCCTCAGACATTTCCCAGCTATGTGACCCTGGACAAGTCACTTAAACCCCATTGCCTAGCCCTTACCACTCTTCTGCCTTAGAACCAATACACAGGATTGATTCCAAGATGGAAGGTAAGGGTTTTAAAAAAATAAATTAATTAAATTTAAAAAAAAAAAGATTTTTCATTCTGACCAGATTGGACTTACATAATATTAATACAAAGTAGATTCAATATAAGGAAAACTATAAACATAACAGATCATATTACTAGCAAAAACTATCAAATTCATCATTTTATATAAATGCATATAGAAAAATCTTTTGACAAAATACAATACCCAATTTTTTTTTAAAACCTTACCTTCTGTCTTGGAATCAATACTGTATATAGGTTCCAATAATACTGTGTATAGGTAAGGGCTAGGCAATGGGGGTCAAGCGACTTGCCCAGGGTCACACAGCTAGGAAGTGTCTGAGGCCAGATTTGAACCTAGGGCCACCCATCTTTAGGCCTAGTTCTCAATCCATTGAGCCACCCAGATGCCCCCTACCCATTTCTTTTAAAAACATCAAAAATCACAATAACAAATGATCTTTCCTTAATATAGGAAACTCTTTAAAACTGAGATCCAGTATTGTATGTAATGAGAAATGCTAGGGGCCTTTCCCATAACATGGTATAGAACTACTCATTATTAGCACTGTGAACTTAACAATCATCAACAAAAACAAAATATTTCAATACACAAAGAATAATAAAGATACTTTAAAAGAAACAGTCTCTAAAAACACACAAAGTGTGCATATATACATATGGGTATATAAAAATACATATGTTATATGTATAAATAATTTAGACATATATGCTAAATTTAAGGTAATAAAGCTGCTTTGCCAAGAAGAAAACAATTTTATGTCTTCTGCAATTAGAATTTCTTCCATGCGTTCTTTTAAAAAATGTTTTTATGGATACTCTCCTGTTATTATCTATTACCACCTACTAATGCACCATTCCCTCTCCTCCCTCCGAGTTGAAGCTTTCCTTCAATATATATTATGTGTATATATATATATATATATATATATATATATATATGCATATATATTACAGCAAAACAAATGAACACAGTGATCTAAGAATGCAGCTCTCCTTTTACATTTCTAGCCAATTCCATCAAGATATGGAATATAGGTTTAATTATCAGCTTTTTTTAAGTCACTAATATTTGCTCCTTTAAAAAATTTTTTATCCCATTACATGTAATAGCAATTTAAACATATTTTAGAATTTGAGTCCTGAATTCTCTCCCTTCCCTCCTCCTCCTTTTCCCTCCATGAGATAGTAAGTAATCTGATAAAGATTTTACATGTGAGATAATGTAAATTATTTTTCTATATTAATATTTTGTAGAAGAAAATGCAAACAAAAAATTGAAGAAATAAAGTTATATATATATATATATATATATATATATATATATATATATATAAATGCACTCCATCAGTTGTTGTTTTTTTTGGAAGCAGATGGCATTTTTGTCATAAATCCTTTGGGATTATTTTGGATCATTGTATTGCTGAGAATAATTAAGTTATTCATAGAGTTTCATTATATACTATTGCTGTTACTGTGTACAATTTTCTCCTGATTCTGCCTGCTTCACTCTGTATCAGTTTGTGTAAGTCTTTCCAGGTTTTTCTGAAATCCTCCTGCTCCTCATTTCTTATAGCATTGTTAGTATTCCATTATACTCATATATGCACCCATTCCCCAATTGAAGGGCATCCCCCACTTTCCAATTCTTTTGCCCCCCTAAAAAAGAGCTCCTTTAAATATTTTTATACATATAGGTCCTCCTTTTTGTTTTTTATCTCTTTGTAATACAAATCTAGTAATAGTATTGCCCGGTCAAAGGGTATAAACTGTTTTATAGCCTTTTGGGTATAGATCCAAATTGTTCTTCAGAATGGTTGCCAGTTCACAACTCCCCCCAAGAGTACATCAGTGTCTCAATTTTCCCACATCCCCTCCAAGTATTGTCATTTTCATTTTCTGTCATAATAGCCCATCTGATAGGTGTGGGATGGTACCTCAGAGTGCTTTTAATTTGTATTTCTCTAATTAATAGTGATTGAGAGCAATTTTTGCATGACTGGAGATCTTTAATTATTTTGTCTGCCTGTTTATATTCTTTGACTATCAGTTGGGTAATGACATATTCTTATACATTTGATTCATTTTCTGTGTATTTGAGAAATGAGGATTTTATTAGAGAATTTGGAAATTTATTTTCACCATTATGATTATCATGCATTACCCTCCATCCTATTTCCCCCCTATTTATCCTACTCACCTTTTTTCCCCATTCTGTTCATCCTCAAAAATTTTGCTTCTGACCACTGCCTACTCCAATTTGCCTCCCCTTCTATAAGGCTCCTCCCCACCCCACTCTCTTATCCCTTATTCCTACTTTCCTATAGGGTAATACAGGATTCTATGCCCAATTGATTGTGGATATTTTTCCCTCTTTGAGTCAATTCTGATGAGAATAAAGTTCAAGAGCTCCTTTCTCCACCTCCCCCATCTTCCTCTCCATTATAAAAACTCTTTCATGCCTCTTTTATGTAAGATAACTAACCCCATTCTACCTCTCCCTTCCCCCTTCTTCTAATGCATTCCTCTTTCTCATCACTTAATTTTATTTTTTAAGATATCATCTCATCATATTCAACTCACACTCTTGCTCTCTGTCTATGCATACTCCTCCTAATTGCTCTAATAATGATAAAGTTTTTAGGAGTTATAAATACCATCTTCCAATGTAGGGACATAAATACTTTAACCTTACTGAATCTCTTATGATTTATCTTTCCTGTTTGCCTTTTTATGCTTCTCTTGAATCTTGGATTTGATAGTAAATTTTCTATTCAGCTCTGGTCTTTTCATCAGAAATGCTTAAAAGTCTTCACTGAATACTCATTTTTATCCCTGAAGGATTATGCTCAGTTTTGCTGGGCAAGTGATTTTCTGTTGAATTCTTGATTCCTTTGCCCTCTGGAATATCATATTTCTGGCCCTCTGATTCTTTCATGTAGAAGCTGTTAAGTCTACTGTTTTCTTGACTGTAACTCCATGATATCTGAATTGTTTCTTTTTGGCTGTTGGTAATATTTTCTCCTTGTATTTGGAATTCTGGAGCTTGGCTATGATATTCCTGGGGTTATTTTTTGGGATCTCTTTCAGGAAATGATTGATTGGTAAATTCTTTCTATTTCTATTTTACCCTCTAGTTCTAGAAAAATAGGTCAGTTTTCCATGATAATTTCTTGAAAAATGATATCCAAGTTCTTTTATTGATCATGGCTTTTAGGTAGTCCAATAATTTTTAAATTATCCCTCCTGGATCTATTTTCCAGATTGTTTCTCCAGTGAAATACTTAAATTTTTCTTTTTTTTTCTTCTTTGATTTTGTTCTATTGTTTCTTGATGTCCTATAGAATCACTGGTTTCCACTTGCCCAATTCTAAATTTAAGAAATTATTTTCTTCAATGAGCCTTTGTATCTCCTTTTCCATTTCCATTTTCCATGTTCTATTTTGCAAAAGTTCTTTTCCTTAGTGAATTTTGTACCTCTTTGTCCATGTGGCTCAGTCTGCCTTTTAAAAACTTCTTCTTTCCAGTAGATTTTTGTGTCTCTTTTACCAATTGGTCTATTCTGTTTTTTAAGATATTATTTTCTTCAATATTTTTTGTGCTTCCTTTACCAAGATGCCAACTCATTTTTCATGATTTTTCTGCATCACTCATTTCTTTTCCCAATTTTTCTTCACTCTCTTATTTGATGTATAAAATCTTTTTTAAGTTCCTCCAGTAATTATTTTGGGGCTTGAAACCAATTCATATTTTCTTTAGAGGCTTTGGATATAGCAATATTAACCTTATTTTTTTCTGAATTGGTATTTTGGTCTTACCTGTCATAAAAATAACTTTCTATGCTGTTTCTTTTTGTTGGTGGTGGTGGTGGTTGCTCATTTTCCATCCATTTTCTTATCTCTTAGCCTTAAAAAATGTGTAAGTCGGTTCCATTTCTATGGTGAAGAAGGAATTGCTTGTCTGAATACTTCATATTCATTTTTTATATTCCAACTCAGTGATATTCAATTACATTTATATACCACAATTTGTTCAGACATTCTTATTTGAGGGGCACCTGGTTTATTCATAGAGCCCTACTACTACAAAAAAATTCTCTCTCTCTTTCCTCCTTCCCTACCTCATTTTTTAGCTTTTTCTGATATATACCTATTAGGAATATATCTGGATTAAAGAGTATATAGGTTAGTGATTTCTGGAATGTTTCCAAATTGTTATCCCAGAATTTTTTAATCAATTCATGTCTCCATCAACAATGTACTAGTTTACTTAATTTCCCACAACTTCCTCAATAATCACTATTTTTTCATATGCCATTTTTTGCCATTCTAATAGTAGAATGTTCTATTCTATATTCTGTTATTTCTGCAATCCAAGAGCTTTTTAGTGTATATTTTTCCAATTATTAGTGATTAATGGTTTGTATTTTTTTCACTTGATAAATATTTGATAGTTAATTTGATCTCTTCTTTCTTTTTTTTATTAGAATTAACTAGTACTTTATTTTATTTGCTTTTTCAAAGTACCAGCTCCTAGTCTTATTTAATAGTTTAATAATTCTTTTACTTTCTCATTTTATTTTTAGGATTTTCAATTTAGTTTTTATCTGGGGATTTTTAATTTGTTCCTTTTCCAATTTTTTTAGTTGCAAGTCCAATTCAGTGATCTCCTCCCTCTCTACTTTGTTGTCATAGGCACACAATGATATAAATTTTCCCCTGAGTACTGCTTTGTTTGTATCCCATAGCTTTTGATATTTTTTCTCCTCATTGTCATTCTCTTTAATAAAGTCTTGTTTCTATGATTTATTCTTTAACCAATCAGTTTTGAAAAATTAGATTATTTAGTTTTCAATTGATTTTAAATTTGCCTTTACATGGGCCCTTGGTTAATTATTATTTTATCTCATTATGATCTGAAAAGGTTTCATTTATTATTTCTGCTTTTCTGCATTTGTTTGCAATATTTCTATGCCCTAGTTCATGGTCAATCTTTTTATATGTACCATAAGAAAAAGGTATATTTCTTTTTATCCCTGTTCAGTTTTCTCCAGATACCTATTAACTCTTGAGAAATACTTTGACCACTTAACTATTGGAGAATGTCTTGTGCTATAATATAATTACAAAAACTATTTTAATATCTTGCATATAAGGCTATTTCAAAATTTTGTTCTGAAGATTTTTCCTAGTTTCTTTACTTCTAATTCTAATGTCATCTATTTTGTTTGCTAAAAGGCTTTTTAAAATAAGAATAAAATTAAATTAAACAAATAAAATTCACTTATCTTTTACGTCATTTGTATAGATGGAAAGTCTCTATAAATAATAGTGGAAGATTTTTAATTACCTTCTTTACTTTCTTTATAATGTGGTCTTTTATACTTATATTATGCATCCATTTGGGATTTCTTATAATATATGATGTGAGATATTTATTTAAAACTATTCAAAACTACTTTTCTGTTTTTCCGACAGTTTTTTGTCAAAAAATTAATCTTTACACCAATAGTTGAGATCCCTGGATTTTTCAAACACAATGCTGCTATATTCTATTATTTTTGTTTTGTTTACTTAATCAGTAAACAAGTTTGAAATAGTTCTTATAATTGCTTTGTGGTATGATTTGAGAACTGGTGTTAAATTTTATTTCTTACTATTTTTCATTATTTCCCTTATTATTCTTGTCTTTTTATTTCTCAAGATGAATTTTACTTTATTTTATTCTATATGGTAATCTTTTTGTAGTTTGTTTTATATGACACACAAAAAATCTGTAAGATAATTTAGGTAGTGTTGTTATTTTAATTATATTGGCATAGTCAAACATGAAGAATTTATATTTCTCTAATCATTTAAATCTTTATTTCTTTAAAAAGAATTTGGTAGTTTCATTAATTTTTTAATATTATTTCTTACATTATTTTACTAGCTAAACCCCAGAGAGTTTATATATTCTGGAGTTATTTTCAATAGATTTCCTTTTTCCATCTCTTCCTGCTTGGATTGTTAGTAATATGTAGAAATGTACTCATTTTTATTGGCTTATTTTATATTGTACTATTTTACTGAAGTTGTTTAAACCTAATTTTTAAATTAATTATTTAAGATCCTCAAAGCAAATTGTCATATCCTCTGAAAATGACAATAATTTATTTCTTTTTATTTATATTTATTCCCTCATTTTCTTTTTCTCATTTTATTTCTATAGAGAGCATTTCTAGAGCTATAACTTTAGTGGTAATAAATTCTTATTAACCCTGATTTTATTAGAAACATCTCTAGTACTTCTTTCTTATAGAAAATAGTAGTTTGGGAGTTTTGATAGTACTGCCTATTAGATTAAGAAAGATTCTATTTATTTCTATGTTATCTAGCATTTTTAGAAATATGAATGATTACTATATCCTTGCCAAAAGTTTTTTTTAGATCTATTTATCAAATAATGTGTTTTAATTATTTTCATTATTAATCTGGATGATTATGTTTATAGTTTTCTTAATGTTTAATCATCCATGAATTTCTAGTATGAATCCAATATCGTCATAGTGAATAACCTTTGGTATATGATGCTCTAGCTTCTTAACTGATATTTAACTTAATTTTTTTTTGTATCTATATTCATTACAGGTATTGGTCTGTGATTTTCATTCTGTTTATCTTTTCCTATTGCAGGCTAATGCCTAATGTTCTCTATAGCAATAAAATGAGAAAATGAGGCAATAAATATAAAAAAGAAATAAATTGTCATTTTCAGAGGATTTTACAGTTTGCTTTCAGAACTGGTGTTAAATTTTCTATCTTACTATTTTTTCATTATTTCCCTTAATATTCTTGACTTTTATTTCTCAAGATGAACTTTATTTTATTCTATATACTAACCTTTTTGTAGCTTGTTTTATGACACATAAAAAAATCTATAAGGTAATTTAGGTAGCATTGTTATTTCAGTTATATTGGCATAGTCCAAACATGAAGAATTAATGTTTTTTGTCAGTGATATCTTCTTTGGACTTTCCAGACCAATAATCTAAGCCTTCCCTAAGTTTCCCCTCCTAGTGGATTTCTTCAGTATAGTTTCCCTTCAAAAGAATCAGGAATTTAAGTTTGGGGGATTGAATAGTACTTTCTCTTCACTAGGTAATGGCACATACTAAAAAATAAGATGTATTCTCCCCTGAATGGGACTAGGTATTTCTGTGCTGCTAATGCTCATAATTATTTTACTATCTTGGGGGAGATCTGCTGAAAGATTTTCCCCAGATTTAAAGAAATCATATTTGTTGTGTGAATGAAGAACTATTTTGTTTTTAATAGATTTTTGGAAGTGACAATTCAGCTAAAAAAATAGCTTTCAGTCCTTTAACATGACTTATAATGAGGATTTGTGACTATACTGAAAGAAATATTGCCACCTTTGCCATATCCTTAATGTTTCCTGGTGTTTCTCCTGTTTGTTTAACTTTTTCATTAAGAAACCCATGGAGAGCTACAAAGATTTGGCATTACCCATCATAAGGATTTGATCAGTTAGACTCAGGATTTTATCTTTGCAGGGATTCTCTCTTATTCAGTCACTCCTTCAGGGAACTGTTATTTTGTTTATTTTGACTGTTTCTGTTTTAGTTTTTTTTCTTTCCTTTAGTGCTACCTATGTCAGGTTTCTTAAATATCAAATGTGGGGTTAAGTCATTTAAGTGGGGAAAGGTCTTCTAGAATATTTTAATGAGCTTACCACCAAAGAGTAAAGTGTAGAAGTGAAAATTTAACCCCTATACCTGTGGAAGTTAGGCTAATTTTTCCTTCAAAGGTGTTGTAACTATTCTTGAGATTTGGTTAACTCCGGAGATTGAGTAGAGGCTCCAGCAATAGACATCATTTTCTGGTCACTTAAGTACAAAACATCCATGAAGAATTCTAGATACTCTCATGCTTATTAAACCATGATAAGAATTTTTCTCATCATTATTATTTTAATAAATAGTAAAAAATAATCCGAGAGGCACTATGGCATAATGGATAGAAAATGAACTGGTAAAGATAGATTGAAATCCTGTAACTGAAGTTCCAGTGCCCTAGAAAATAGTACTTTAATGAATTTGAATCAGTATATCAGTGGAGCATGTGTCCAATCAATCAACAAACATTTATTAAGTGCCTACTATGTGCCAGGCACTGTGTTGGGGATACAAAAAGTAGCAAAAGACAGTCCTTGCCCTCAGGGATTTTATAATCTAAAGAAAGAGGCAATATGAAAACAAATATATACAAAGCAAACTGCATACAAGATAAATGGGAAATAATTAAAAGAGAGAAAGTATTGGAATTAAGAGGAGTTAAGGAAGCTTTCCTAAAGAAAGTGGGTTTTTAGCTAGGACTTAAAGGAAGTCAGGAAGGTCAGTAGTCAGAACATAGTAGAAGTTTCTCAGACCAATAAAATAGATCTGAACTACTGTGTGTGTGTGTGTGTGTGTGTGTGTGTGTGTGTATGCTCAAATATATATACTGAAATGACAACATGAAATATGATTATCTTGCCATAAAGTGAATTTGTTTAATATGTGTACATCAATATTCCAATATCTCAAAAAACTGTGATTTCATCTGTATGTGTCTTCCCTCCACTGACACAAAATTCAGCCCCTTTGTGCTTAGGAGAAGATCTCTATGAGCTGCAGTGCCTGAAAAATAAGTCCTTCTGTGACCCACCTGGAGATAACGTTTTATGAACTGAACTTGGCTGGTCTTTCAGCACGAGGTCCACAGAATCTATCCTTAAAGTCTTTCTAGCACCGTAGAACCCACAGGAGCTAGTGCTTTGGAGAATTCAGTTGAGTTGAGTTGAGTTCATGCTGGATTTTGCAACCCAGATATAACAGTAATCCATAAAAATTGTAAACATTTTTTCGGGGAGGGAATTATTTTGTTTATTTTAAATTTTATTAGTGCCTTTTGTTTATACAACACAGGTATTCCCTGATAAACCTTGGGTTCATTATCATACTGTCGACAATTTTTTAAAGTAGTCATTTAATCTGACAAAAACTCTTTAGAACATTTTAAAAGGATAATAGTAAGATAAAAGAATGATCTTGAACTGTTTCTCTCTGAACCCCATAAAAGTATAAGAACAAGAAAATTCAAAGTAAGAAAAATAGTACTTGAAGAAATCAATATGCACAAATTATGAATATATGAGATGAAAGATTAATGCAAATAAAGTGATAAACAAAAAATCCTAATGAGAACTTAGAAAGAATGACTGATGGAATGCAGATCAAAGCTTACCATTTTTCACTTATTTATTTGGGTTTATGTTTTGGGGTTTGGGTTTTATATGATTATTCATATAATTCATTTAATATATTTCATATATTAATTCATATAATCATTTATATGATTATAAAAATGAACAATATGGAAGCTTTTTTGCATGATAACCCAGACTGAATTACTTGCCAACTCTAGGAGGATGAAAGGAAAAGAGGGAGGGAGACAAATTTGATCATATAACTTCAGAAAACATGTGGACATTTATTACATGTAATTGGTTTAAAAAACATTTTTTAAGAAAATCTGGGTTAATGTAAAAAAAAAGAATGATTGAAAAAATGCTACTTTATTGGCAAACAGTAATTAATTTAAATGTAAATAGAATATCTGCAAGTTTAATTGATTATAAGTTTTTAATGGAATAGCATATTTTCCTGTATCCCTCTCATTTCCTTTCTCAATATTTCTTCCACCTCTCTTATTTGATTTTTAAAATCTTTTTTTTTTTTTTATATCTTCCAATAATTTTTTTTAGGGCTTGAGAACAACTTATATTTTTTGGAGGTTTTAGTTGAAGCAGTTGATGTAGTAGATGACTTCTGCATTTTGTGTTTTGATATATCCTGTCACCAAAATAGCTTTCTTTGTTGAATATTTTACTGTTTTCTCATTTTCCAGCCTTTTTCTTTTCTCAACTTAAATAACCGTGAAGTTGGGCTCTTTAACTGTAGTGAAGGAAGCACTGTTCTAAGCTTCAAGTTCTTTGTGCAACTGCCTTCAGAGTTGGCTCTGAGGATCTACCTGCTTTCAATTTTTCCAAGGTAGTATGATATAAGGAGAAGTGTCTTTGATACTCTCCTGTCTTGTGCTCTCATCTGTCAGTAGCAACAAGCACTCTTTTCTTCTTTGGAATTGTGACCAGGGTGCCCTGCTGCCTGGTGAATGCTAGTGCTCCTCCTCACCCTGAGACCCAGAACCCTGCAATGCGTATGGGCAATATAACAAGAGTCTTGCATGAGCCAGCAAAGGAATCCCTGTAATCTCTTTCTGAGCAGTTATCTGGCCTCCTTGCCATCTGTGGCTAGGAGCTCCAGAAGTCTTTGCTGCTAATCCAAGTGCTTCCAAGACCCGTTGCTACAGTGGGGCCTGCCCTTGGCTTTCTGCTTTATACTCCACTTCCACCCAGTCCCTGAGAGAACAGCTGGGAGAAAAGAGAATTTCTCTCTTCTCCCTTCATTAGTTATATAACTTTGAAACAGTTATTTGACCAATAAGAGACACTGCTCTCTGGAGGACAGGGCAAGCTTCTTCTGTATCTCTGCCAAGAAAATCCCAAAAATAATATGGCTCAAAGGGTCATGAAGAGTCAGACCCAACTAAACAACAACATCAATACTTCTTTTAATGCAGTCCAATATCATGTTAGTTTTTTAGGCTGTTGATCCTTCTTGACTCTGCAATCGACTAAAACCTCCAGATGTTTTCTGTTATTAAATGGCTATCTAATCATGCATTAGTCCCATCTTGTGGTTATGAATTCTATTTCTGACATAAAAGTCCATGTTTTTAATAGCATTGTTTTATTAGTGGCAGTATATTGCTGCAAATCATGGCACCTCATAGTCAAAAAAGAATAAAATTTTGGGGTGATGTAAACCCAATGGAAAGACATGTAGAGTGTATAAGTAGAATATAGCATGTTACTAACAATAACATATAACAAGTAAAAAGTTGTGATTTGGGGTAGGACAGTTATACTAAAAATTTTAAGTTGAAAAGAAAATAAATTTTGTAGGTTCAGAAAAAGGTTGATAACTTGTTAGGCAATTGAACACATAATTACTTAGGAGATATAGTACTTCAGCTGCAGTGTATTATATTAATATACATAATAATGTTGCTAAGATCACACATCACGATCATCTCTCAAAAATGAGAATTGCCATAATAATAAACATAGAACCTTAAGAACACATTAGAAAATAAATATTCTCAGATGGACTTGGAATGGGGCATAATGCTCATGTAGTACTTCAAGGATCTCTGATTCCCAATAGTGAGATCAATTTTTCCACCAATACACACTCTGTTTACAACCCTTCTATAACAAATGGGTACTGGGAGTTAATATGGCCAAAAATTTCATTACAAATAATGGGCTATAATAACACCAAAGAAATACTAGCAAATAGTCCAGACGCTCTGTTATTTGGCAAAACAAATAATACAATTTAATATAATTTAATTTATTGATAAATTTTTAATATTTAATATAAACTAGCAAAAACTATGAAAGAGTTCTGACAGAGAATTTAAAGTAAATAGGAAAACTAAATAACAGAGACACAAAATGCTGTGTTTCATTCCAGGTGACAATTTTAGGAAGCACATTGACAAACTTAATCTTTCCTAAAGGAAGACAATCAGCAGTATGAGAGAACTGGAGACCATGGTCTCTGGGGACTAAAAGAAATGGCAATATTTAAGCTAGAGAAAAAAATGATTGGTGGGAAGGGAAAATGACAGCAGTCATATGGAAAAAGGATCATATTTGCTCTATTTGATCCCAAAGAATAGAATAAGAAATGGGTAGAAATTTCAGGGAAACAGATTTGGGGTTGATGTAAAGAAAAACTGGCCCATTATTAGAGTTGTACCTAAATGGAAAGCATGGCCCCTAAAGGAAAATTCCCCATTACGGGAGGTATTGAGGTGAAGGAGGCTAGATGGCCACTTTTCAATTGATTATATTTCAGCACAATAGCATTCCATCATCATCAGATATCACAATTTGTTTAGCCATTCCCCAATCGAGGGACACCCCCCGCCATTTTCCAATTTTTTGCCACCTCAAAGAGCCCAGCTATGAATATTTTTGTACAAACATTTTTCATTATCATCTCTTTAGGGTACAAACCTAGTAGTGGTATTGCTGAATCAAAGGGTATGCATACTTTTAAAGCCCTTTGGGCATAATTCCAAATTGCCTCCAATTTTACCACATCCCCTCCAACATTTATTATTTTCCTTTACTTTCATATTGGCCAATCTGCTTGGTGTGAGCTGGTACCTCAGCACTGTTTGGATTTGCATTTCTCCAATCGGGAGGGATTTCAAACACTTTTTCATGTGCTTATTGATAGTTTTGATTTCTTCATCTGAAAACTGCCTATTCATATCCCTTGACCATTTGTCAATCAGGGAATGAAAGCCAATTCTTTTTTTTTTTAATAATTTATGTGATTCTTCATAAACTAATTGGACTCTTTAAGAAGCTATGGATATATATCAATTCAGAAATTAGTAGTGTTGGTTTCAAATAAGTGAAATACATGATTAGTACTGCATCCAGGTTGCTCACCTCCAACTGTAATGTATGGATTGTATCCCCAGTGTTCAAAATATTAGGTGAATTTATACTCCTAAAACTGAGCCTTTATCAAAGAGTTTGCCTTTAATAGTGATCCAGGTGACACAATTAGCTCAAAGCAAAGACATTTACTGATAATAATGGAGAATTGATCAGGAGGTACCTGATTAGTCTCAAAACCAACCCCCAGACCAGCTGGTGAAATTTCAGATAATAAAAGGAGAAGGAGACGGAGACAATAAAGTATTGAGTCCTCAAATATCCATTTAGGAGGTCCAAGAAGCAGCTAAGTTGCCCAGTGGTTAAAGTGCCAGGCCTGGAGTCAAGAAAACTTATCTGAGTTCAAATTTGGCCTCAGACACTGTAACTTTAGGCAAGTCATTTAACCATGTTTCGTCTCAATTCCACATCTATAAAATGAGCTGGAGAAGGAAATAGCAAACCATTCCAATATCTCTGCCAAGAAAATCCTAAATGGAGTCATGAAAAGTCAAACAGGACTGAAAATGACTGAACAAGGAGGTCCAAAGAATGTCTTCAGTGGCTACCCATTCCCTGGCCAGAGGATCAGCAAAGCCTATAATAGGGAAGGGAAAAGGAAGAGAGAAAATAAGCATTTAAAACAGTACCTATTATGTTCCAGGCACTGTGCTAAGTACTTTACTCTTTTGATAATATATGGCTTATATTAATTAAATTATATTAAATATTAATTTTATTTATTTAATTTCTTTAATTAAATAAATAAAAATCATTTGAATATTAAATATTTAATAATATTAATTATTATATTATTAAAATAATAATATAATAATTAATATTATCTCTTTTGATAATATATGGCTTATATTAAACCAAGACATGCCCTCTAAAGAGGCATTGGAAGAAGGAAATAGCTGTGATGGGGGTGAACTCTGTAAGTTGACATAATTCAGCCCTTGAGATGAAATAATTCCTTTCCTCTAAGAAAAAGTATTTCTTTTTTATCCCTTTCCCCCTTCCACCTACCACAAAATCAGGCATAACATCTTACAGCAGAGCCACTTGCCCATTTTATCTTCTGATAAAGCACCCAGTAGGGGCTAGGCCCATTCAGTCATGGCACAAGACAGGAACATTTTTGTGAGTCAAGACAGAGTTAGTCATTGGAAGTTGTGACATTGAAAGGAAGAGTCCAGGGAGTCCAGCTTAGTGGCCTTAGTCCAGTGTCAGCAAAAATAATAAAGTCAGAAGGAATAGCATGAGAGCATCACAGATGAGAAAAGACATATCAGAGCCCTTCAGTGCCAAAGGTATAAGCCACTTTGGCCACATATATTCCCTATGTGTGCACATCTCTATGGGTATACTATATATGTATCCCCTTTCTTCTCACTGATACTATGAAAGAGTTTGCTTGCTGCCCCAGCCCTAGGAGAAGGGGGATGTTTTTATTTTATTTATTTATACTTATTTTTACATTTTAAAATATTTTTCCATGGTTACATGATTCATTTTCAGAGGGAGACGTTTTTAGCCATTTTTATTAGGATACCATCTTGGTAAATGCCTTAGCTTTGAGCTAATTGTCTTCAGACTATGAAAGGTAAATGGACGATTAAGACTCTTGACAATTTTCAGATTAACTTGATTTATATGTAGGTAATCCTCATCCCCCTTCATCTAGGGACCTAAAACTTAACGGTTTGGGCAGTATCCCAGAGGGGATGCTAAAGTCTCAAAAGCATTTTATTAATCTCTTACTACTTACAAAATACTGTAGACCAAAATGGCACATCAGAAATAGTAGTAACAAATTATTACTTCAATATGCCTGGAGTACACTGGCCCACAAATAAACCCAGTGTCTGTAAGAAGAGCACACACACATTGACAATACACAAGTAGAGCAATGATATGGTCAAGGCCACTGGTATCTCAGCATTGCAGGTAATTATGTCTTTTGTGTTCTCCAGGTGACCTAGGTCTGCAACCCCTGGGAACAGTACCTTTGAGGGATATGTCATTCTTCTACTCCCTTCCCTGCTTTTCTTTGCAGCTCAATCTGATTCTGCTATTGGACTTGGGGTCTACTATGCTTGGAATGGTCTCTCCAACTGAGCAAACAATCCTACTATGGAGAAGCATTGCCACTATATTACAGAATCGGCATAAGGAAAAGCTGAAGAGGCATTCCCTTTCAAAAAGTGGGTTCTTCATATCAAGCTCTCTTCTTATCCAGTAGAAATATCTCCCTAAAGGTGGTGTAGGTGCAGAAAAGACGATCCTGTTTTTAATGGCCACCACTGAAGGTGGATAGTTCAGCTAGTCAATGTCTAGCCATTCTAGAGTTTAATCAGATTGATAGAGAAACGTCTCACCTCCTAAAGGAACAATGAAGTACACATACTTTTGTACACCTCCTTTATAAGACTTGAGTGAGTTCCTCAATATATCATACCTTTTACAAAGTGTAAAACGATCCATTTTATAAGGTCCAAATTCAACTACTTCAAGCCTGAAAGGAGCAAAACATTGGAGCATCTCATTGTTTTGGTTATGGGCCCATTATATTCAACAATATCCACAAGTTAAATTGAGGAGTAATTGGACCTCCCTTAACTTGAGAATCTTCTGATGACCTCCTTTCTATGTTCATTTCTAAGACTCATACTGTTAAAATTCGATTATATTAAAATCACTTGCCTTACTAAAACTAATATTAATATATAAGCATAGATTAAGAATCTGGAGTTATATTTCTTTTTTGTGGAAGAAGATTTGTAACTTATCTCTGGCAAATATTCCACTTATTGGATTTCTGAATATTCATACTGTTAGCCTTTCAGTTAAAAAGCAAATAGCATTCCAAAAAAGAGGGGAAAGCTATTGTTTTAAAATGAAATTAGTGTTATAGATAGCAAATGTAAGACTATCAAGCTGTGTAAATGTGAATGAATGAGATTTCTAAAGACCATGATCAAGTTTATAAATGCCTTATTAAAACACACTTCTTTACTAGAGGGAGAGACTATAAACACATATGAAAATGAATCTCAAGTGTTGGAATCTCTTTCCAAGAAGGGTGACTTGATGAGGGTGATCAGACATTTCTAGCATGACAAAATTATGTTTTGCCTCTGAGAAGTAGCTGCTTGGTTATTATATTGAATTTTAATTTAATTTTTCATTTTTTAAACCAAAAACTCCATACTTTACTGAAGTAGCATCTAGTTCTATCCCACTGACAAGACAGTTGGCTTGGAAAATATCTGGAACCATTTAAAATAAATACAAAAAGGGTCTAATCTCTATCTTATTTATATTCAAGTTACCACCCTATATCTGTCTTCCCTTTCACAGATAAATTCATAGGAAATATCATCCAAACTTATCTGTCACCATTTCTTCTCCTCTCATTCACATCTCAAACCCTGACAAACTCTTCAATGCCTTTTGACCTACACTGAAACTTTACTCTTCAAGGTTACTTCTAATTGCCAAATCCAAAGGCCCATTTTAAATTTTTATCCTTGTTCTTTCCAGCATTTGATACTATTGACCCTTTCCTCCTAGAAAAAAAAGACAGGGTGGCACAGTGCATAAAGAACCGGCCTTAGATCAAAAAAGACTTGGGTACAGGTCCTCTCTGTTATCCAAATGAGCTTTGTTACCCTTGGTATATTACTGATTTTCTTGATTCTCTAGGCCAGAATTATCTGACCTTATGGCTCCCTAGTACAGCCAGAACTAGATTAAAATGTAACTGGGAAAGATATAACAAAATAAATAAAAATATAAAAGAATCTAGATAGGGTTAATATGGGGTTTTCTTTTTTCTTTCTTTTTCTTACCTTTCTTTTTAATTTTTTAAATTACAGGTAAAAATTATTTTTTAAACAATTGTATTCTGACACTTTGCCATCCAAATTCTCTCCCTCCATCCCCTCCCCAGACAGTAGACAATTTGATATAGGTTATTTGAGTGTTTCCATGTAATATAAAAAGAAAGAAGACCTATCGTGCATGTAAGAAAAAACTCATGAAAGAAATAAAGTAGGAAAAAGAATGGTTCAATCTATAATCATACTCTCACCGTTTCTTCTATGACTGTAGATAGCATTTTTCATCATGAGTCTCTTGGGGTTGTCTTGGATCCTTTTATTGCTAATAATAGTTTAGTCCTTCACAGCTGATCAACAAAAAATATTTGTTACTATATACTATGCTCTCCTTGTTCTGCTTACTTCACTCCATATCAATTCATACAAGTCTTTCCAACTTTTTCTAAAATCATCCGTTTGTAGTTTCTTATGGCAAAATAATAGTCCATCATAACCATTTACCACTTGTTCAGCCATTTCCCAATTGATGAGTATCCCTTCAGTTTCTAATTTTTTGCCACCACAAAAAGAGCTGCTATTAAAAAAAATGTTCAAGGTAGCTCCTTTCTCCCTTTCTTTCATCTCTTTGAAATATAGGCCCAGCAGTGGTATTTTCAAAGGATATGGAGTTTTATGGCTCTTTGGATTTGGCTCCAGTTTGCTCTCCAGAATGGTTGTATCAGTTCACAGCTCTACCAACAGTGCATTAGTGTTTCAATTTCCCCATATCCCCTCTAGCATTTATCATTTTCCTTTTTATGTCATATCAGCTAATCTGACAGAATATGAAGTTTTTTAAGTTAATGTGCATTGGTAGAGATCTTATCTAAATCTTAGTGGCTCCCATTTCTATTTGAGTTTGATACCAGAGAAGGTACTAACCTAACTTGATCAGGAGAATTTCCTCATCTAGAAGTTCCCTTGATCAGTGAAATCATTCCTCCAATCCTTCTCTTTGCAAACTTCTCTTCTCTGTCTTCTATCATTCCCTTCTTTTAAGCCTCTTCCTTCCTACTTGGCCATATCTGGTTGGTTCCACCTTAGCATCCTGTGCTATATGATTATCCAAGACCACACTCCCCAACTTTGAACATCTCAAAGCCTTGTCTTGGGTGTTTTTCCTCTTCCTTCTCTCCATAATCTCACTAGCTCTTTTGGGTTCAATTATCATTTCTACAGATATGATTCCCAAATCTTTATATTCAGCCATCTTCTCCCTCCTATACTCTGTTTCTACATCATATAAATTTGGACATTTCCAAATGTATATCCTATACCATCTCAACTTCAACATAACCAAGATTAAACTCATTATCTTTCCTCCAAAAATCTATCCCTCTTCCAAATTTTCCTGTTTCTGTTGAGGATACCATCATCCTTCCAATCACTCATAGCCTCAGTCATTCTCAATGGCTGTTTCTGCCTCCCCTCCCTCCCCTCCATCCAATTAGTTCCCAAGTTATGTTGATTCTGCCTCCACAACTCTCAAACTCATCCCTCTATTCTCACTCATAACATCTCTCAATCCTAGGTCACTGCAATAGTTCCCTAATTGGTTTCCCAACCTCCAGTCTCTCTCCCTACTCCCAATCTATTCTTTATATCTCTCAATCTATTCTTCATATAGTTGCCAAAGAGATTTCCCTAAAACACAGATCTAATCATACATGTCCTTCTCTTGCTCGGTGAGCTCCAATGGCTTTTTGTTGCCTCTAGGATATTTATCATTTAAAGCCTTTCCCAATCTGACTCCAGCCTATTTTTCCAGACTGATTTCACATTGCTCTCTTTTAGACATGGTACAAATACAATCAAACTGGCCTTTTTGATATTCCTCACACTCTATATTCTATCACTCTCATTGTGCCTCTGCCTGGAATGTACCTTCTCTTCCCTTGAAACATTTAGAAAAATCCCCATCTTTCTTCAAAGTTCAGCTTAAATACCATCTCCTTTATAAGACTTTTCCTGATCTAACCATTTATTAGGGTTTCCTCCACCTTTTCCCCTTATACTCTTCTCTCCACCCCCCAATAAAAGATCTTCTATTTACTTTGTATATAACATATATTTGTGTGTATATGTTATTTCCCCCTTGATAGAAGATAAATTCATTGAAGACAGGAAGAATATTGTTTTTGTCTCATCCCTATTACTTAACATGACATCTAGAAAAATAAATGATTTTTGTTATTGTTTGGTTCTTCTGCAGGCTGCACTCTGGATGCTCAGGATTTTCTATACCATGCCATAGAAAATTATTCATTCTGGAAGTTCATTCTAATGTGGTTTGTTCCAGTGGTATACTGGTAAATGTTTAACAACCAGCTCTCTAGGATGGGGTGGAAAATATACCTTTTACACATTTTCTCCATGACTCTGCTAAGTCTAGATAATAACAAGTCAGTAATAAATAAAGTCCTGATTTGTAGTGTTTGTCTGTTTCTTTTCTTCTCTTTTTTCCTTTTCCTTTTTTTTTAAACCTTTAACTTCCATCTTGGAGTCAATACTGTGTATTGGCTCCAAGGCAGAAGAGTGGTAAGGGCTAGGCAATGGGGGTCAGGTGACTTGCCCAGGGTCACAAAGCTACGAAGTGGCTGAGGTCAGATTTGAACCCTAGGATCTCCCATCTCTAGGCTTGGTTCTCAATCTGTTGAGCTACCCAGCTGCCCCCTGCTTGTCTGTTTCTAAGGTTTAAATGCTGACATTGAAAATTTAAGAATTGGATCTTGCAAGCCAGTAGGAGTTGGCTCCATCTTATGCTTGTTCTCAATCCTCATTATTTTTTACCTCTCTGAAGCATTTGACACTGTTGAACAGCTCCTGTTCCAACATGCTTTCTGGGTTTTCATAACACTGATCTTTCTTGGTTCTTCTTTTAACCTGACAGCTCCTTCTTAGTCTTCTTGGCTAAATCCATGTCACTCACTCCCCTTGTGTGTGTAACTTGGTCTTTCTCTCAGTCCCTCTTTTGTCCCTACACTGTCTCTCTTGTTGACCTTATCAGTTCCCATCATCTTCTTTATTCAGACGACACCCAGATTTGTATATTTAGCTCAATCCATCCTTTCGAGCTCCAATTCTTGATCACCAATTCTCTATTTGATTTTTCTAATTATATGTCCCTCTATCTCAAACTCAAACATGACCAAAATAGAAGTCATTATCTTTCACTCAAACCTGACCATTTTCTTAATTTCTTTATTACTGTTGAAAGTTGGTAATCCAGATTCACTACTTTAGTATTACCTTCAACTCTTCAATCTCACTCAAATCTCATTATTTCCACCTTCACAATATATCTTGCATATGTTCCTTTCTTTTCTCTCACAGAGCCACTATCTTTGCCCAGGTCCTCATTACCTCTCACCTCTCACCTGGAGTTTTGCAATAATATACTCATTGATCTTCCTGCCTCAAGTCTCTCTCCCTCTCTCATCCAACTCCCCTATAGTCACCAAAGGAATTTTCCTGAAGTACAGGTCTGACAATATGATCTCTCTCCTTGATAAATTCTAATAGTTTCCCATTACCTCTAGGATTAAATATAAACTCCTCTGTTGACATTTAAAGCTCTTCACAACCTTGACTCTTCTAAGATCTTTTATTGCACATTACTACCTTCTGTACACCCTTTGGGCCAGCTAAACTAACCTTCATGTTGTTCTTTACCTACAGTATTCCATTTTGTGTTCTGTCTTTTGCATTGGCTATTGCCTCCATGCAGGGACATGCTGTAGCAAGCTCAAAGTGACTTTCAAGTAGATGGTTAAATTTTTAGAGTCAGCATTTATACCTTGGAAATTAACAAAAGTTATAAGTCAGGGCTCGATCTATTGTTTGTTGATTTCTAGATTTAAGTGATGCAGAAACATTTAGTAATACAAGCCAAATTTTAAAATGTCATGGATATATATTTTTCCCGAGAACTGATTGTTAAACATTTATCAACCCTGACTTCTCTGTTGCCCTCTAGATTAGATATCTAAAATTGCATATCCTACCAGCATGTTAAACTCAGCAAGCCCCAAACTGAACTCATTATCTTTCCTTTCAAATCGTCCCACCTTTAGGGACCACCATATAATTCAGTGCACTAGATTTACAGTCTTGGTGTCATCTTTACCTCTTCACTGTTTCTTACTCACCCCTTCACTTCTCAGCTATTTCTGATCTATTACCAAGGCCCTCTGATTTCATCTGTGAACATTCCCCTTCTCTCCTCTGATAGTGCTAATCCCTTGATGCAGGCCCTCATCATATCACAATTGAATTTATGATAGTCCACTACTTGGTGTCGATGCCACAAGCCCCTCCATTTCTATTCAGATTTCATGTTGATCTCTCTAAAGTATTTGACTATGGCACTCTCATATTCAGTGAATTCCACTATCTTCCTATCTCCTCCATGAATAAATATTCTGTTTGACATTCATAGTGCTTCATAACATAGTCCCCTCCTACCTTTCTAGTCCTTTTTACACCTTACTTTCACACACATACTCTTCAGTCCAGTAACACTAACCTTCTTGCTTCTCTTCCAATAAGATGCTTCATTTCACAACTCCAGGAATTTTTTTTTAAACCCTTACCTTCCATCTTGGAATCAATACTGTGTATTGGCTCCAAGGCAGAAGAGAGGTAAGGGCTAGGCAATGGGGGTCAAGAGACTTGCCCAGGGTCACACAGCTAGGAAGTGGCTGAGGCCAGATTTGAACCTAGGACCTCCTGTCTCTAGGCCTGGCTCTCAATCCACCGAGCCACCCAGCTGCCCCCAACTCCAGGAATTTTCACTGCTTCTACCCCCATGCTTTGAATGCTCTCCCCACTTTATCTCTGTTTCCTGGCTTCCCTGGCTACCTACAAATTCCAGCTAAAATCATGCTTTTTACCAGAAAACTTTCCTGATCCATCTTAATTCAAATGCCTTCTCTCAAATGGTTATTTCCAATTTATCCCGTCTTTATCTTGTTTGTCCCTAGTTGTTTATATATTATATACCCCATCAAACAGTGACCCTCTGACTGTCTTTTGTCTTTTCCCCAGTCCTTAGCACAGTGCCCAGCACATAGTAGGCATTTATTAAATGCTTGTTGACTGCCTGACCTCCTTTCTCCATGTCCACATACCACACCCTCCTTATCTCTGCCTTTTGGGATCCCTGGTTCATTTTAAAACAGGTCAACTACTAGCTTCTATGAGAGGTTTTTCCTCTTGTCGCTGGTTGTAAGAGCCTTTTCCTTCAGGGCTACTGTTTATCTGGGTAGCAAGTACCCTCTGGCTCATGCTCTCAGTGCCCGTCAGGCTATATCTCCCCCTCAGTGTTTTAGGGTTCTCTGAGAAATATAAGGGCACGTCTCTTTTACTACCACTGACTCAGGCCCACAGCAGCAGAGATCACTCCATTCTTAGGTGCCAGTGAGTATCATGGCAGCTCCATTTGACCACTTCACAGCAAATAGGTTCTGTAAAGGAATATTTCCTTCAAAGATATAGTCAAAACAAAGTATATGCAGTATTATTTCAAATAGCATTTATTAAGTGCCTACTATGTGCTAAATACCAAACATACTAAGTAAGTTAAAAGATAAGCTTAACTTTCATGAAACTATTTTTCTAATGGAAGAGACAACATGCAAACAGCAATGTTCAAGGGGGAGAGAGAGACCATGAGACTGAGAGAGACAGAGACACAGAGAGAGAGTGAGAGAGACAGAGAGGCGGAGACAGGAACAGAGACAGAGAATTAGATATGAAAAATGTAGATAATCCAAAGAAAAGGGCACTAGCACTAAGGGAGATCAGAAAAGACTTCTTGAAAAAAATGAGATTTAGGGTTAATCAGTGAATCTAGGAGACAGAGATGAGAATGGAGAGAATTCTAGAAATGAGGGACAGCCAGTGAAAATGCAAAAGGTCAAAAGACAGAATATTTTATGCAAAGAACAGCTAGGAGGCCCATGCCCTGCATTACAGAGTAGAACTTAAGAAGTTTGGAAAAGGAGTTAAGGGGCTGGGCAGTAGGCAATGGGGGTTAAGTAATTTGCTCAGGGTCACACAGCTAGGAAGTGTCTGAGGCCAGTGAACCCAGGACCCAATGAAGGTTTTTAAATGCCAAACAGAGTATTTTATAATTGATCCTAAAGATGTTAGGGAGTCACTAGAGTTTATTTTTTATTTTTTTATTTTTAAAATTTTATACATTATTTTATTTGGTCATTTTCCAATATTATTCCTTGGAAACAAAGATCATTTTCTGTTCCACTGGGTAGAAAAGAAAATGTTCCACATGTGTCCTTAATTCGAACCCATTTCCATGTTGTTGGTATTTGTATTAGGGTGTTCATTTAGAGTCTCTCCTCATTCATGTCCCTTCCATCCCTGTAGTCCAACAGTTGCTTTTCATCAGTGTTTTCACTCCCACAATTTATCCTCTGCTTGTGGATATTGTTTTTTAGATCTCTGCAGATTGTTCAGGGACATTGCATTGACACTAATGGAGAAGTCCATTGCCTTCCATTGTACCACAGTGTATCAGTCTCTGTGTACAATGTTTTCCTGGTTCTGCTCCTTTCGCTCTGCATCACTTCCTGGAGGTTGTTCCAGTCTCCATGGAATTCCTCCACTTTATTATTCCTTTTAGCACAATAGTATTCCATCACCAACATATATCACAATTTGTTCAGCCATTCTCCAATTGAAGGGCATCCCCTCATTTTCCAATTTTTGGCCACCACAAAGAATGCAGCTATGAATATTCTTGTACAAGTCTTTTTGTCCATTATCTCTTTGGGGTACAAACCCAGCAGTGCTATGGCTGGATCAAAGGGCAGACAGTCTTTTAGTGCCCTTTGGGCATAGTTCCAAATTGCCCTCCAAAATGGTTGGATCAGTTCACAGCTCCACCAACAATGAACTAATGTCCCTACTTTGCCACGTCCCCTCCAGCATTCATTACTTTCCTTTGCTGTCATGTTAGCCAATCTGCTAGGTGTGAGGTGATACCTCAGAGTTGTTTTGATTTGCATCTCTCTGATTATATAAGAGATTTAGAGCACTTTTTCATGTGTTTATTAATAGTTTTGATTTCTTTATCTGAAAACTGCCTATTCATGCCCCTTGCCCATTTATCAATTGGAGAATGGCTTGATTTTTGGTACACTTGATTTAGCTCTTTATAAATTTGAGTAATTAGACCTTTGTCAGAGGTTTTTGTTATGAAAATTGTTTCCCAGTTTGTTGATTCCCTTCTCATTTTGGTTCGTTGGTTTTGTTTGTACAAAACTTTTTAATTTGATGTAATCAAAATTGTTTATTTTACATTTTGTGACTCTTTCTATGTCTTGCTTGTTTTTAAAGTCTTTCCCTTCCCAAAGGTCTGACATGTATACTATTCTGGGTTCACCTAGGTTCCTTCTTTATGTTCAAGTCATTCACCCATTCTGAGTTTATCTTGGTGTAGGGTGTGAGGTGTTGATCCAAACCTAATCTCTCCCACACAGTCTTCCAGTTTTCCCAGCAATTTTTGTCAAATAGTGGGTTTTTGTCCCAGAAGCTGGGGTCTTTGGGTTTGTCATATACTGTCTTGCTGAGGTCACTTATCCCGTGTCTATTCCACTGATCCTCCTTTCTGTCTCTTAGCCAGTACCAAATTGTTTTAGTGACCGCTGCTTTATAATATAGATTGAGATCTGGAACTGGAAGGCCACCTTCCTTTGTATTTTTTTTTCATTATTTCCCTGGATATCTTTGATCCTTTATTCTTCCAAACAAACTTTGTTATGGTATTTTCTAGATCAGTAAAAAAAATTTTTTTAGAATTTCAATGGCTATGGCACTAAATAGATAAATAAGTTTGGGTAGGATGGTCATTTTTATTATATTGGCTCATCCTACCCATGAGCAGTTAATGTTTTTCCAATTGCTCAAGTCTAGTTTTAGTTGTGTGGAGAGTGTTTTGTGGTTGTATTCATATAGTTCCTGTGTCTGTCTCTAGAGATAGATTCCTAAGTATTTTATTTTGTCTAAGGTGAATGGGATTTTGAATGGGATTTCTCTTTCTAATTCTTGCTGCTGAGCTGTGTTGGAGATATATAGGAATGCTGATGACTTATGTGAGTTTATGTTGTATCCTGCAACTTTGCTAAAGTTGTTGATTATTTCGACTAGCTTTTTGGTTGATTCTCTAGGATTCTTTAAGTAGACCATCATATCATCTGCAAAGAGTAAAAACTTGGTCTCTTCATTGCTTGTTTTAATATGTTCAATTTCTTTTTCTTCTCTAATTGCTACTGCTAGTGCTTCTAGTACAATGTTAAATAATAGAGGTGATAATGGACATCCTTGTTTTACTCCTGATCTTATTGGGAAGATTTCTAATTTATCCTCATTGCAGATGATGCTTGCTGGTGGTTTTTAATATATACTGTTTATTATTTTTAGGAACGACCCTTCTATTCCTATGCTTTCTAGTGTTTTTAATAAAAATGGGTGTTGTATTTTATCAAAGGCTTTTTCTGAGTCTATTGAAATAATCATGTGATTTTTGTTGGTTTGCTTGTTGATATGGTCAATTATGTGGATGGTTTTCCTAATATTGAACCAGCCCTGCATTCTTGCTATGAACCCTACTTGATCATAGTGAATGACCCTCCTTATCACTTACTGGAGTCTTTTTGATAGTATCCTATTTAGGATTTTTGCATCTATATTCATTAGGGACATTGGTCTATAGTTTTCTTTCTCTGCTTTTGACCTGCCTTGTTTTGGAATCAATACCATGTTTGTGTCATAAAAGGAATTTGGTAGAACTCCCTCTTTGCTTATTATGTCAAATAGTTTGTATAGTATTGGGATTAGCAGTTCTTTGAATGTTTGATAGAATTCAATTGTGAATCCATCAGGCCCTGGGGATTTTTTCTTAGGGATTTCTTTGATGGCCTGTTGGATTTCTTTTTCTGATATGGGATAGTTTAAGAATTCTATTTCTTCTTCTGTTAGTCTAGGTAATTTATATTTTTGTAAATATTTATCCATATCATCTAGATTGGTATATTTATTGCTGTATAATTGGGCAAAGTAGTTTTTAATGATTGCCTTAATTTCCTCTTCATTGGAGGTGAGTTCCCCCTTTTCATCTTTGATGCTGTTAATTTGCTTTTCTTCTTTCCTTTTTTAAATTAGATTGACCAGTACTTTGTCTATTTTGTTTGTTTTCTCAAAGGACCAGCTTCTAGTCTTATTTATTAGTTCAATAGTTCTATCACTTTCTATTTTATTAATTTCTCCCTTAGTTTTTAGGATCTCTAGTTTGGTTTTCTTCTGGGGGGTTTTAATTTGTTCACTTTCAAGTTTTTTTATTTGCATTTCCAATTCATTGATCTCTGCCCTCCCTAATTTGTTAAAATATGCACTCAGGGATATGAATTTTCCTCTAAGTACTGCTTTGGCTGCATCCCATAAGGTTTGAAAGGATGTCTCACCATTGTCATTTTCCTCGATGAAATTATTAATTGTCTCTATGATTTGTTCTCTAACTAACCAATTTTGGAGTATCATATTATTTAATTTCCAATAAATTTTTGATTTGGCTCTCCATGTACCCTTACTGATCATTATTTTTATTGCCTTATGATCTGAAAAGGCTGCCTTTATTATTTCTGCCTTTCTGTATTTGTATGTCATATTTCTGTGACCTAGTATATGGCCAATCTTTGTGAATGTGCCATGTGGTGCTGAGAAGGTGTATTCCTTTTTGCCCCTATTTATTTTTCTCCATATGTCTATTAACTCTAATTTTTCTAAGATTTCATTCACCTCTTTTACCTCTTTCTTATTTATTTTTTTATTTGATTTATCTAAATTTGATAGTGGTTGGTTCAGATCTCCCACTAATATGGTTTTACTGTCTATTTCCTCCTTCAATTCTCCTAGTTTCTCCATTAGAAATTTGGGTGCTATATCATTTGGTGCATGCATTATGATTAGTAATATTTCCTCATTGTCTATAGCCCCTTTGAACAAAATATATTTTCCTTCCCTATCCCTCTTAATCAGGTCTATTTTTGTTTTGGCTTTGTCAGATATCATGATTGCAACTCCTGCCTTCTTTCTATCAGTTGAGGCCCAAAAGGTCTTACTCCATACTTTAATTCTGACCTTGTGAGTTTCTACCCGCCTCATGTGTGTTTCTTGAAGACAACATATGGTAGGATTTTGGATTCTTATCCATTCTGTTATTCATCTATGTTTTATGGGTTAGTTCATTCCATTCACGTTCAAAGTTATGATTGTCACTTGTGGATTCCTTGGCATTTTAATATCCTCCCCTGATTCTGACCTTTCTTCTTTAGCTATAACCTTTTAAGCCAGTGATTTACTTTAAATCAGTCCCCCTAGTCCCCTCCCTTGATATGTTTCCCTTTCTAGTCCCTCCCTTTTAGTTCCCTTCCCCTCCCCCCTCTCCTTCCCTCCCTTTTTGTGTTCCCTCGCCCCCACCCCACCTTGGTTCTCCCTTCTCCCTTACCCTGTTGGATAAGATAGAATTCAAGATCCCAATGGATCTAGATGCTCTTCCCTCTCAGAGCTGATTTCACTGAGAGTAACGTTTAAGTAAAATCTCTCTTCCTCTCCTTCTTATAGGAGAATTCTTCCCCTCCCCTTCCCATGTGTATCTTTGTGTGAGAAAGATTATTCTATATAGTTGGGGGTTTTTTCTATTTCTTGGAGTATTTCTTAGTACTATCAATGTTTCCCTCCCTCCCTTTCTATTCTCCCTTTCTCCATATCATCTTGATGCCCCAAACTTTCCCTATGCATGATTCTTCTTACTACTCTAATGATGCATACAATTTTTGAGAGTTACACATTACATTTTCCCCACATATTAATATATATAATTTGTTATAAATGTAGTCCTTATAGAAGAGAGTTTGAATAAAAGAAAAAGATAACATTTTCCTCCTTTTCCCTTTCCTTCATATTTCCCTTTTCAAGTTTCTCTTGCTCTTTGTGTTTGGATGACAAACTTTCCACAGAGCTCTGGCCTTTTCTTTACAAATACTTGGAAATCTTGTATTTTGTTGAATGGCCATACTTTCCCCTAGAAGTATATAGTCAGTTTTGCTGGATAGCTGATTCTTGGTTGAAGACCCAGCTCTCTTGCTTTTCTGAAAATCATATTCCATGCCTTACGATCATTCAGAGTGGAAATTGCTAGGTCCTGTGTGACCCTGATTGGTATTCCTTTATATCTAAATTGTCTTTTTCTGGCTTCTTGTAAGATTTTTTCTTTTGCTTTGGAATTCGGCAATTATATTCCTGGGAGTTGTCTTTTGGGGATTTAGTGTAGAGGGTGTTCTGTGAACTCTTTCAATGCATATTTCGTCCCCTTGTTCTAGAATCTCTGGGCAGTTTTCTTTGATGATATCATGTATTATGATATCAAGATTACTGTTTATTTCTGGCTTTTCTGGTAGACCAATGATTCTCAGATTTTCTCTCCTTCCTCCGTTTTCCATGCCCGTCACCTTGTCAGTGAGATATTTTATGTTATCTTCTAATTCTTTAGTCTTTTGACTTTGCTTTATTAATTCTTGCTCTTTTGCAAGGTCATTATCTTCCAGTTGCCTGATTCTGACCTTTAAAGACTGGTTTTCCTTTTCTGTTTGGTCTGACCTGTTTTTTGAGGCTTCGAGCTGTTTCTGCATTTGCATATTTTGGTCCCTCAGATTGCTGAGTTCCTTTTGCATTGTTTCCCATTTTTCCTGCCAAAAGGCTTCCATTTTTTTGATAATTTCCAATTTAAATTCTTCAAGAGCTTGTGGAAAATTTCCATTTCTTTTGGAAGGTTTTGGAGCATTTGTTTGTGTTTCCTCTTCTATTTCCTCTGTATTTTGTATTTTTGCTCCATAAAATGTGTCCAAAGTCACCCCCTTCTTCTTGCTTTTCTTGGTGTTTGGAGGCTGTTGCACCTCTGCACTGTTTGCCATCTCTATGGTTTTTCCTCCCCTTTCCACTCAGAAATCTGAGTGAAGAGGGCTAGCTCTCAGTGTATGGGTTTGATGATCCAAGGCTTTAGCCCCAGGCAAATTGTCCATTCTCCACAACTGTGCTGTCTTCCCGGGGAAGCCCAGGGTCTGCTCTCCCCTGCCTGCCAGTGTTTTGGGTGTTACTGCTCTCAGTTCTCTCCAGCTGCTTCTCCACTGCCTTACTTCCACTCTCTGAGCCTGACACAGCACTGTCCGCAAGGTACCCCAGAGCCTTTGCCCGCCCTGAGGTTCCTGTCCTTTTGGGAGGCCCTGCACTCTAGGCAGGGAGGGGTCCTGGCCTCCCTGAGCTCTGAGGACTCCTGATGGGATTATGTTTAACTGGGTTGGTCTGGATGTGCCCCAAGGCAAAAGCCTCTGGTGAGACTCTGATGGAAGGACCCAGCCACGCAGCCCCCTGTCTCTCTCTGGCTGCTTCCCTGCTGTCTGTGTTGGATTCCCCAAGCCTGGCCCAGGTTGCTTTCCAAGTGCACCCTTCAGTACAACACCTTTGCCGGCCCAGAGGTTCCCACTGCTGCTGGGGGCTCAGTGCTCTGGGTTTGGGGGGAGGGGACCTGGGACCTTCCTTCTGCCTTTCCCTTAGACCTGAGTATTCTTGGATTCCGGCTTTTGGGGGGGTACCTTTTGATTTGAGTCCAGAAGAAGGGTTCCCCGCCTCTGTCCTATTGTTAAGTTTGAATTTCAATCCCCTAGGAGCATTCAGTTTGTGATCGGTAAGGAAGGGTTTTCAGAGGTCTGAACTTTTGCTGCTTCTAAGCCACCATCTTGACTGGAAGTGAGTCACTAGAGTTTATTGAGTAGGTGAGTAACATGCTCATATCTATACTTTGGAAAGATCAATATGACAGCTGAATCGAAAATGGACTGAACTGGGGAGAGATTTGAGGCAAGAGGACTAACCCATAGGCTATAGTCCAGGCATGAAGTGATGTTATGAAGGTAGAATTGTAAAGACTGGGTAACAGACTGGATATGGGAAGCAGGAATGAAATACAGTGAGGAGTTAATAATGATAGCAAGGATTGGAGACTGGGTTACTGACAGGATGTTAGTTAGCATCCTGCACAGTTTTGAAGAGGGGAGAAGAAAATGAATTAAGTTTTGTACATATTGAGTTTAAGATGCCTATAGGATATCCAATTCACAATGTCCAAAAGGCAGTTGGAGATGAGAATCTGGAAGTCAACAGAGAGATTAGGGCTGGATAAGTAGATCTGAGAAGCAGATGATATCCCCAAGTGAAATGGTATAGCAGGAGAGGAGAAGGCCTGGACAGAGTCACAGGGGATATCCACAGTTAGTGAGCTCAACCTGGATGAACGTCTAACAAAAAAAAAAGAGAGAAGGAACTGTCATATGAGTAGAAGGTGAACCAGGAGGGAATAAATAGTGTTCCAAAATACTAGAGAGAAGAGAGTATCAAGGAGAAGAGTAATGGTAGTATTAAAACTACAGAGAGGTCAAGAAGGTGAAGGATGGAGAAAAAGTCATAAGGTTTGGCAATTAAGAATACAGCAGTAACTTTAGAGAGAGTGATTTTGGTTGAAAAATGATATTGAAAGCCAGATTACAGAGTTAAGAAGAAAGGGAAAGGAAAGGAAGTAGAGACATTGATCATTATCTTCTCAAGGAGTTTTGCTAAAAAACACAAGAGAAATATGAGACAATAGTTAACGGAATAGATGGATGGAGTGAGAGGTATGGGAGGGGTTTGGAGAGACACGGATATGTCTGCAAGTTGTAGAGAAACAGCTAGAAGATAGGAAGAGTTTGAAGATGTGAAAAAGTAGGGATGATAAATGAGCAAATCTGCTGAAGCAGATGGACTAGAATGGGATCATTTGTATATGCAGAGCTGTTTGCTTTGGCAAGAAAGTCCACCTCTTCATGTAAGACAAGGTTGAAGGAAGACATAGTGGCCAAAGGCACCTGAGTTAAGTAAGATAAGGAGAGAACACGGAGCTCTTGGTGAATGGTCTCAATTTTTCTGAGTGAAACATGAGGCAAAATTGTCAGCTGAAATGGTGAGAAGAGAAGTCAATGGAGATTTGAAGAGGGCTGAAAAGATTTTGAAAAGCTTCTATGGTGAGAGAATGGGATAGTGAATCAGGGATTGGGTGGGCCAAGCTAATATAACAAAAAATGACAATTTTTTCCCAAATTAATTTACTTATTCATTGTCATACCAATCAAATGACCAAATAATTCTTTTATAGAACTAGAAAAAAATAATTTAAAAATTCACCTGGGTGAAAAAAAGGTCAAGAATATCAAGGAAATTAATGAAAAAAAAAATATGAAGGAAGGTAGCCTAAAACAATCTGGTATTGGCTAAGAAATAGAATGTAAGATCAATGAAATAGATTGGAGACACTGTATACAGAAGAAAATGACCATAGCAATCTCGTGTTTGATAAACCCAAAGATCCCAGTTTTGGGGATAAGAACTCACTATTTGACCAAAAACTACTAGGAAGACTGAAAAGAAACTAGATATAGACTAATATCTCACATCTCATATGAAGATAAAGACAAAATGGGTATATGATTTAGACATAAAGGATGACACCATAAGCAAATTAGGGGAACATGGAATAGTGGACCTGTCAAAGAAAGGAAGAATTTATGACCAAACAAGAGATAGAAAACATTACAAGATGTAAAAGGAACAAGGATATTTTGATGCTATTAAATTTAAAAGATTTTGTACAAACAAAACCAATATAACCAAGATTTAGAGGGAAATAACAAATGAAATTTTTACAGCAAATTTCTTCAATAAAGTCTTCATTTATCAAATATATAGAGAATTAAGTTAAAGTTTAATAACACATGTCATTTTCCAATCTACAAATCATTGAAAGTATAAACAAGCAGTTTTTAGATGAAAAAATTAAAGCTATCAATAATCATATAAAAATGTTCTAAATCACTCAATTTGAGAAATGCAAATTAAAACAACGCTGAGTCACACCTATCAGATTGACCATTGTGACAGTAAAGGAAAATGATAAATGTTGGAGAGGATGTGGCAAAATTGGGACACTTGTATATTACTGGTGGAGTTGTGAACTGATCCAACTGTTGTAGAAGGCAATTTGGAACTATGCCAAAAGGCTATAAAACTATGCATACTTTTTGCTCCAGTAATGCCACTATTAGGTCTATATACTAAAGAGATTAAAAAACGGGGGTGGGGGGGGGAGCCTACTTGTACAAAAATATTTATAGCAGCTCTTTTTGTGATGGCAAAGAATTGGAAACTGAGAAAATGTCCGTCAATTGGGGAATGACTGAACAAACTGTGGTATATTATTGTGATGGAATACTATTGTGCTACAAGAAATGATGAACACAATAATTTAAGAAAGAGTTGGAAAGACCTACATGAATTAACGTAGAGTGAAATAAGCAGAACTAGAAGAACATAGTACACAATAACAGCAATATTATTTGGTGGTCAACTGTAAAAGACTTAGCTATTCTCTGCAATACAATGATCCAGGACAATTCTGAACAAAGAATGCTATCCACCTCCAGAGAAAGAGTGGTTCAAGCTGGAATTCTGATCAAAGCATACTATTTTTCACTTTAGAGTATTTGCATTTTTATTTGGGGATTTTGGTTTTATAGGAGTATTCTATTATAACAATAGCAATATGGAAATGTGTTTTATATGATAATACATTAATAATACAGGTCAAATTGTTTACTATCTCCAGGTGAGGGAAGAGAAAAGGGGAGACAATTTGGATCTTATAATTTAAGGAAATAAGTATTCAAAATTTTTATTACATGTAATTAGGAAAATAAAATACTTTTTAAAAAAGAAATTAGTAAGTTGAGGAAAATAAGAAGTTAGAGTGTTTGAGCAAGTATCAACAACAAATATGTTGAAATCTTTTAGTATGAGGGCAAGTGTTGGGGAAAAGAGAAGGATGGGAAGCTAGGTACTATATTTATTCAGGAAAAAAGAGAGTTCTGGGGGTCATTACACCATAGCTACCAAAATTTTATTTGGGCAATTTATATGGACTGAGTGAACCTCAAAGGAGGATATAAGTTACTGAATGATGGTAGAAAAGAGAGAGACTTAGAGGCCTCTTGCTGGACATAGAAATAGGGAATAAGGAATATTCCAACTCCCCTATCTCAAGTAGTAAGTTGGAAGGAATAAGTGAAGGCTACAACCAGTTCTGGAAAGTTTAGCCAGAGGTGTTGTGCTATCAGGAGAGAGCCAGGACTCAGTGAGAGCTAGAAGACTGAAGAGATGGGAAAGGAAATTATCAAAATTAATTCAAGTGTCTTACCTATGGAGTAAGCATTCCAGAGAGCACATTTAGAGTGGAATATGTTGGAAGGTTGAATTGATGGGAATGAGAATAAAGGAATAGGCAGTAGGGAATGGAGTTATTCAGTGGTTTCCATAGTGATAGAATGGCAGGTGGAGTTCAGTGAGGGATGAAGAACAGGATTAAATAGTCAAAATCATTGGTTTCAGATCACTGGGGATGAAGAGGATGTGATTTGGTGAGTTTATTAACCATCGAGGGATGAGTCAAAATAGTTTTTCAACATCTTTTGGAGTTTGACCTCAAGTAAGAATAGTTTCAGGGCTATCAAGGTTAAACCAGAAGAACAACAGAGCGAACAAAATGGAATGGTGGGGGTTTTGTCTGTGTAATTCAAAACAGTGTGGACCAGTTGACAGAAGAGCCTACTTCCAAGAGAGTCATGAAGAAGTAGGATGGAAGTTCTTGAACAAGAATGTGGATCCTGAGTAGGCATTACGTAACAGGTTTCCATTTGCTTACTATATGGTTAAGAAGACCCCTTTTGATTGCCAGTGGGTCTGAACCCTGAGGTAAAACCTCAAAGCCAAAATGACAGGATTTTAGACAAAACCTTCTGGAAAGTTGATTTTAGGGTTTTTCCTTCTCCACAGACAGGCTGAAGTAGCCATGCTCCAACAAACTAGCCTTTCCTCTTCCCTTCAGGACAGGAAGGGTCCCTTCACTTCCATAGGAAGTGAACCAGTCCTGGAGATGGGAGATCCTGGTTCCCTTCCAAACTGTTCCTCCTCTGCCCCCTGCCTGCTAAAATCCTTTCTCTAGAGTTCCTAGTATGTGCCTTAAAGACAACCTTCCACTTCTCTTAAATCTTATCCTTTACTCTCTCCTTTTCCCATTACAGAACTCTATTCACTGAGCCACCAATTTGTTCCTCTTTTAATGATGGGATATCTTAAACTACTGATTTCAACTATTAAGTAGATGCCTGTATCATGTTCGTGCAAATACAGGCATCTACTTTTTTAAAAAGTATGCCTTTTTTATATCACATTAATTTTGAAATATTCTTTTTCACTTCCTCCTTGATAAACCTTTCTTCATAATAAAGATTTAAAAAGAAGGCTGGGGTGGAGTGGGGGGAATAGCTCAGCAAAACCAACCAACATATTGTTTCTGACAATATATCTATACCTTTCTATACAAGATAGGGAGGAAGACAAGTTTTAACTGATGCCAAGAGGAGTCTTTATAACTGATTTCAGTTTCATTTTATAAATATATATGTATTCTATTTACATCGCTGTCATGTATTTCCTTTCTTGCTTTTGTTTATTTTACTCTCTATTAGTTCATATAAGTCTTCCCATTTTTCTCTGATTTTCTTATGTCATTTCTTATGACACAGTAATTTTCCATTACATTTATGTACCATAATTTGTTTAATTATTCTCTGAGCAGTGGTATCTACTTGGTTTTCAGTTCTTTACCACCACAAAAAGTACCACTGTGAATATTTTGGTATATATGGGACCTTTCTATCTTTTATGCCCTTAGGGTATATTCTTAATGGAAAAAATTTTAATTAGAGTATATAAATTTTTTCCATTTTAAAAAATTATTTATTTTTAAAACCCTTACCTTCCATTTTAGAATCAATACTAAGCATTGGTTCCATGGCAGAAGAGTGGTAAGGGTAAGCAATAGGGATTAAGTGACTTATCCAGGATCATACAGTTGGAATTGTCTAAATCCAGATTTGAACCCAGGATCTCCCATCTCCAGGACTGGCTCTCCATCCACTGAGTCACCTAGCTGCCTCAGAGTATATTAATTTCTTCACATAATTTCAAATTAACAATTTCCAAAATGATTGTACCAATTCACAGTTTCATCAACAGTATATTAGCAAGCCTGTGCCTTCACAAACCCTCCAACATTTATTTCCATTTTTTTTAAACGTAAATTTGCTGAGTCTGAGGTAAATTTTTTTTTCAGAAATGAGAACTTGTTATAGGCAGGATGCCATTGTCATAGAGGGCTTGAATAAGTGTAGCTGTAGATTTTTGATTCATTCATTCAACATATATTTATTTGCCACTTCTTTGACATTAGGCGCTATAAAAACAAAAAACAAAAGTGTAACATATGTAATCCTGGATCAGAATCTTATCCTTCTTAATGATAACCATGGAGGTACAGAAAATTTCCTAGAATGTTAATGGCTTCAGTGGTCATAAACTATGTGAAGCCTTCTGAAATTGTTCAAGGAAAGTTTTGGGAGAAAAAAAACACTGGAAAGAGGAAGAAAAGACAGTCCATTGTACATATAAATCCTCCATTTTAGGAACATATATAGAAATGCTCTGATTGTTTTATTTAGAAAAGACTAAGACAAATAGCTGTAAACCTCAAAATTTCTCAGACTTATGAATGTTGGAAATTTCCCCATTGGGGAATCTTCTACTTAAAAAAATTCCCTAGCAGATAGTGAGAATTCTACTTGAATGTGAGGGCTCCTTGCCTTGGGAATATCCCTACTCCACCCTACTTAGGACTGCTTTAGGACAGAGAGCTCCTTGAGAACAATGAAAAGTACTTTGATCCATGCTTATGGAAGGGATAGGAAGTTTTTGAGTCATGACTGTTTTAGAATTGATACAATGGGATACTAAGTACCTATAAAGGTGGGGCAACTTGTAAACTACTTAAACCTAAAAGGGTGATAACTTATTCAGAGGTTTTTTCTAATGAAATTTGTCAACACTGCAGCATTTTTTTCCTGACTTACTAAAGAGATTAAAACTACTCAGCTGTGAATTCAAAATGGGCGGTCCTTTAGAAACATCTACAGTTATTGGTAGATGTAAGGACTTAGGGGAGGTGACAGAGAAGATTTTGCCCTTAAAAATAAGAGCTCAGGGAAGAGCTGGAAAGTCATTCTGAAACATTCAGATTGGAGAGACTCATTCTGAGGAGACTGATTCTGAAACATTCAGATGGAGGAGGGAGCTGGTGAAAGCAGCTGAGATGCTGCTGGCCTTGTGTCATTAGAAATCCTTACTTAGACAGATCTTATGGTGAGTTATAAAAAACTGACTGATTTCTCTTTTAAGACTCAGGTCTAGGCCATATTGGCTTTGAGGCCCTTCATACTTATTCCTTTATTACTCTCTCTCTCTTTCTTTGATTACTCATTGTATTGTTAATTAAAATCTCTATAAAACCCAATTGACTTGGGTATTTGAATAATTGGGAATATTTCCCTGGCAACCACCTTATATTTAATTTTAAACCCAAGACACTGTAGTGAAACATATTTCTGCAGTCAAACTTACTCACCCTCTCTTATATCTATCACAATTTATATCTTCCACTATTTTAACCACTACAGTTTAAGACCTCAATCATTTTAAATCTCACATAGCTGATGATGAGGCAGGCACAGTGTTTGAGGATGATGGGGTGTTTTGGTGCTTGGAAAGGCCTGATTTGGTGAAACTATCTCTTAGAGACATTATCTCTTCTCTGTAAACCATAAGGGAAGCTGCTCTATTAGCTACATTTTCTCTAATGTCTAAGCAGGAAAAAAAGCCATTTCCTTCTCTTAAAGTCAGAGATATTTAGCTATAGCTGCTTTTATTTCTAATGAATTGTGCTAGCTAGTCCTTTCTGCTCACCCTCCCTTTCTTGTACTTTCTTTCCATATTGAACATAACAGTTTGAAAAAAATAAATTAGCATGCTAACTTTTGTGTGATGTGGGTAACAGAACTTGGCCAATAAAAAAGCTAATCTGCATGAAGTAGAATCATCCAAGATCACCTATAGAGCCTAATTATATGGGATCTGCTTCAGGTCTCTTGTTGGAGAGACAAAATATTAGGTCAGTATGTGACAGGCTCCATATAAGTGGTATAGATGCTAAGTACAGAAGTTCAGAGGATGGAGAGATCATTTGCATTACTAGGCAATATCCTTGTTTTATGGCTCTAAAGTGGAGAAAACTTGCACCTAATTTTTTCCCTCACATCACAGAAATATTAAGAGAACAAAGTCTGTCCCCCCATCTTCATATTTTCCCATTCTTGTTGAACATACTAGTGAAAAGAACATCATGAGAAGGATGAACATTCTGTCTCTGTCCTTAGGATGTTTAGTATAATCTGATTTTGGGGTCCTACTCATGGAGGCATGACTCTGGAAACTTGCTGGATCAAGGGAGCTTCCTGAAGGCCTAGGGAAGGGGTTTTCCCCCAAGATTACTCAGAGTGCCCTAAACTTTGGACTCAAAGGAACCTATGGGAAAAAGAAGGGGAAAAAAAGCACAGTAAGGAAGAGGATACAAAGAGCCATAACTAGAGACTCCTGAAAGGTGCTGGTGTGATTAGAGTAATGGTCTAGATGATGGGGGCAATTAGGGCATAATCTATGAGCTGGGCGAACTTTGCATGTATGAACCAAGAGAAGAGATGGTGATACCCTATTATCTCACCCCCCCCCTCTTCTATTTCCATTCCAAGGAAAAGTTTCCTTGATGCTACCTCTACTTTCTGCTTCTTATTGTCCAATTTGGCTGTTTGAAAAGGAAAGCTAGGGACTTGAGAGCACTGTTCTTTTCTAATTGTTGACTTTTATTTTAAAATACAGTAAAAACCTATTGGCCAACAAAATTATATGCTGTTTTATGTATTTTGCTTGATGTACCTGCTGATATAGAATTAAGACAAGACAGTGAAGGCAAGCTTGCCTTTTGGGTATGAGAGACTTTTTGTTCATCTGAAGCTGGATTTGGGGTTTGAGCCAAGAGAAGCAAAATAGAACGACTCTTTAGACTTTCATAAGCATCATAGAAATAATCAGGAACAAATATAGGCATATATCACTAGACCTGATTTTTTTTCTCTGGGAAAGAAATCCCAAACTCAAAAAGTCTTCAGGGTAGGAGTGAACAGCTACTTTCAGACTGATAGGTTAGGAGTTTGTCATCTTAGGCATACTTCTCCTGGAACTTCAAAAGAGACTAACGTTCATGAGGAAAGTTGTATGTGAGAACTCCATTGGACCCTAGCAGAGAAGACTCCTAATGAGCATAAGTGATTGGCAAAATGAAACACCTAATCAACCCAGCAATACCACTAGAACTAATCCCATTCAGGAGCTCCCCCAGGTGTTTAGATTATTAAACACAAATTAAAATGAAGCCCCTTACAGTTCTTATAATTCCATATGATAATTTCTTCTGGCGCTAGACTTAAGTAATGATAAATATTGCATAGTAGGTGTGGCTATATAGGCTACATAATCTAAAAATGTACATAATGTCTTCAATTCTTGTAGGATTTATAAATGCATGTTTTGCTTTCTCAGCTGAATATGCATACTGGAATTTTATTTTTATATGCAGAAGGCTAAGGTGATCTGATGGCTTTGAGAATTATCTTAATTTTTTTTCTTATTAGGAACTTAACAACCATCAGTCAATACTAGTATGCCAATATACAAGGAAAAACAAAAAAAGAGGGCTGTATAAACTCACTATAAACTCTGCAATACAGTTTGTTTTTTAAGAGTTTATTAAATCATAAAGTAATAACAAAAATGTCCTATTTGTACTCCCTTTGTAATTTTCTTTTGCTTGATTATGTGTATTTTGTTTTATTGACAGTCTTTTTATTAATTTAAAAATTTTATTGGTGTTTTTATTGCTGTCTCTAACAGTACTTTTGACTTCTAATTTTGAACGAGATTTTGAAAACACAGCATATAGTAGCTATAAATAGATATTTGTAAAATGAATGAATAGTAACAACTCAAATACATTATTTTATAGTTTAGAAAGTACTTTTCTGACAATAACCTGGTGAGGTAAATTGCACTAGTATTGCTCACCCTCATTTTAAAAATTAGAAAAAATCCTTCAAAAGACTATGAAACCTGTTTGATTACAAAAAGAATAGCAGAGCCATATTTTGAACTTAGGTCATTTGATTTTTGACTCAACTGATTTTTCCCCAATACCTCAATGCCTATAAGTAAATAATTTGATTGAACGAATGAAAAGTATCTTATAGGAAACTAAGTGATCACATAGATATTTTTTAAATCTTGTAAATAAAACCAGATGAAAACATTGAATTTTATGATAATTGTTTTAAAAGTCAGGAGAAACAGAGAAAATATTTTTTTTCATAATTTTACTATACATATTCAAATATAAAACCTTGGAAATTATACTAGATTTGTACCACACATATGTGTATACACATCAGTGACGTGTACCCATTACAGTCATTTGGGCTCTAATGTTTCGGTACCTGATATGTGATACAAAAAGAAGTAAAAATGGCACTAAAGGAACCAAATGTAGAAAAGAGCAATTGTACTAGGATCAAGTAAATAAACAGAGGAGTGTCACTCTATAGGCAATGCTATTTGGAGGGCGTTAAAGAATAAATTTTCAAGGTATTTGAAAAGTATACAGAATCAAATACTCAAATCTCAGATCTTATGTTTAACAAATAAAGTGACTTAAAGAATATAATATTTACTAGCCCATATGCTTACTTTTCCCTGTCATTGAAATTTTCAACAGAATGATCTACCTCATGCAACAAGGGTATCTTAGATTTAGTTATGAGAAAAGGTAGGCTTTCATAAACTGTATTTGTTAAGAGGAGCTGTATTTAACCCTATTCAGTCTAGACTAATTTTTCATTAAAAGATATTTAAACTGTCTTTATGACCTAACTGATCTAAGAGGCTATGGCTCACATAATTGATGTAGCTTTCCAGTAGCATAATCACAAAAGCCAGCTCATGGGGAGTCAGGAGCAACTCCTTCAGTATTGACACATTATTCTGACTGGAATAGCAGACTTTACAGTATGTTCCCATTTGAATCAACACTGTATCCCTTTAAAAATGTTTTTTCCACAGTTACATATAGAAACAATCTTTGACCATTATTTTCTGACCTGTTAGGATTCAGATTTTCTTTCTCTCGTTTCTCCCATCCTTTCCCAAGATGGTAGATAGTCATATAGGTTATACCTATACCATACTCCATATGTAAATTTCCATATTGCTCAAGTGATAGAAGATACATTATCACATATACATGAAAAATATGTATTAAAAAATGGAAGATTGCATGCTTTAATCAGCACTCAGTCTATATTTCCTTCCTTAACTATAGATAACATTTTCACCAGGAGTCCCTTGAGGTTATCTTGGAAACTTGCTTTGCTGATAATGGTTTAGTCCTTTTCATGACTATATACCTTGTTCTCCTGGTTCTGTTTACTTCACTTTGTGTCAGCTCATATAAGCCTTTCAGGTTTTTCTGAATTCATCCTGTTCATCATTTCTTATGGCACAATAATATTCCACTACAACCATGTATCACAACTTGTTCATCCATTCCCCAAGTGATGGTCAACCCCTCATTTTTCAAGTCTTTGTTATTACAAAAAGAGCTGCTATACCCTTTGGTCCAGCAATACCATTACTAAAACTATATCCCAAAGAGATGTTTTTAAAAGGGGGAAGGGCCTGTTTGTACAAAAATATTGATAGCAACTCTTTTTTGTGGTATCAAAGATTTGGAAGCTGAAGGAATATTGGTTGGGGAATGTCAGTTAGAGGATGGCTGAGCAAATTGTGGCATATGATTATAATGGCGTACTATTGTGCTACAGGAAATAATGAGGATGATTTAAGGAGAATCTGGAAAGGCCTACATGAACTAATGCAAGCAAAGTCAGCAGAACCAGGAGAACATTGTACACCATAATAGCAATATTATATGATGAACATTTCTGAATGACTTAGCTGGGCTTGGAAATGCAGCGATCCAAGAAAATCCTCACTCATGACGAAAAACACCATCCACCTCCAAAGAAAGAACTGGTGGAATCTGAACGCAGATTGAGACATTTTATATTTCACTTTACTTCTTCATTTTTATTTTGTTTATTTGAGCTCCCTTTCATAAAATGACTACTATGGAAAGATGCTTTATAGTATTACACATGTAAAATCTAAATAAGATTGCTTGCCATCTCAAGAAGGAGGGAAGGGAAAGAGGGATAGAAAGGGGTGAAAATTTGGCTCAAACTTAAAAGAAAACAAAGGATAATAATTATTTTTTCATGTAATTGAGGAAAAAATAAAATTTTAAAAAACAGCTACTAAAAATATTTTGGTACAGGTAGGTCCTTTTCCCCTTATCTCTGATCTCTTTCAGATATAGACCCAGCAGTGGTATTGTGGACTCAAAAGGTATGCACAGTTTTATGACTCTTGGAATCTGATTCTATACTGTTCTCCAGAATGCTTGTGTCATTTCACAGTTCTGCCAGCATAATATTAGTGTTCAATTTTCCCACATTCCCTGAAACATTTATCAGTTTCCTTTTTGGTTATGTGAGGCAATCTGATAGCTATGAAGTAGTGTCTCAGAATTGTTTTAATTTGCAGTTCTCTAATCAGTAATGACTTGGAGCATGTTTTCATATGACTATGGGATCATCTGAATTTCGTTCTCTGAGAACTGTCTATTCATATCCTTTGACCATTTTTCATCAGAGAAATGCTTTAATTCTTGTAAATTTGACTCTGTTCTCTACATAGGTGAGAAATAAGGCTTTTGTCAGAGACACTTGCTATAAATTTTTCCCTAAATTTGTTGTTTTTCTTCTGATCTTGGTTTCATTGGTTTTATTTATATAAAACTTTTTTAACTTAATGTAATCAAAATTATCCATTTTATTTTCCATAATGCTATCTATGTCTTGTTTGGTCATAAAATTTTCCCTTATCCATAACAGGTAAACTTTTCCATGTTCCCCTAATTTGTTTATTGAGTCATGCTTTATTTCTAGACCAAGTATCCATTTTGACTTTATCCTGGTGGTTGGTATGAGATGTTGGTCTATGCGTAGTTTCAGCAGTACTATTTTCTAGTTTATCCAGAAATTTTTGTCAAATAGTGATTTCTCACCCCAAAAGCTTGGACCTTTGGGCTGATATTAATTGCCAATACTGTATCCTTAATGAATATCCTTTGCATCCTATGGAAACATAACCTTTTGTTTGTTAACTTTCAAATTATCTATAAATACATTCTGATCCTGAACCACAGGACCATCAGGAGACCTGCCTGGCCTATAGCAATATTCAATAACAATTTCTTTATAGTCACACAATTAACTGGAAGATATAAAGAATACAGGATCCTATTATTCCTGTTGTGGTTTTGTTTTGTTTACTCCTAAAAAATTTTTACTTTGTAGAGCAAAACACTATCTTAAAGGCTCTTTTCCAACAAAATGCTTCCCATTTGTATGATTCCTTAAAAGTTATAATAATATAGATCACTTTGCTTGACAATCTCATTATTAATATCAAGCAAGGCAGAAAATAGGGAGAGTTGTTTGCTGCTATTATGAAGGATATCTAGGAGAAAATCCAAATGGAAGAGGGGGACTGCTTATACATGGTAGAGTTCTATAGATCTTGTGTATATGATATTGTATCAGAACCTGACATTGTAGAACCTCTTAAATAAGATCTACAATCACTCAAAAGAGTCTGGCCTAACTATCCATACTGGAAAATCCTAGTAGATTAAAAAAAAATGCCTCTTGTCTAGATTATGATAGGCAGTTAGTTGAAGGGACAAACCATAATACTGGTCTATTAGAACATATATTTACATGGCAAAGACAGACACTTTGCACAAACAATGAGCTATGTCCAGATTTCAATAGGCAGAGAAGGACAGAATAGGTATATTTTTAAAATGGCAAAATATTTTTAATGAATTTCAAACTATTCCTTGAAAGAAAGCTTCATGATTTTAATTATAATTTTATTGATGCTACTGAATGTCATAAAATACTATGGTCTCTGAAGAAGTAAGATTGAGAAATACCCAAAAGGCAATAGAGAAGGGCACAATGGGCAAAATCCACAACTTTTCCAACCAAGAATTATACCCCCAAAATGATATAAAGAAAATCTGAGCTATTGATAACCAGGAAAGATGATAATCTGGTCAGGAGGTAAGAGGAAGGGATAATCAATGGATAGCCTATATGCTTCTTTGGTATCTATATAGCAAGAAAACTAAAAAAACTTTCTCTGAATTTTGAGTGAAGCCACTGTGGCAGGTTTTGGGGAGCACTTAGACAAGGGTCATACATTATGAGAAGCCATGGTTGAATTGCAATTAGATGAACCCACATGTAGGGAATCACTAATCCTTCAAAATATCAGAGTATATATTTTAGGAAATGGCATACATCATTGACCACAAATTATTCAGAAAACTTAAAAAAATAAGAAATTACCCAAGAGGTCTAAGACCATTAATCAAGCTGAAAAGAATTCAGTGGTGTGCTAGAGACCTATAAATTGGGTATTTGGGACAACAAAAGTCACTCATCTGTTATGCAAAAATATTCATAGCATCACTTTCTATGGTAGCAAAAAAAAATGGAAACTAAAAGTAATTTACCCATTTATTGGGTGAATAGCTAAAGATAATATAGTATAGAATGAATGCAATGCTATTGTGCCACAAGAAATTTTTAATATGAGTAGTTCAGAGAATTTTGAAAAGATTCACATGAACTGATGTGGAGAAATATATAGAACTAATAGAACAATATACATAATTATTAAAGTAATCAAAAAACACACTGAAAGTTTGCCAAGTAGTAGTAATTGACACTACTGGTCCAAGTCCAATTAAAACTCTTGGGTCCTGATGATGAAAAAGTGTCTTCTCCATAGACTGTTGGGAATTACAAGTATACAGTGTCACAGATACTATGTGTAGTTACTATAATAAACATGGTTGCTGTGCCAATTAGTTTTGATTGACTGTTTTGTTGGTTACACAAGAGGATTCAATAGGGTAATAAAAAGAAATTATGGAAGTATATCATTATTGAATTTGAAAAATAAATTAGACATATTTAAATTTTTTCTCAAATTAATAAGATCTTGAGACAGTTCATACTGTCTTCTGAAACATTTTCATGATTGGTCTAAAGAAACTACCTGAATTATGACCAATAAAGAAACATACAGAACTGCTTAAATGAATAAAATATTGTGACAGTACTATTTCTTCCTTGATATATTAATGTGATCAATTGTATTCACAACATCTTAAAGAAGATATGCCTGAATTTTTGTTTTTTGCTCTTTTCATATATATCAATTTTTATTATATATTTAGTAAACACCACCACCAAAAAACATTTAACTAACCAAATGCATTTTTAAAATTATGTGCAAAACCAGACTCCACATGTTTTAACTTGTTTAACAACATGTAAATTATATATATATTAATATAAACATCTACTTTTGAGTTCCCTTTGGATTTGTTTTTGTTTTATTGGATACTTTTTTCTCTTGATTTTGTGGCTGTCATTTTTTGTAAATGTAATCATGACATATATTATTTATTTCCTTTTTTCACTTTCCATCTCTTCAAATATTTCCCTTTTCTTTAGATTTTCAATATTTTAACGTAATACAATGTATTACGTTCAAATATTGCAATCTATTTAGCCATTTCTCCCATTAATTGCATTTGTGTTATCTCCAGTTATTTTGTCATAACAAGTAAAGCTTTCATGAATATATTCATACATACACAGATTTTTACCCTCTCAATAATGCCAGTAGGCCTAACCTCAGTAATGGGATCTTTAGATGAACGAGCACAAATAGTTTTATAATTCTTCATATATATTTCCATCTTGTTTAAAAAAAATTTACAACTGCTCTAGCAAAGTGATATTAGATCTGTTTCTCCATGTTCCTATCAACATCTAATTTAATCACTTTGGCCCATCTTGTTCTCATATGTTATCAGAACAATATTTTGTAGATTGGTCCTTAGGCAGCAGAGATACTCTGTTGCCAGGACCAGACTCTTTCCAAAACAAGTCTTTCTTGTCTTGGTCATACCCTTTGGAACTTTTGTTCCATTGCCCTAACCCCTCAGGGATGCAGGATTACCTATATATGCTCTTTTTTTTTGGTTTCTTTTTTTCCCTTCTCATTGTTTTCCCACCAGAAACTATGTTTGGATTATATGTATGCTCAGGCTTAGATCTGTCATTAACCTCATATAGGTCTGTGTGGGTACTCTAGATATCTATCTTATGTAACTTATCTAAGGTACTATTCATTTATCACTTTACTTTCTTTCTTATTTTTTGGTTAGATATATGTAGTTCTGAGAGGGGAAAATTAAAGTCTGTCACTATTATTATTTTATTATATATTTCCATCTGTATCTCATTTAATTTTTCCTTTAACAATCTGGGTGCTATAACACTTGATGTATACAGGTCCAATATTGATGATGCTTCATTATCCAAAGTACCCCACCCCCAACACAACTTCCCTTTTCATTTTTTCAGTTATATCCATTTTAGCCCCAACTCTGTCAGAGACCATGACTGCTACTTCTGCCTTCTCTGAATCAGCTGAGGCATAGTATTATTTTGCACCAGCCCCTCACTTTCACTCTATGTTTGTCTGTCATTTTCATTGTGTTTCTTGTAGACAATAGATTGTCAGGTTTTTGTGATGAGAAATATAATAATACTATTAACTAGCATCTATATAGTACCTTAGGGTTTGCAAAGCTTTACTTATGTTCTCAATTTATCCTCACAGCAATCCTGTAAGATAGATGCTATTATTATCCCCATTTTAGATAAAGAAACTGAGGCTAAAAGAGTTTAAGTGATTTTACAAGGGTCTACAGCCAGTAAATGTCTGAGGCTAATTTCCTAGATCTAATAAAAACAAATGATATAAAACCCTTGAATCCATCATCCCTCCAGTCACCCAGCTGTGCAAATTTTGGATCAGCCTATACTTTTCTCCTTTCCATAACACTCACATCTAATCATTTACCAACTTTTGTTGATTCTACCTCCATAACACCCTTCATATCTGTCTCTGGGATCACCTTCGGGCTCTCTTCACATTATATCCTATTATTACTTCTTATTTGGGCTACTACAATAGTTTCCTACTTAATCTCCCTAACTCCAATTTCTCATCTTTTCAAACTATCCTTCACACAGCTGCCAAATTTATCACAAGAAATAATGATTGTTAGATGCATAGCATAGTCCCAGGCACATAGTATATAACTGTTAGCTATCTTCATTGTCACTCCTATGCCTAGAAAGTCCCTTTTGCCTTTAGGATAACAAACTCTTCTGCTTGACATTTAGGGTCCGTCAAAATCTGACTCCAGTTAAATTTGCCAGGCTTGTTGAATATTGCTTTCCTTCTCTGTACTCTGGTTTCAGCCAAACTGTATCTTGATGTTGTTCCCCAAAGGCGCCAAACAAGCAGCCACAGCCAGATTAAAATTTAATTGGGAAGTATTTAACAAAATAAATAAAAATACAATACAACATAGATAATGCTAATGTGTGGTTTTCTAAGTCAATATGTGGCCAAAAGGGATCCTTACCTATAATTTAGTTGCCCCCTTTTCTGAGTTTGACACTACTGCTGTAACTGATATAGTATTCCATCTCTCATCTCTACACCTTTGCATAAAGCTAAAAATTAAAATCCCACCAACTTTGTGAATTTTCTTATTTCCCCTGGTGGTTACTGAGTAAATAAGGAAAATCATTGTTTAATATAAATCTGTAGAGGCCAGTATTTCCCCCAAAATCTAAACTGCTGGATGTTGAGTACTATTCTTATGACTTTTTCAGCAGCCTCTAACACAGAGTCCATAGAGATGTGACACTTTCCTTTATGCCTCAAATGCATTCATCCTTACTTTCTCTTAGTTTTTCATATTCCCTTCACTTAAGTGTAGAATCTTAGACTTGGAAAAGACCTTAGAATTGTCTTAATCTCTCCTTGTAATATATGAGGAAACAGTGACCCAAGGAGGTGAAATAATGTGTCCAAGGCCATATTGACAGGAAGGGTCTGAATTATAATTCAAATACAGACTTCTGACCCTAGTACAGAATTCTTTTCACTCTAACACCAAACTTCTTCACAAAGATACAGCTTCTGCCTAGAGTTTGTGGCATATCTTCTACCTACTATCCCCACAAAGGCAAACCTGACATTATTAGCATTTTTTTCCAATTTTCAAAGACTGTGCACCTGTTTTGATTCTGTCTCATGCATGATACAGCATGTGACTTTTGCTATGGCTGTGCCAATCAGTGTCTAATTGCATACCCACTAGTCATTTCAACAGCTGCAGGTGTTTTCCAGTTGTTATAGTGACATTATGTTGCTTTACTTTGTGGTTCTATGTAGCCAACTTGTGCTCATATGCCCTCCATCAGTTCATTGTAAAGTGTTGTTTAGGTATTCTCTAGAGAGAGAAAGAAAAAGTGTTATTTTCTGGCATAAACACAATATGGTCAGAAAAATCCTCTGTAGCAGCATTACTGATGAGGCTGAAAATGATATACCAGACAAACTATTTTCAGTATTGCCAAAGACTCTTCAGAAGCAAGTTTTAGACCATGCATGAGATACTAAAGAAATATTTTTAAAATGGCCCACGCTTTTATCTGGACCTAAAAATGAGGTTAAAAAATTTCACAGTGGAAAAAAAGTATTCAAAATAATCTTTCAGAGTGTGTTTCTAATAGACCATCTCCCTAAAGGCAAATCAAAGTAGGAAGTACAATTATCTAAATGGTTAAGGACAATTTTACTTTGTTTTGAATCTATATGGTCATGGATTTTTAATATACTAGCCACTTAGTTCTGGTGCAATCAAATTTTCAGCATTCATAAAGTTTATTAAATATTTTAAAACAATAACCACCTCAGCTTTATAATAAAGTTTAATAATTCCAGAATTATAATTTTGTTGCTATTGTTGAAGATTTAAAATACTTTATAGTCATTAAAGTTCACCATCTTGGTCTGGAGGTAGCCCTGAGATCTCAAAGCTTAACTCAGTGCAGTACAACTTCTAGATACTGGTGGAAAAGTCTACAGAAACAAGAATGGACTATATGAGTATGTATGAGTAGTCCAACAAAGGGTTTAATTACCATCCTTATATAGAAAGTGCCACATCTATATATTTAACCCAGTCTTGCTCCTGAGCTACAATCATGCATCTCCTACTTCCTCTTGGAGGTCCTGAACGAGATGGACCATAGGTATCTTAAACTCAACATATCCAGAATAGAACTCATTATCTTTCAAAAAAAAAAAACTTCCCTTTTTTCAAACTTCCTATCCCAGTTGAGGTTTACACCATCCTTTCAGTCTGTTAACCCAACATCCTCAGAGGCATGAATAACTTTTCACTGTCTCTCCTCATATAGCCAATCCATTGCCAAATCTTCTTGTTTCTACCTTTATAACATCTCTAATATATGTCCACACTCTTGAATCAAATAGCCACAACCCAAGTTCAAGTTCTCATCCCCTCTCCCTTGGACTAATAATGATAGCTGCCTTCTTTTTTTTTTTAACTGATTTTATGCAATAACCTTCAATTGGTCTCTCTGTCTAAAGTTCCTTCCCATTGTAGTGCATCCTTCACTCAGATGCTATGGTGTTTCTTCAAAGCATAGATATAACCATGTTATTCCTGTTCATCAAGCTCCAATGGCTCACTGCTACCTCTAGGATAAAAATATAAAGTCCTCTACTAGACATTTAAAACTCTTCACAACTTGTGCTTCTTCTACCTTTCAAGACTTCTTGTATTTTATTCTTCTCTACACATTTTATAATTCAGTTATACTGGCCTACTTAGTTACTGAAATACAACCCTACTTACTTTTGTGGCCTTGGGCAAATCATTTCCCCACTTTGTACCTTGGTTTCTTCGCCTGTAAAGTAAAAAGGTTAGATTAGGGATATGTAGTCTTAATATGAGGGACTGGGATATGATGACTAGTTTAAGAGGAATATCTTTGTTACTACTCAACTGTAGAAAGTCAACAATGATAAAAGAATTAGAAGTGTGAGGTTGAAAATTGAGTCTAATATAATCAACTCTTATTATCCTCCCTAATGTAACAGTGGCATGATGAATTGAAGACAGCAATGTATATAAAAAGCAATAAATTTATAAATTGTGAAAACTATCTAAAGCAATACAAGGAAATGAACTATAGGTGTGTGAATCTATTATAATAAGACTTCACTTTTTAAAACCTAATAAACAACAACAAATAAAATCATACACAAGACTATAAAATACAAACTATGTGTATATGTATGGACATATACACATATGTATATGTCTACATCTTAAAATCATATTTTGTGTGTGGCCCCCCAACCTTGTTTGTACAGTTATCAGATTTGATTTCTGGTGTGTGTTTAAGGGTGGTCTATCGGTGAAATTCTTTTATCAATTTGATAAACTTACCCAGGGCTGTTTCTTCATTTAAAATATCTGAGGTGAAGGGGTTTATAACTTTCCAAATAGAATAGTTATTGGGGACAAAGAACAAGAGTTATCTTTGCATATCCATATTCTATATGAGAAGTATGGATAATCAAAGATCCCAAACAAAGGTTTATCTCCCAGGTGATAAAGGAATTGATCAAGATACTCGTTTTGGGAGTCTTTTTGAAAGAAATTGACAGATGTTTTCCAGAAAAGTTAATCAAGTGGCAGTAGCTCAGTGGATAGAGAGCCAGGCCTATGAACAGAAGGTCCTGGATTTAAATCTAATGTCTAACACTTCCTTGCTATGTGACCCTGGACAAGTCACTTAACCCCAATTTCCTAGCCCTTACCATTCTTCTGTTTCAGAACCAATATTTAGTACTGATTCTAAGACAGAAAGTAATGGTTAAAAAATAAAAAGAAAAATTAATCAGTGTACAAAATAGTAAATATTAGGTACAGAACGGTTATTTATTCCTTCTGCTATAGAAGAAAAACTTAAGACCCAAAAGATTCAATTGTGCATTGACAAATATTTAAAACTTGAATCACTAACCTAACACAAATGGATAACAAAAGCCCATTAAAAAAGATATAGAACACAAATGAGATACTCAAAAAAAAAAACCCACTGGAAGCTCATAAGCATGTAGTGAAACATAATTTATCTAGCACCTTTATAATATTCTTTCAGGAAGTAAAGGCTCTATGGAGATTTGTGGGACTGATGAAGTCCGTTGGCATTATCTGAACAGCAAGTCAAGGTCCAGGACTAGCCTTGGGATTTTGGGTTCCAGGATCATGCTGTCAGAGCTCATTCCTTCCTGTAAGAATTAGGATAGTTGTAGGATGCACCTCCCACTGCCATCACCATCCAGAATCCCAAATGTTTAGAGAGGGAAGAAATTATTTTTCTGGAGAGTCCAAGAGAGAGCTTTATATACATTCTCACTTCATAACTAAAATGTCTAATATTTCTAGAAAAGTTTTAGGTTAACAAAGAACATTTTAAAAAGAAATAAATCCTTATTACAAACACCAACATCACTAAATATTTATTTAGCTAAGTGATCCATATTAAGGAAAATTCCTAACTTCCTTCACCTTGGATGTTTCTATAATCAAAAAATCCAATACTCATGTTTTCTCTGAGGTTTGTTACATCTGCTTACTTTGATAGTTTCTGCTTTCTTCTGAATACTTCAGGGTCCAAGGTAGCAGGAAAGTCCTTTACTCTGTTCATAGTATATCTGAGAAAAGACACTAACTAATTCACTTGCTGCTACTACCTCTATCCAGGCTCCAAGGAGAAATGTCTACTGAATGCCACTTCTATCTGTGGTTTACTGTCCAACCTGCCCCATCACCCTTTCTTGTTCTTCCATTCATAGCAAACCAGAAAAAGAGAAAATCAGGCCACGGACTCCCTGAGTTTTCATCAAACCCCATGATGTGCTCTTTCCAATGAGGAGACGGTCTCCTTGGCAACAACACTTCTGTGTTACTGACTCCTTCCCTCGCCCTATCAGAAATAGACATTGAGTGGAATTTCTTTGCCAGTCTATGTGATTTAAGCATTTCCAACCTGCTACATATCTCTTGAACAGTATGCTTATTTCCTAAAAGAATCTTTGCTTTCCCTGCCCCCATTCCAATCAGAACATTTAAAATCACATTAAAAATGAAACAATTTTTAAACTAAGTTAAAATGTGGTTCCTCATGTCATATAAGAAATATTGTCTTTTTTATGAATATAATTGGGTCTTCCCTAATTCTCTAAGAACTGGAAAGCTAAAAGTGACTTATAGCTGACCGTTGGTCCCAGTGTCAATGGACACTGTGTGCTGCAGCAACCTTTCTCATGTGATTAAGAGATAGTTCCCAGGATAGTATTTGCTTTGGGGAAAACTGGTATCAAATTACTGAAAACAGATTGGATGGAACCTAAGGAAGTCTCCAGGTTACCTTGAAGGATATGTGGAATGATCTCTGAGAAATTAAACACTTCACCAACTAAAGGTATATAGATAGATACAGCCCATTTTGGAATGTGCTCTATCTTTGGTTCTAACTGTGAGATGATCAACATTTTTGTTGGTCTCAGATTGAAGTATATGCTGTTGATTTAGTAAAATGACTGAACTGTAATTGTGTAAGCTACTCAACCCGAACATTAAAGAAGCAGAACCAAAAATTTTAGAAAATGTTAAGAACTAACAATTAAGCATAATGTATTATTGTGTTACATATGCTCTATGTGGCCTTCCCCATGAATATACTTCCAATAAGTCAGCTCTATGGTGCAGTGTACTTAAGTATAAGTTAGTAGGTCTAGATTTTATTTAGTTTTGGATCTTCCTGACCTTAAGTAGCCCTCCCACTTTAGGCCTCAAATTCCTCATCTAAAAATAGGAGAGTTAAATTATCTGTAAGATCTGTTCCTACATTAAGAATTTTTTTTTCATTAAACATTATTTTTATTTGGTCAATTTCAAACATTATTTCTTGTATACAAAAATAATTTTCTTTTCCTCCCTCCCCTCCCGCCATCCCTCCCATAGCCAACGCATTGGGTATTACATGTCTCATTGATCCGAACCCATTTCCAAGTTGTTGGTATTTGCACTAGGATGTTCATTTAGAGCAGTGGTTCTAAACCTTTCTAATGCTATGACCCCGCAATACAGTTCCTCATGTTGCAGTGACCCCAAACCAAAAAATTATTTTGGTGGCTAATTCAAAACTGTAATTTTGCTACAGTTATGATTCGTAATGTAAATACCTGATGTGCATTATGTATTCTCATTACCACAAATTGAGAGGTTGAGAACCCCTGATTTAGAGTCTACATCCGCAATCATATCCCCTCGGCCCCTGTAGTCAAGAAGTACTGCCTTTCCTCAGTGTTTTTACTCCCACAGTTTTTCCTCTGAATGTGGATAGTGTTTTTTCTCATAGATCCCTGCAGATTGTTCAGGGACATTGCATTGACATTAATGGAGAAGTCCATTACATTCAATTGTACCACAATGTATCAGTCTCTGTGTACAATGTTTTCCTGGTTCTGCTCCTCTCACTCTGCATCACTTCCTGGAGGTTGTTCCAGTCTCCATGGAATTCCTCCACTTTATTATTCCTTTGAGCACAATAGTATTCCATCACCAACAGATACCACAATTTGTTCAGCCATTCCCCAATTGAAGGTCATCCCCTCATTTTCCAGTTTTTTTGCCACCACAAAGAGTGCAGCTATGAATATTCTTGTACATGTTACATTAAGAATGTTTAATAAAACTTATGGCTTTGTAAGTAATATTTATCACATTATTCATTATATGAACAATTTTTGGAAAGAGATTCACTAGAAGAATCTTTATCATGATATTAACAAATATATAAAGCCTTAGTAAGGGCTTCTAATAAAAAATGGGAGGAAGAGGAGAAGGAGGAGGAAGAACAACAAACAAGAAGACTAAAAACATATTAAAAAAATAAACATTTTAAGTCAGCTAAAAGAAGAAAAATGCCAATCCAAGAAAAGATACTAAGTTATATTTGTCACCTAAAATACCAGAAGTAGGAAGATGGGAAAAGAAATCAAGGTATTCTGAGAAATATCTCTGAATGAAAAAATGAGATATTTAAAGATCAATTTTTCCCATATTAGCCACATCGCAAAAGAAAACAAAAATGTTTTAAAGTTACATATATTACACACACATACACATTGTTTTCAGAGTTCATCAGTTCTATCTCTGGAGGTGGATAGCATTTTTCATCATGAAGACCAACTTTTTAAAAAGAGCTTTAATTAAATAAAGCATATAGAAGAAACTATGACTAGAATAAAAAGATGCTCTTAAAATGTAAACAAAAGCTCTAGAGGAAATAACAAAGGTCATTACCAATATGGAGAATATAATAGAAAGCCATAAAAAATTCATGGAAGAAACCAATAGCAGATATACATCAGAAAATAAAATTGCATAAGCACAGAACTAGAAATATAGGTTCAGAAAATTATATTATTATCCATACAACTGCAGGCAAGCAGATTCAACTAACAGACCTAAGGAGATATTTATATAGGCAATCCCAAATTTTCCAAAGTTGGTTATTTGTACCTTGGAACACATTTTCCCATTATAACAATTGACTAGCCAACAAAAGCCTATTTAACCTGGAGGATATCACTGTAAAATAATGCAATATAATCTAAGCATTCTGTGTTATAATGTCTTTATGGGAAAATGCATTTGGATTTCCAACTTGGGACATCAGAATGGTGAGTTTTCTTTTGGAAAACTTGGTAGCAGAAACTGAAAGTACAGTGGAACTTGAAAAATAATATTTAAAAAAATACACTTAGAATATAAAAGAAAGGTGCCTACAAGTGCTAATAAGGTCTTTAGGTACACAAAAGACTCAATTAGATTAATCTAAATTTCAGAGGAAATATAGATTCAAGTAATCTGGAGAATTTTATCATGTAATAATGTTCATCAATGTATGTGTATCTTAGGTCATAATAAGCTCTATAAGATAAAGGAGTGGGGGCTCTGGTGTAAAAGATTGGAATGAGAAAGTGGGGGGAAGGGTGGAAATAGTCACTTTTTTTTTTCCATTCCTAACAGTTCTACTACCTCAGACCTCACTTAGACTGGTCCTAGAAACTAATCTAGGGCCTAGGATGTTTTGTGAGGGAAAAGGAAAGATGGGAAGGAAGGGTTATACTGGAAAGGGAAAGAAAGTTCCTGTGTCTAGGGAGTCACCTGATTGGGATGGATGTTCAGAGTGCTGGTACAAGCCAACCTAGTTAGTAACTGCCAAATTTTGGTTGACAAGAGATTCAACAATTTATATAAAATACTGAGGCATTTAAAAAACAAAATCTTGAACAAACTGAAACCAATTATAATTTTAGCATTTGTAATAATTTGTAATAGTCGTCTGGGTAAGGAGGGCCAATAGTAATTCTCTGGGAAAATGAGAAACATTTAGGGACGTTAAAAGGTAGCTATTTTTTTTTCTAAGACAAGTAGTTTCTGAAGTAAATTGGAAGGAACTTGGAAAGTAGCAAATTTATCACACTAGAAAATGAAAATCTCTATTTAAGGTCCCATCTATCTAAATTCTTCTTCAATTTTGACCTTAGAAGGCCTAGTTTTTTTTTCCTTTTTTTCCTCCCAGCTCAAGTCCTTAGGACTAGAAGAAAATTTTATTTCTTCTAAATCTTTCTTCCATCCATCAGTATCTTGGTGTGTTTCTTCCCCCTGTCATTTTTCCCTTCTTTAACTACCTCCTCCTTGTGTTTGTGTATCTCTTTACTGAAATTCCATTTTAATTCTGGTCTACTCAATAAATATTTATGTACAAATCAGTCTTGAAATGGTTTAAATGCCATCCTGCCTGATGGACAAAAGAACCCTTTGAGGTCTTTCTACAAATGCATTTGTGATGCTAATTTGTTCATTTCAGAGTGGAATTCTTCCAGTCCTGAAATAAATTTTTAAGCTGCTCCTAAGAAACAAGAACAACAAAATAGTGCAAAATTTCATTGTATCTGCTGGTACAAATGTGTAAAGTGCCTCCCCTGTCATATAAGCCATCCCATGCCACATATATTATCTCATGAATCATGAAAAAAACTATATTTTAATTCTCAAATTATACTCTGCATTGCTTTTTTGTAACTTTGGGTTTCTTAGTCTTCATAAGAATATTATTTAGGTGTTTACAAATTTTTAATGGACCCAGCATTTTCTAAATAAACCAGTTTACTTTTCTAGATTTCACATTTCTTCAAAAGACAAGATCGAAATTTTTTTAAACAACTAGAATCTATTATTAGTGTGTGTCTTAAGTCTGGGTCTTTGAAATAGTAAAAAAACAAGTAAAGTATGGGAGGATAACAATAAGAATTAGAATTCACATGTTGTACTCTGCAGTTTGTTCAGTGCTTTCCACACAACTTTATGAGGTTGATAATGTAGACATTTTTATCTTCATTTTACATATAAGGAAACTGACACCTAAGAGAGGTGATGTGGCTTGCCCAATTGGGCTTTACATCCTACTTTCTTTTGCAAATATCATGGACTATCTAGTGTATCTCATATGAAATATTATATTCATGTTTGTGCTTTATTCCTCTCTTAGACTGAAAGCTTCATGAGAGCAGGAGCCAACTTTTATCTATATTTTGTATCTCTCTGTTTACAACTGAAGAGGGAGGAGTTTAATAAAATGTTTGTTGAATGACTATAATGAATGAAGTGGGGAATATATGACTCAAATACAAATAAATGAAATGGCAAAGATAGAATTTGAACACAGGTCTTCTGACTCCAAATCCAGTGTTCAAGGAAGTAGATATAATTATTCTTAGAACTATTATTCCATCATTTACAATTGTATACTCTGGATTACTTTCCTTCCTCCTACCATGACCCAGGCTCTAGACTTCAGAAATTGTACTCTTTTCTTTTTACATTTAGGTAGTTTCATGTCATCCAAATTAGGTCACAGAGACCATTAATTGTTATGTGAACTATAACTTTTTAAAGCATTTTGAAAGTAAAACAAAACACAGTAAGAGGTATGTAGACAGGCAGCATGCCTGCAAGCAGATATACTTCCCTGCCAGAGCAAGACCCATACAGAGCAACTGATGAAACTGTGTGGAATGAAATGATATTGGCTAAGTTCTAGAATGTGATATTATATGTAGGACAAGAATAAGGACAGAGAGGAAGAAGAAAGAAATAGTGGTGAAGATTATAGTACATATGGTACATCCTGTACCTTTCTGCTTAATGGTAGTGCTCTGTGTGGGGTCAGCCTTTGGGATATTTAAGCAGCATCCCTTTTCAGTTCTAGAGCTTCCAGAATATGTATGGCATGTGCACAGGCCAGACCAATGCCCAGTGAAGTTTCCAAAAACTTAGAGCTGTGGGAAACTAGAACCAGTAATCCTGCCACCATTTGCCCATGTTTTATCTAAGTGAATCCCTGAAAACTTCCATAGATAGCACCAACTCTTCCTCCATCACTTCTGCCTCTGGGGTGGCAACCTGCTTATGTCCTTTACCTCATTTACTGGGGAGATAAGAGATTTATGGTAAAATATTGTACTTTTGGGCTGACCATCCAACTGCTCAGGAGACAGAGCTGAAAAAGGCTCTAATTTGGAGAGCAGCATTGCTTTGGTGGGGAGGCGGAGGTACAGCAGGAAAGTGAGTAGAATTCTGAACTCTGATACATGTGACTAATGCTTTTTGATATTTCCACGCTTTTTCTAATCTGTTTACTTGTACATTTAACTCAGAAGTTAATGCTAACAGGCTTTATCTAGCAATAGCAGTGATCAGTGGTGTGCCTGCTACAAACCATTGCCTGGCTCATCACTCTAGATGAAGCATCTGAGATATAACTGCCATCCAAGGTTTGCAGTCCTGGTCTGTTCGTGGGCTTGTCCTATTACACAGGAGACAAGAAGTCACCTATTACATTATCTATATTATCTGTCCCACTGATACATCATTGTGTCAGAGAAGTGATTCAAGTCCTCAAAAGTGGAGCAAAATTTAAACAAAATTGTTTCTGGATCAAATTCAGTTGAGGGGCGGGAGGGGTGCGGTTATGGGTACAGAGAAGACTGGAGAGTAGAGATGGCACAGAAACACAAAGGATAGTCTAAAGGTAATGAGGATGTTACAGCAATGCAAAAGACAGTCTGAAAAGGGGGAAGATGATATGGTATAAAGAAGAGCCCAAGGAGAATGGGGAAGGGAGACAATGGAGAGGTGAGGAGCAAAGTCCAAGGTTAGGTACTAGGATGGTGGTTGCCTGGAGGAAAGAAGTTCTCTGGTACCTAAGGCTGATTCCTGCTCTGGTCAAATGCTATGCCAGTAAGTACAAGTTTCATTAAAAATTCTGAGTACAGATCTGACTACAGAATAGATATCTATAAGTGGCAGTGTTTTATAGTGGCAAGAGCACTATATTTGGAGCCAGAAGACCCAAGTTCGTATCCCAAATCTGCTCCTTATTACCTAAGTGACTCTGAGTCACCTAAGTTAGGTAAGTCACCTACATTCTGTTTCCTTATTTGCAAAATGAAGGCATTGGATTAGATAATCTCTAATGTTCTGACCAGTCCCAAATCCTATGATGGCATGCTGTCTAAGATTTAACTTAGGGACTCATCAACAGGCCACTGGGTAAAGAATTTAGAGACCAAAGAACCACTTGAAGACCATTAATTAAATTATCTATCCTTGTTGGTGAAGGGTATATTGACACTGATTAAATCACAGATACTTCAAATGTTAAAACATATAGTTAAGCAATAATGTCATATTCCCCTATTAGCCTGTATATGAAAGTGGTAATCAATATATTATTCAAATGTTTTATCTTTCTCCAATACCTACCATTATATGCTTGTACAAAGTAGGCACTTAAATAATGTTTAAGGAATTAAGTTACAAAGCTTGAAAATTAGGTATATTTCTTACATCTTTTGAAATAATTTATTTAGAAACAACAACAACAAAGAGGTCATATGCCCATTTCTTTTTTTTTTAACCCTTGCCTTCTGCCTTGGAGCCTAGAGGTCATTTAGTCCAACTTCCTCACTTTAAAAAAGAAATCGGTGAGGTTAAGAGACTGACCCAAAGTCACAGAGATAGAGGAATCAGAATTTGAACCCAGGTCCTGTAATACCAAAGGACCCTTTCTAGTACACCATAATATGGTATACTAGATGAAACGAAAAACAGAATTTTTAAATTGGAAGGGATCTTAAAAGTCATCTACTCCAACAAGTATCTGAAAAAGAATTCTTTCTACAAACTAATAGTCTTCAAACCTTTTAACACATATTGGCCATATGACTGGGCAAGTAATTTAAATTTTCAATGTTTTAGCTGTTCTTTAAAGCTATACATTTCAGATAAGATGACAACCTGCACTGATTAAGGGAAGTTCCTCACCTGGAAATTCTTCTGAGATCTAAAAGTTAAATCATAGATCCAGACCTTATGCTTGTCCCTATCCTTTACACCTATACTTGTCATACTCATAATTATATACATTATAAAACAACACAAAAATTGAAATCTAAGTCAGTCAATAACCATTTATTAAGTACCTACTCTATGCCAGCAGGCTAAACACTGGGGGTATAAATATAAAAGAAAGACAGTCTCTGATTTCAAGGAGTTTGCAATTTAATGGGAGAAGAAAATGTACAAAGGGAAGCTGAAAGTTGGGGGAAGTGGAAAATGGAGAAGATACCCAACCAGGGGAATTATGGAGAAGTCCAAAAAAGTCCAAAAGCAATGCAACTGGTAGGAAATGGGAAAAAAGATTTTGCTAGGCCCCCTCCTTAAATTGAGGTTCCAGTTAGAGGGTCTAATCAGAGGGCTATAGGAGACTGATGAAATGTGAGTACAAAGATTGATGGATAATGAAACTTTCTAAAAATAAGGTTCTAAGGCATGATGGAAAAATCCAAAGACGTCCAACAGAAATTCAGCTGGTGGAAAGCAGTAGAAAACAAATACTAGCTAGCAAGTATTATTAATAATAATAATAATTATAAACAAAGCTGGTAATACATGATCCTAGAGTCAATAGGAAGTCACTGGAGTTTATTGAGTAATGGAATGACATAATCAGATCAGAGCTCTGGGGAAACTATTTTGGCAGCTTTCTGGAGGACAGGGAGAAATTGTAGAGGCTGAAATATCTGGCAAATGATTGGATATGTGGAGTGAGACAAAGAGGAATCAAAGACAACACCAAGGTTATGAACTAGAAAGATGGCAACATTCTTTTTTTTTTTAAACCCTGACCTTCCACACAAAATAAAAAAGGAATATTTTTTACTCATTAATGATTGCCTTGAAGCACAGAGCCCACTCTCAAAGGGACTCCTGCTCTATTCACAAGGTGATTTGGGGTGAATATAGATTTAGAAGGGGGGAAATGGGATCTTGTGTTATAAAAGCAAAGAACAGAGTGGGAAATTGTTAGAAGTTAGAATTAAGTGCTGCAGAATCTGCCCTTTTGAATTGTGTTGGAGAAGACTTTTGAAAGTTCCTTGAACATCAAGGTAAAAGGAGAAGGGGATAGCTGTGGATGAGATGAACAGTATCATGGAAGCAACAAACACGCTTGGACAGACTTGGAGAAATACTGGAGAACAGAAGGGTCTGGCATACATGCTATGGTCACAGGTGAGGAAAATTTGGGCATAACTGAACAAGTGAACAAAACAGGGACTAGGTAATGTTGTATAGATAGTAGTAGTAGTAGTCTCTCAGTAACCAAGGATGACGATTGTCTTTGTGCGCTTTCATCTGTGATGTAGATGAGTGTGCACAAAAACACTTGTGCGTAAAGGAGATTTAAGTGGAAAAGTCGGTGCACAGAGACAGTCCCACTCTCTCGGCGTTGGAAGCCTGGGTCCATTGGCATGAAAAGTCATTACACCTGGAGACTTCCTCAGCTGCATTGGATGTCCATGTTGTCTTTTGTGCTCCAACACGCCCTAAGCACTCCACAGTGCCTTGCTGCATCACCATCTCAGCCGTTGAACCTTCTTATTGGTTTCTTCCATCTGTTCAGCCGAAGCAGTCTTCACATGCTGGGTGAGCAAAGCCCTGGTTCACCAGGGGTCCACGACGACCCGATGGCTACCCTCACAAGGTTTAGCCGGCCTGTCGAAGCCATTGCCCGGGGTGTGGCCGCTGCCGCTTGCTAGCAGCTACTGGGAGCCACAAGTGAGAGCTGGGTGTCAGGTGGGGGTCAGAGGCTGGAGAGCTGCCCTAGGAGGGCACGACAAGCCCTCCATATCAGAGATACTACCCCAAACCCTATAACTAACAATAGCTAATATTCCTACCTTTGATTGGTTGGTCATGTACCCTGAGGGGTCAAGCCATGGCCTCACTCTAGAGATCACTGTCTTGTTCAAGTGATCACCCACAAGAGGAACCCACTATCCCCGGATGCAGTCCATTCCTCTTATGGATAAAGCTAATTATTATAAAGTAGGATTTTTCCTTTTGTATTAAGCTTTAATCTGCTTCTGTAAATTCTACCCTCTGAGGCATCAATACTGTCTTCCAGGTGATGATAGCTTTGTTCAGTCATTTCAGTCCTGTCCAATTCTTTGTGACCCCATTTGGGATTTTCTTGGCAAAGATACTGGAGTGGTTTGCCATTTCCTTTTCCAGTTCATTTTACAGATAAGGAAACGAAGATGAACAGGGCCTATATATGTCTCCCCTTTTAGAATGAAAGCTCCTTGAAGGTAGATGCTGTCTTGTTTTTGTATAAGCACTTGATGAATATTTTTCATTCACTCATTCATTCATTCAAGATCTCCAATCCTTTAGTCTTTTACAGACTAATTTATCTCATTATATGCCAGGTAGTGTAATAGGTCCTTGGGTTCAAAGACAAAAGTGATTTTGATGCTCTTTTCCATTCTGGTTGAGATTTTATTAAACACCTTGCCAAAAATCAGAAATTTACATACGTGTAATTCCTTTTATCTAATCAATGGAGAGATACCAGGTTTTAAGACAAGGTGTTACTTCTGAGGCAGCTAGTAATGTATTAGGTATTAGCTAATTATGAATTAGGACATTGGACTTATTCAGTTGTGTTCCACTCTTCATGACTCTGTTCTCCAGATCAAGAAACTAAAACAGAGTTAAGTGACTTGCCCAAGGACACCCAGCTAATAAGTATCTGAGGCTAGATTTGAACTCAGGTCTTCCAGACTCCAGGCCTATTTACTTTGCCATCTTGCTGCCTTTAGCACTGAACTTAAAGGCAAGTAAGACTTGAGTTCCAATCCTGCTTCAGACATTTACTAGGTCTGTAACCCTGGACAGCTCTATCAGCTTCAGTTTTTTCATATATAAATTATGGATATTAATAGCACCTACCTCAGAAGGTTGTGGTGAGGATCAAACAACCTAATGAGAGATCTTTGCACTTGAAGTGCTATATAAATATTAGCTATTATTATTTTAGTTTAAATGGAATGAAATCCTCATAGCCTTAAAAGACTTAAGTAAATTATCCTATAAATGAAATTTAAAAGATGAGAGGGAGTCACTTGCAGAATGGTCTGCTCCTAAGATTTCATATCTATATTCCTCTAGTCTTATCTTTGAAATCACATTGGGAACCTTCTCTTTATTCTCACCTGAACTCTACTATGCACATCACAGAACAATGTTTTCCACTTTTCACTACAGAACATTGCTTTCTTTAATGAACCTTCAAGCATAAATCAAGAGGAAGGCTTTAATTACAACTAGAATTATAAAGCTAAATAACAAAGATATACAATTCTTTATTGCTTATCAGTATATGCATATATCACTTTTTTAAACCTTTATCTTCCATATTAGAATCAGTACTGTGTTAAGGGTTAGGCAATAGGGGTTAAATGACTTGGCCAGGACCAAATAGCAAGGAAGCATCTGATGTCACATTTGAACCCAGAATCTTCCATCTCTAAACCTGGCTCTTAATCCACTGAGCCATCTGCCTGCCCCCAGGCATATCACAATATATCACTTTTTTCATTTTTTAGAGATATGGGATCAATTCCTATACATGCCCTATAGAGAAAAATTAATAGAAAATTACCAGAACTTCTCTTAAAATTTCATTTTATTTTCATATTTCATTTTAAGCAGAAATGTCACCAGTAATTGAAAGAAAAAAATTAGGGAAAAGTTATTTCCTTAACAAATAAATATCATTGTTATAACTAAGTAAACTTTTGTAGGGCAGCTAGGTGGCACAATGAATATAGCACTAGGCATGGAGTCAGGAAGACCTGAGTTGAAATCCAGCCAAAGATATTTACTAGCTATGTGACCCTGAGCAAGTCACTTAACCCTGTTTGTCCAAATTTCCTCATCTGTAAAATGAACTGGAGAAGGAAATGGCAAACCACTTCAGTATCTTTGCCAAGAAAACCCCAAATGGGGTCATGAAGAATCAGACACAATTGAACAACAAATGTCTTTGTTACATACTACTTTTATAATATAGAGAGTTTGTGGGTAAGATTAGTTTATTTTAAGATGGGATCAGAAAAAAAGATCTCTATAGAATAAGTCTATGATTTAGAAAGTGCTTCAAAGGTCAGCTAGTCCAATATATATTTGAATGGAATTCTCCTCTACATTCCTGGTAAGTGATCATCAGATTCTAGTTGGATTTACTCTTGACGGTGATTTCAAAATAATATACAAATATTTTGTTCAATTCTATGAGGGTGCTCGCAATATAGTCATAATGGAACAACTCCCTGAAATTGACTGTGCAAATTTCCCTAGGTAGTGTTATCAGGTAAGCCATTACTATTCCCTCTCAAAGGTTATCCCACAGGAAACCAAAAAAATGCTTGCTTTCCTTCAAGAGCAATACAATACTGACTACAGTTTTGTAGGGAATATATGATATTCCTGTTTCATTGATGATATAAATTTAATTCTGGTCTAAGCAAAAATTATGCAAAGGACACTCATTACTTTCTTCCTCCACAATTTTTCAGGGAGTTAAAGCATCTTTTCCCAAAATATATTAGCTAAACCTGTTCTAAAGGAAATAGTCATTCATTCATTCAAAAAGCATTCACAAAGGTAAATATATTATGGTAAGTTTAAAGGATCTTTAAAATGTATATTTTTAAAAGATACATAAAAAAGAAAAAACTTATTTGTAAAATTTCAAAATTTCCAATAATTTTTAAATAAACTTCAGACACATAAAATAATTTGATTTTATACATTTTTGTGTATCTTTTATATATATGTGTGTATGTGTATATATATATGCGCAAAATCTATTCACCGTACTACATCTGACTTAACTTTATGGTAGACAAAACATTGTGGGAAATGTTTTATTGTTGTGGAATGGAACATTATGTTGTAAAAATAGCAAGTTATCAATCAATATATAAAGAGAAACTTGGCATGGGGCCCAATCTACCCCATAAGAAGTTAATAAATTGTTCACACGTAGAAAATGCATTAACTCTTTGACCACTAGGGTACTTTAAATGAACTTTAGTATATGGTACTAAATACTCAAATGAATTATTCAGTGATAATTACCCAGTTTGTGTATATCTAGATATCTTTCATCTCTTGTGTAATCATGTCTAATTTTTTTTGTTTCTTTGTTGGGGTGGTATATGTTTGCCATTACATTTGCTTGTCAGCAAATTATGATTGTAGGGAGTTTGAGGAAGTAAAACAAAATCACATATTTTTCCTTCATGTTAATAACTATTGTAAAAGTTTGATAAGAGAAAACATTAAAAGTTAACCTGTTGGCCTCAGACACTTCCTAGCTGTGTGACTCTGGGCAAGTCACTTAATCCCCATTGTCTAGCCCTTACCACTCTTGTGTCTTGGAACCAATATATAGTATTGATTCTAAGGTGGAATGTTAGGGGTTTAAAAAAAAAGTAAATACCTAACAAAATATTTTTGAGTTACTTTTGTATTTATTTTTCTAAACCATACATGCTATATAAAGTAAAGCATACTTTTTATTGCTTACCCTTGTCACATGGGTAGTTTTTTTCTTTTACTTACACTTGGCAGTTGCTATCAGCTAGGTACTCATAAAATGTGCTAAGTGAAACAACATGTAAATATACATGTATATGTTTATTTCTCTATATGTATGAATATAACCCAGATCTTAAGCCCAGAGGATTTGTGTAAGATTGTCTTCATTTGTGGAGAGATTGATGACTGACACTGCATGCCTACATGAAGGGTAGAGTTAGTATGAAAGCTTGGGTGTAAAGAGACCTCGTTCTGTTTTTGCATCAAGAGAGATACCTACAGTTCCAGACATTCTACAGGGAGAGAGCCAATGAGAAAGAAAGAACAGACTTTAGAAGGCAGACATAAGAGAAAGCTGGCTCCTCAACAAGACCCTGATTTCCAGCATGCCTTCCTAGAAAACTTTGAGGAATTTCACATGGTCAAGATCAAAGCTTTTCTTGGTTGAACTGAGTTATCTTGTTCTCAGTGGAAGAACTCATTCATTCAGGTACATCATCTGGTATATTTTAATCTGATTTCTGTTTGCCATCTGCTTAAATAAATGGGTTTACTTACTATTCACTATTTGTGATGGCTTTTTGTGTAACCAGCTTTTGGGTGGGAGGATTTGAGCCTTCAGATATAAACAAAGGGCACTCCCTTCTCTTTAAGGAATAGTGACCCAGAAAGCAGCTTGAACCAAAGGGGAAAAATCCTTCCCCTTAGTCTAGTGATATTTAAGGGAGAAGATTGGTATAAATCTAGCCTGGTACTCCTTAACTGAGGAGAGCAAAATAGGTAGCCTATGGCAACAACCTTCTTTATCCCTCTAGGCAGAAATTTAAGTTTCCTTTGGAAAAGAATGGACAAAATTTCAGATCTATCAAGTCATGCCTCCACAATAAACAGCATTTAGACAACAATGAGAACATATATCTACTACATGGATAAACACACCTCATATATATGCACACATGCATATATATATATATACATATAGATATAGATAGTGCCACCTCTGAGATCATAACCCATACTTACACTGGCAAGATGATTCCCTAGAGAATTAGTTAACTATTCCTCCTCTCAGAGGTTTAAGAAAAACCTGGGGTTGAGGGATGGTATTCTAGTAGTGTTACTCACAAACCCTTGTCTTATGGGTTCCCCTTTGATTATTACCTAGACTTAGTTTTTAAAAAGGAATATTTACTAAGCAGGCAGAGCAAGGATAGTTGTGACAGAAAAAATTCCCCTCCCCTTCAAGTCTAGGCACAGGTAGTGTGTCCTCTGGCACACACAAGTCCCTGAAGAGAGTGAGCTCAAGCTTGAGGCAAAGGGTTAACTCAATGTGTGGTTCTTTACTGAGGGCAGATGCCCCGGCAGAATCCTGTAGGTACACTTACTTCCTCAGTGATTCTCTCATTTGTCGGTGGCTCCTGACCAAGACACTGCCACTGCTGATCTAGAAATGCTGCTACTAACACTTACAAATCTTCCAACCTTTCCAAAGTCACAAAGTTTTCCTCTGATCAAGGGGAGGGGGAGTCCCAGAGAGGTAAAGTGATTTACCAGGGCACACAGGTAGTAAGTTACAGTGCCAAGATTCAAATCTATCCTGACTCCAAATCTATGACTCTTTCCAATGCCACATGTTATTTTGCCTTTAAGTAGGGTAAGAGACAAAACTGGGCAACCTGGAGGCCTTTTTGCTACCTTTATATGCTCCCTCTCAAAGTAGATTTAGCAAAGCTTATCTGTACTATAATGCTATAGCCAGAACTGGTCTGTTTTTTTAAAATGCTGTTTCCTTTCAAAGCCCTGTCTTAGGATAGTGTGGGGAACAAAAATGGATGAACACAATGTCTTGTGTGTATATACATCTATATATGATGATTCATTAGTCATGTAGATCTGTTCCATTTCTTTTCTTTTTGGTCTATTCATTTCTATCAAGTGCCATGAGTCAAATGAGGAAGCAGCAAAAACAAAAATATTTATTCATAGCAATTTGGAATCATTTATGCAAATTATCAAATGACCTACAAGCAGCATGGATTAGCTATGGGATGGCGAAAGACCTGGATTCAAGTCCTACCTCTGGGACATTACCAGCAGTGTGACCTTTCTTCTCTATATACAATCCTCTAACTATATAAATTTCACAGAGAAGGTACCACCAGCACTGATTACAAGCTGTTTCTTAATAGGGGTTGTCCCTATGCCAGTGAAATTACAGGTCCATTTTCTGTATAAGTGTACCTAGATAGTACAGTTGGATAGAATTCTGGGTTGGGAATTAGGAATCATCTAAGGACAAAGTCCAATTTAGACACTAGCTGTGTGGACCCGAAGAAATTACTTAATCCCTTCCTGCCTCAGTTTCCTCAATGATAAAATGGGGATTATAAGAGCACCTATATCATAGCATTGTGAAGATCCTGAGACATTCATAAAACACCTGGAACATATTAGATATTTAATGCTTGTTCCTTTCCTGCCCCCCTATGCCTCAACATTTTCAGCATATTGTGTTTATATTATTATAGTCATATGTTGGACAATTAGTTAAAATCCATGTAAAAATGTATCTGGCTATATCTTTGGTGAAGATGTTGGGGGAGGTGGGAAGGTTGACCTTTTTCCCCCCTCACCTAATTAAGTAGCCATTTGCAGGGTTTAGCCAGAAAATATACACTATATATGTACACATACATATATACACAAAAATTAATTTACTTTTCTCAATACTTATTGGTCGTAGAGTGGGCTTAATAAGTTTCCTTTGGGAGTGTTTTTTTCTTCATTTAAAAAATTATTTTAAAAGGAACATAAAAAGAGCAAATCTGTAGACTTCCACGTTTGAATGTGGTTTTCTTTTGAAGTCCAGGAACGAAGGGCTTCTACACAGAAAAAGTTCAGCATGGAGGTAGTGGGGAGACCCATGGCTTTTAGGGGTCTACAGCTACCCCCGCAAAAGCTAGTTTGCAGGTAGATAGGGACTCTAGTGATTGGCGCGGAGGGAAGAGAGGTGTTACGCCTCCCGACGCGTGCGGCGCAGAGGGGAGCCTGGGCCAGCACTAGCACATGGCGCAGTTTCCTCCATGCCCCCTCCCCCCAAAACATCCCACCTAGCACCAACTCAAGTGATCAATCAGCACAGGAGGCGCAGGAAAGGGCCCGTCCGGAGTCTAATGGTAGTCCTGCCCCTAAGTTAACTCTGCCGCCCAAAGTTTCCTCAGAACTCGGCTCTCGGGACACATTTTATGTCCAGACGGCCTGACACAAAGGACGCCCAGCAGCTCGGGCCCTGGAGGACAGCTCCCACACAACTCCCGCCCGCCTCCCCTCCACTATTTAAAAACTATTAGTTTTCCAGGTTACCAGTCTACAGCCCCCACCCACAGAGGAGGCTTAGGGCGGGACCCACAACCAGACCGACTAAGGCGGGCTCAGGACGTTGGGCGGGAGATGGCGGGAGGGGGGCGGGGCGGAGCCGAGCTGACCTAGGGCCGAGGAGAGAGGGAGCGAAAACAGTCCGCGCGCTACCAGATCAAACTCGCGCTTCCACTAGCACACTGGATGCACCCCACCCTCTCCGTCACCAAAGACTCCCGACCAATGAGCAGAGAGGAAAATCGGGGCCTGAGGGCCTCGAAAGGGGAGGTGGCGGGAGGTGGGAGGAAGACTACTTTTGACTGGCAGGTAGCATTGACCAATCCCCGTGCGGTTTCTCCTTGTCCTCCCCGCTCCACTCCTCTCTCCCTTGGCTCCCACCCCCCTCCCCAGACTCTCTCTCAACCAGTCCTACCTCCCCTCCCCCACTCTGCGGGCAAATCGCTGCTGGAAAGAGGCGGGGGCCTGAGCGGCGGGCTCGTGTGGAGGCTTTAGATGGGACTGACAGGTCCGCCAGCCAATGGCTGCATGTCTGACGGCGCGGCGGTGGCTGGCTGTGACCAATGAGCTGGCAGGCTGGGGGAGGAGGCCCAGGTTCCAAACGCTCCGCGGCGCCATGGGCTGAAAACTCAACCGAGATGGAATCTCCCAGTCTGAACCGGTTTCAACCGGTTCCGAGTTTGTGGCACTAGAAGGAGGGGGAGAAGCGGCGCGGCGGCGGCAGCAGCAGCAGGAACAGCAACAGCCACAGCCACAGCAATAGCAACAGCCCCGGCGGCGGCGCCTGTTCCAGTCTTTGCTGCTGCCGTCCGTGCAACCACCCGGAGGGGGAGGGGGAGCCGCCAGTCGCTGAGGAGAAGGAGGAGGAAGAGGAGGGGAGAAAGTTTAGGGGAGCCGGGTTGGTGGGGCCCAGCCGCCGGAGCCGAGTGAGAGAGGGGACCGCGTTGTGGTGGTGGGGGAGTCGGACTGCACCTGGCAGCACTGAGCGTCCCCCTGACTGTGGACTTGAGCGACGCCCCCCCCTCTTGCTGCTCCTGCTGCTGCGTGGCCTGAGGGTCCCCTTGGGGCTGAATCTCTGGGACCTGACCCCCCTTTCTCCCCTCCCCCGCCCCTCTCTCCCCACCCCAGCGGGATCGTTGATTCATCCGCTTCGTTATCGTTATTTTTTGGGGGGAGGTGCGTGTGAGGGGGGGGGAGGCGTCATTGGAAGAGTAAAACGTTATTGAGCTTTTTTTTTTTGCCCTTTTCCCCCCTCTCATTTTTTAATTTCCCCTTTTTTTTAAGGTGGGCAAACTGTGAAACCCACCTAAGTCTCCACTCCTTCCCCCTTCCCCACCTTCCCTCATCCCTTCCCAGCCCCCCCCACAAGGAAGGACGAGGCAGTTGGTTCAATCTCTGGGTAAGTCGGAACATGTAATGAGCGGTCTTGGGGGGTCGTGGGGGAGGGGGAGAAGTGTAGTCCTGAGGGCTCGGGAACCAGAGGTGGAACGAGCAGTGGAGGGAAGAGAGATCCTGGGTGGGGTGAAGTGGGAGGATCGGAGTGAAGGGGGGGGTAGTGCGCGACGCGGCAGTGGAAAAGGGCTCCGAGTGGGGATTCGGGCCTCGGTGTGCTGGGTGGTGTGTGGTGGTGCCTGCAATTGAATGGAGCAGCTTCTACCGCTGGGGTGATGGGAGGGGAGGGAGGTGGGGTAGACGTCCGCGGGAGGCGAGCTGCTGTTGCTGCTGCTGGGCTGGTTAGCGTGTGCTGGAGCGGGGGGGGGGGGGGGGGGGTGAGGGTGATGGAGAGGAGGGGGCAGTAGTAGTAAGGGGGGGACCCGAAAGGTAGTTTGAGGGCTTCCCCCGCCGGCTGGGGTGATTTAAGAAACATCTTTGTAAATTATTAGGAGTGGAAGTTTCCAGAAATATAGAGTGCAGGAGCAGCAGCAGCATTGAAACGTCCGCCTGCGTCACGTGGCCCCCGGGTAGAGAGCTGGGATCGGGAGGAGGGAGGGGCTGCAGTGTCCCTGCTCCCTCTGCAAGCCAACTCCGGGGCTTGTGTGTGTGTGTGTGTGTGTGTGTGTGTGTATGCGTGCGCGCGCGTGTCTTTTAAAGCTTTGGGAAGAAGTAGAACGTTTTGGTGAAAATTATAGGGTAGTGCCATTAAAATAACGCCTTAAATAGAGATCTTTAGCCAGATGGCCTTATACAAATCTAGACTACCGAATACAAACTAATTTACCAGAACTGGTATTGTAGTACGAGTCCCTCGATTCCCCCCTTATCGGGGAGAGAGGAATCTGTGTGGCCGAGGTGGGGAAGGAAAAAGGGTGTAGAAAAGGGCGGATTTTTTTTTCCCCATTTTCCTACGGTCCACTTCAAATCACGTACAAGGCTTGTTGCACAGACTAGGACAGTGAACTTAGGGCGCGTTTGGTCTAAATACCTTTCCCGAGTAAGGGCGGGGGTGAGTGCCCTGATTGAATTCTATAGTTGGAAGTGCAGCACAGTCAATTTTGGGTGGGAGGCAAGAGGAAAGGAAGGGGAGGGTGTGTTTCTCCTGAATGAAGCTTCCCACATACCTAAGTAGCTGTCTCCTTGTAGCGATTTGTCTTTGACCTACTGTGAAGTTATCTTTAAGCAACGGCTATGTTTTTGGAAAGAGGGTGGCAAAGTATAACTAGGCATTGACCTGTTCCCATTGAGGTGGAAACCTTCATTGGATTGCACCAGATCAGATAAAATCTAGTGTGGAGAACTGAAACTTAATTAACAACGAATGTTTGGACTGGAAGGGGCAGAAAGAAAAGTTGGATATTTCTTCCGGTTTTTGCTGCTATACTTAAAAAGCTTTTATTGGAAGGGGTAGCTTAAGGCACTTAAGGTTAGGAGGTAATTGGCTTTTTCTGGGGGTTGGAGTGTGGAGTGAGATGTGCATTGACAATGACCAAAAAGCTGCCATTTCTGTTTGTAAAGAATAATAGATGGGTCTTTTGGGAAGTACTGAGTGGCAAAATACCATCAATTTGGAGAGTATTAACTCGTTTAGCCAAGTCTTGAAGTAGATCTTCTAGAAAACTGAAAAACTAGTCAGTTGCATAAAATAATTTATAAACCCTTGTTTTCATGCATTGACAAATAATGTAAATGTACTTGAATAGGCCCGAGTAAGGGGGGGGGGAGTTAATTGTTTCCTTTAAAATTTAAATTCGGTCCTAACTAAAAAAGACTGGGGGCATAAATTCCTGTGTGAAATGAGTGGATTTGTTTTCTCTACATAAAAGATTTAAGATACCACTCTCAATCTTAGAATTTTTTAAAATTACATTTGAGCAAGGAAAGAGTAACTGGTACCACTGTGGGAGCATGTGTGAGATTTCCATTTTTCTTTTTTGTCAGTGGTTATTTTTGACCCAAGATTTTGTAGCTATGCTTATGACAGGTGCTGTGTTCTAAAAATATATGTTGTGTAACACCTAGGTTTAAAGAATTGATGTCCTGATTGTAAACTAGTTAAAGGAAGTTTTGAGAATTGTTAATTGTTTAATCTCTTTAGAAAATTTTTTTACTTTATTCTTTTCTGTGTCTTAGGATAATTGCCTTTTTAGATATAACCTTGACTTTAGGGTTTCCATTTTAAGCAAAAATTTTACTATAATTAATTTTTGACTGAAATTAATACAAAGAAACTTTATGTCTTCGATAACTATTCTAAATAAACCATATCAAGATAATACAAATTAAACACTACTCATTCAAACCTAGGCTTTTGCTTATAATTTTTAAAAAGTTAAAATGAAGTAGACTTAATTTTTCAGTGATAGCATTAATGTATAGTTTGACTTTATGCTTTGATATTGTTTATATTCCTGGTGAAAATAGCCAAATTTCTGTGCCATTCCTATGTAAGTTTTTTATACTAGAAAGTATAAATGGCCATTGATGGAGAATACTAGTATATTTAGAAGTAACTTTCCCAACCAAAAAAAAAAACCAAAATTGAACACACTGGACTGGAATTTCCATTGACAGGGGAAGGTGTAGAAGGGCATCAGAAAAATCAATTTTGAAGGATAAAATTGTAGGCTTTAACTCAGCTAGGAATTAAATTGAATAGAAAGTAATTTGGATTTTAATGCAGTGCATTTCATTGACAAGCAAGAACTAATTGGGAGGGTGGCATTTAAAAATTGGCATCTAAAATTTTGTATTCTTGGATACCTGCACACAGATTTTTAAAGAAGTTATTAGGAAGTTCAAGTCAGATAGTAAAAATAACTAAATTTAAAAAATCAACAACTATGCAATGTTTTTTAAAAACCAAGGGCATCTTAGTGTGTTTGGTTATTAAAATAACATTTTGGGGGGGCAGTTGGGTAGCTCAGTGGATTGAGAGTCAGGCCTAGAGATAGGAGGTCCTAGGTTCAAATGTGGCCTCACACACTTCCCAGCTGTGACCCTGTGGCAAGTCACTTAACCACCATTGCCTAGCCCTTACAGTTCTTCTGCCTTGGAGTCAATACATAGTATTAACTACAAGACGGTAAGGGTTTAAGAAAAAAACAAAACTTTTTTCCTCATAGGACCATAGATTTAGAACTGAAAAGGGATCTCTTAAAGATAAGTTAGCTTATATGGAGATTTTTATGGATAAGGAACTTGGGTGGGATCAGAAAGGTAAAATGACTAGAGCTAGGTCACATGGGTGGCTGAAATTGAATTTGAAACCAATTTCTGCACTTCCCAGGCCTGAGCTCTCTTACCATATCAGTATGCTTCCCTTCACTACTCAGGTCCTTGACTGGAGCTAGAGAAGACCTTAGAAGGCTAACCTTTGATTTATAGATAAGAACAGAGATGTAGTAGAGTATTTGTTTTGTTTTTTAACCTCTAAGGTGATATGGTTGAATTGAGATCTGAACCCTGGCCATCTTGTTATCTTTCTCCTAGTCTAGTACATAACCCCTTTGTAGCAAACACTTATGTTTTTATTATACACCCACATTTCATTTTCCTTATGTATAGCTTAGATCTGGTATCTTCTAAAACACAAGATGATGAAGTAAGCTAGTAGAAGTTCTTGAAGGAGCTCCACTTTGAAAAATTGCAAAAATTCTTGGACTTCAATTTAGCATTACTTTAAAGTTTGAGGTCTATATGCTAATCTGTTGGGTTGGGAAGAATTACTGGACCAGAGTAAATGTACCATTTATAACTACCTCAGGTGTGTATTGTTGGGACCTTAGAAAAGTCACTTTGCTTCAGCCTCAACTCCTAATACCTTCTTATTATCTCTCTGCTGGTTTGTTTTTTCATTGAAATAATGTCTAAAATACAATTTAGTGGTGGCTTTGGTAATTGCTTTAGCTGGAATCAAATAAAATGGCTGAAGTAAAATTTCCTTTATAAAAAAATTATTTTTGATCAACAATAATTTCATGATATGATCTTTTGGTGTTTTTTCTCTTTATTTGCAGTAATCTATGCCAGCAATTATGACAATGTTAGCAGACCATGCAGCTCGTCAGCTGCTGGATTTCAGCCAAAAACTGGATATCAATCTTTTAGACAGTGTCGTGAATTGCTTATACCATGGAGAAGGAGCCCAGGTAAAGTATAAAAACCAGAGGCTGTTATAGATTGAGTTGCATTTTTTAAAATTGCTATTAGGTTAAAATTCAATTAAGATAATAATTTTATGATATAGCTAATTAGTGGAAAGCATTTTTTAAGTTTAGACCCTTGATACACTGGGGTCTGATGATTAGCCTACCACTTAACTAACTTAATTCAAATCACATCAGTATGGCTTGTCTACGTTTCTTATACAATAAAGATGTATTTTATGGGATCTTGTATCTAGTATTGGAAGAGATCACTGAGGTGCTTAGAGGTGAAGTGGGATTTCTTGGATTAGTAACCTAAACATGCTATCATTGCTTCTGGAAAAGACTTGGCAGTTGATTGGCTCATGGTTCAGCTTACTATCTTTGTAGCTTAATGGACCAAAATAAACATCCCTAGCCACAACTCCACTATAAGTTTTGTCTTTCCAATTAGACTATAAATTTCCTTGAGGGAAAAAGCCATTATTATTTAGTATTTACATCTACTGCACTAAGTATAGAAACTTAGTGTTTAGTAAATGCTTAGTCATTCATACATTCAAATGACTTGCCCAAGGTCACATAGGTTGTGTTATCTCATTCTATTGTACCATGATGGCCTCTAATAATATATTTGAACATAAAGATTGTATTTGGAAATATGATGATCTAATATTCTTAAAAGGACAATTTCTCAAAGCAGGTTGAAGTTGAGAAATAAGTGAAGGAACTATATATCTCCCATCTTTTATGGTTTGTGGAATCTAGACTTTTTGTAATTCTTATTTTTTACAGAGAATCATATCAGGAGATATGTGACCTGTGTTCTGCTTTTAATTCTTATTTTGATAACAGTAGTTGGCATTTAAGATTTACAAAGAATTTATAATACAGTCTCTCATTTGAGCCTCCTAAGAATTGTATGAGGTGTTTTATATTTAACCATTTGTAATCGTAAGTCAAATCTTGCCTCAGACTGATTGGTAAGTTGATCTTGGGCAAGTCACATATCCTGTTTGTCTCAGTTTCTTCATCTGTAAAATAGTCATAATAATAGTATTTACCTCCCAAGGTTTGTTGTGAGGATCAAATGAAATAAAAATTATAAAGCACTTAGCACAATACCTAGGATATAGTATTTAGTGAACCATAGCACTTTTGCTACTTCCTAATGGTTATTCCATAGGCATTCATAAAATTTGCAGTTTTTTGGATTCTTAACAAAGTTCTCTTTGCCAAATATATTTTAGTGTCATATTATTTGGTTAGAAATCTGGTCATTATGAGTCTATAGAGCCAATACTATTTTGTTGCTAAATAAGATTCCCGATTACTTATTATTAAAGTCACTTCTGGTTGCCAACATCATAAAATTTTTTGTTAGTGTGTTTTCCACATATTTTTAAGATAACCCTGTAAAGGAAGGGCAAGTGATATACCATAAATGATTGCCAAATTTGGAAGATGGGGTATGTCATTTTAATACAATTTTAAGAATATTTACCATGAGTTGTAGTACAAATAAAATGTTTTTCTCAAATGAGGTTCTAATCTACAATGGTATTTCAACTTACTATTAAAATTTTGTGTAACACTGGGAAAGAGGAAGATACTTGTCAGCATGATAATTAAAACAGAACAAGACTTTGGTTTATGTCCAGACCAAAACTCCTTAGGTGCTGATATTTTATTTGGCATTTGCTGTCCTTTACTCTCCCCAAAAATATATTTCCCAAGAATTGTTGCATTTGTTTAGAATTCAATCTTAAGAAAAAGATCACCAAAAAGAAGGTACTTCCTTTTACTTGTCTTAAAAACATGAAAATCAACTAAAAATGTGTGAAAACTGTTGCTTTTGGAAGAATATTTGTATTTTGAAACATGGGGTGGAGTGGGGAAATCGAGGCTCAAATTTGTGATATTGCTCAGAATATCCTTCCTTATCCAGAGAACGCTTTTTGAACCATATCTGTTTTTGATCTAGACCATAATAGCAACTAAAATAGTCAAAAGGAATTAAATTACCAATTATATCTGGGGTTTTTAACATAGCATATAATATTAAATGTTAGAACTAAAGTATAACTTTGTTTTATACATGTAATAAAATTGACATGAATTGAAGAAACACTAGAAAACTTTAAGCCATCATAAGAAAGTGTCGTACATTACAAATCAGTAGCCAGAGATATAAATCACCTGCAAAGTCTTTTTTTTTTTCAACTTTTAGTTAAAATATGAAACTGATTGGCTTTTTGAGACTTAACTCTTAATTTTTTTTGTTCTACTTTCATTCATTGTTGATAATGTTTTAAAGGATAGTATCAATGAGTCTTTAAACTGCCTAATCACACAAAGTTCCCTCTTCAGTGACCTTTAAGGTCATTAAAAGAGCTAATGTGATGATGTAGTTTCACCAAAGTTTTGTCTTAATGCATTAATATTACATTTTATGCTACTAATAAATTAGAAGAGGGTATAATCTTATTTTTTATTTAGCTTACATGGAGAGCCATGTGACTGCGAGAAAAGAGGGTATTTAACTACTAGTAGCTCTACATGTGTGGATAAGAGTGTATAAATGAATGATAGGAAGCACTAAACTAAAGCAAAAGTACTCAGTAGTACTACCTCAAGTTATAAGCAATTTCTGAGGAGACCAGAAGAAACAAAAGGCAACTGTAAGGCCAGTATGAGTTCTGAAAACTAAGTTTGTCTATTTTGTGTATGGAAAAAACATCCTAAACATTTTGATTAGTACTGAAAACTAGGTTATCAATGTATTATAAAATTAAAAATTGAAGTGCCTGCTTTTTTGAAAGTACTGCACGACCTGATATTAGATGGCTAAAGGGAAAAGTAGAATTTTTTTTCCCTTTACTGATGTGTGATGCTAGGATTTTGTTTTTAGAAAACGAGGGAAGATGGATATTGGCTAAGAGAAATAAGTTATTGAAGATCTGAGATCAGGTGTAGATAGACCAGGAAAAAGTAGTCATAAGTTTGCACATTCATTTTCTTGGTAGTACTTGTAACCTGAAAACATTTAGAAAGCTTATCTTAAGTAATGTTAGATTCGAACTATTTTCCCTTTTTTTAAACCCTTAAAAAAAAAAAAACTTCTGTCTTGGAACCAATACTATGTGTTGGTTTCAAGGCAGAAGAGCAGTAAGGGCTAGGCAAGGGAGGTTAAGTGACTTGCTCGGGGTCACACAGTTAGGAAGTGTCTGAGGCCAATTTGAACCCAGGACTTCCTATCTCTAGGCCTGGCTCTCAATCGACTGAGACACCTAGCTGCCCCAAGATTTGAACTTTTAATCCTGTAGTTATGTTTTTCTTACTAAGCATCTATTCTGTTATCATGTAGCCATACTACATACAATTCCACTACATGTCCTGGGACTGTGTGTGTGTGTGCATGCGTGGGCCACAACCTTCTTGGCACCCCTACTCAATGACTCCCCAGGAAATGTTGGAAGATGTTTTGCTTCCTTTTGTTGATTCTATTTAAATGGCTTTCCTGGTCCTAGGAATTAGCCTATCTTATGTTACAGAGAAAATGAAATACTGTAGGGCCAGTGATCTCCTTTCCTATATCCTTAACAAATAAGTATAGAACATTGTACTGGGATACCATGAGTCAAAAGAAATAATATATGGCTCTTAAAAACAGACATTTACTATCTGCTCTTCCTTATAACTTTAGTGTCATTTAGTAGCTTCTCAGATTTTTTTTTCTGAATTATCAAGTGTTTTTTATAATGTGGTAGATAATGGGCCAGCTACAAATCTAGGAAGACAAATCTTCCATATACTGACTGTGACCCAAGCAAATCTAAAATATAAGTTTTAGGGGGCAGCTGGGTGGCTCAGTGGATTGAGAGCCAGGCCTAGAAATGGGAGGTCCTAGGTTCAAATATGGCCTCAGATACTTCCCAGCTGTGTGACCCTGGGCAAGTCACTTAACCCCCTTTCCCTAGCCCTTATCGCTCTTCTGCCATGGAGCCAATACATGGTATTGACTCCAATATGTAAGGTATGGGGTTTTTTTTTGTTTTGTTTTTTTAAAGAATATAAGTTTTAGAGGAGGCAGAATTGAAGTATTGACTTGAAATCACATGATTCGATCAGTCCAAAAATTACTGCTTGTCACTGAAACAAATTTTGATAGTTGTATTTGTTTGACATCTGCCATGGTGAAAATACTTTTTCTCTACTTGAGAGCAGAGCGAATTTCAAAACCAAAATAGGCATCTGAAATGTAATTAGAATTGCTTACTGGAATTAGTAAAGTCATATAGAAATTAAGTGTGTAAGGTTTTTTTTATTGCTTAGATTCTGCAGAAGGTAACATTTAATGGTCTCATATACCTTGAAGGATAGGATATTTTAAATTCATCAATAGTACAAAAGCCTAATTCAGTAGCCACAGGGCATTAATAGAATAAGAAGTCCTTCTAGTCAGGCTAAAGTAGTAGTTTTACTTTGTAGTAAGTTTGTGGCCTTGAGTAAAGTTCAGTACATCATCTAAGTTTTGTGGGTTTATAGATTTAGATGTAGGAGACTAGAGATCTTTCAGTCAATCCTCTCATTTTTAGATGAGGAAACTGAACTTCAAAAAAGTTTTTAACTTCTTACCTGAATATGAAACCTAGCTCTGCTATTGCACTTTGCTTGGGTCATTTAACCACTGTAGACCTTGGTTTTCGTAACTAAAATGAAAGCTTTAAAGTAGATTGTGTATGCAAAAGTGCTTTCCAGCTTTTAACTAAAGCTTATAATAGATTTTAAGGAAATTAAGATATTCATTTGGTGGCAGGGTTGGAAGATTCTTGAAGGGTAAGCGTAAGTATTGTTTTAGATGACTATTGAAAAATGAGTCTTTTCACTGAGTATAAGTGAAAAGAAAGTAAACCAATCATATAGTCTGTATTGGACAGTGGCAGATTTAAGGCCTAAAAGTTAAGTTGGAGCCAGATAAGAAAGAAAGGGCCTATTAAATGTACAAAATGATTCCTTTCAAAGATTTGAAGTTTTTAAAAGTAAGAATTAAGTTATATTTTCAGTATGTCTGTATATGGCCTTTCTGTTATTTGTATATGGTATATTTATAATATGGACCCTTTGGGTTTTTTAAAGACAGCCTTTAAAGTAGATACATTATTCTCAACTATAGCTTTTTATGCTTTTGTTTACAACTTGTCTATTAATCTTTCCCTGTGCATTCTAACAATATAACTTCATTTTATGTGGTTTGATATTTTCACTCCTATACTATATATGTGTACATTGAGTATATTTGGATTAATAAGCACTTATCAAGTGCCTCCTTTTGTTAGGTCCTTGGGATATAAAGAGAAATGAAACAGTCCCTTTCCTTTAGGACCAAACAAATAAAATAACTTAAAATCATAGTTAGTCTTTTAGTAAAGGAGTTGATAAATTTAGTTTTACATTTTTGATTTGCTTTAAAGGAATAATTTACATGTCAAATTTAGCCTTTGTTTTAGGGTTGGATATATGAAAGATACATGAATTTTGGTAAGATATTAGAGACCTAAATTGTGGATTGTATTTCACTTTATGGAGAAGGTTGTTCTTATTCATAAATTGAAACTTCTTCATAAAGTGAAATGCAATCCACAAATTTTTAAAAATTTGATGGTTTTAAAAGGAGAACACATAGGATATCTAGGTATTCAAACTGCAATTTAAAAGGACTAGCATTTATATAGTACTTTTAAGGCTTAGAGAATTTTTTTTTTTTAAACCCTTACCTTCCGTCTTGGAGTCAATACTGTGTATTGGCTCCAAGGCAGAAAGAGTGGTAAGGGCTAGGCAATGGGGGTCAAGTGACTTGCCCAGGGTCACACAGCTGGGAAGTGTCTGAGGCCAGATTTGAACCTAGGACCTCCCGTCTCTAGGCCTGGCTCTCAATCCACTGAGCTACCCAGCTGCCCCCCTTAGAGAATTTTTTTAAAGACTTATAAATATCTTACTTGATCTGATTCAACAACCTTGGGAGATAAATGTTATTAATCCTGATTTTATTGTTGAGGAAACTGAGGAAGAAAAATGAGTTACCCAGTCTCACATAGCTAGTAAGCATTAGAGACTAGATTTGAACTCAGATCTTTCTGACTCCAGAAAGTGCTATATCCATTATGTTACCTCTGCAATGCAGTATTATATATATTTTTGGGGATTTTCAAAGCATTTAATGGATCTGCTTAAGAAAATAATTTGTACTTGCCATATTTTTTTTAAATAAAAGCAACTTTTAAAAATCATTTCTATTTTCTGTAACCTTTTTAGCAAAGAATGGCTCAGGAAGTCTTGACACACTTAAAGGAACATCCTGATGCATGGACAAGAGTTGATACAATTTTGGAATTTTCACAGAATATGAACACGAAAGTAAGCAAGTGGTGGTTTTAAAACATACTTTTCCCTTTCATTCATAAACTTTGAGGAAGGTATCTCATTTAGTGCACTAGCATTTGTTACTTCAAATCATTTTATCTTGTTTAATTACTAAAGTTACTTCAAATTTTAATCTACCTTATGAGATATAACATTTCTTTACCCTTGGCAAATAGTCCTAACAATTATGAATGAAGTTTTATTTTCAGGACTAGTATGCAAGGTGTGTGTTTTTCTCCCTTCCCTCTCCCTTTTTAAGTGTTTATGTGTATACAGGTGTGAATTATGTAAATTCTCGTTATTCAGAGACAAAATATAACATAATCAGAGGGATTATTTTGGACAAATAATCATACAGGCTCTCCAACATCAAGTTGTATGGTTAGCTTTTTAAACACTGACACCATGTACAAATGCTTTTAATGGGACAGCACTCAGTTTTTATCTGCAATTTAAAATGTATGATTCAGGTTTTGTGGTTTTTTGTTTTTTTTTTTTTTCCTTAAAAGTCTGAACAGAAGGGCTGATCAAAATGTGTTTTGACTGTTTTAAGCTTGATGATTCACACTTTGCTTTAAAATAATTAAAAGTAATAAAATTACATGCATGGCATTCTGTTTACTCTACACAAAGGTCTGTACTTGTGTATACACTTTGTGTTAAAACAGAAACTAGCCACCTTCAGAAATTTGTTTCTGAAATCAGACTGTGTTAATTAACAGTTTTAAAATATTAAATAGTTTTTAATCTTGTAAATTTTAGGGAAAAAAATAATTTCAGAACTTCCTCAAAGTGCTAACCTTTAGTAACGGTGTTTGCCTGTTTGCTTGCCTGGTAAATTTTGCTTTTTATACTGACAGACAATACTAATGTTTAAGTTGATTTATCAACAGTATTTTTAAAAACTCAAATTTGTCTTGTGAAAAATGAGATGATTAGAGGAACAGAAAGAAAGCAACAGGTAAAGAATTCTTCAATTTACATAAATTACAAATGATTTGGTGCTAAATTTATGCACTCTGACATTTGGCTTTTTATGCAATCATTTTTTTTTCTTTAAAGCTGTTTAACACTACCTGATATTAATCATAATGTTCCATTATGTTGATTGCTTGTAATAGGAAGAAAAGGGGTGTCTTCCTGTGCAACTGACACAGCTAGGCTTTGACGGCAGGCCTCCACAAGGTCTACCCTTTTGATTCCCTTTAACTGAATTCTGTTCATCAATTGTTTTTGTTTCTTGGGAGGTGGGAGGGGAAAGGGGATTCAATGCATAGAAGGAGTAATTAAGGGTACAGTAGAAATTTCTACCATAGGGATCATTTCATGCATTTCCTTTTTTCATTTAGTCTTTGCTGTTATCTGTCCCTCATCTTCATAATTCAGCAGTGGATTTCAAGTCATTAGTGTAAAGTATATAGTGTAAAACAGAAATAAAGCCACTTAGAAAGAGGTGCCTTGGATTTTTTCAGAGTATTTGAATTTTACTTCCTTAAAAAAAAATGGCAACCATTTTGAAATTCTGAGCCAAATTTACCATATTTCCCCCAAAAATTATAGACTTCTCATAATTTTCTATTATCTAAAATTTTGGTTTCCTATACTTAGTATTAGGATGGTGGTATAAAAAGTACTTTGAACTTTCATGAAAAGGAATTAATTGGGTTTTATCATCAAACTGCCTGGTGGAATGCCAGAAAAATTAAGTTTGAATTAAAGGTTTTGTTTTGTGCTTTTGAAAAACTGGTAAAGAAGCAGGGAGAACTACAAAGCAGGAACAAAAGTCAGAGTAGGAAAGAATATGTAGAAAGAAGAAAGTTAAGAAATGTACATAAAAAAACATTTTAAAGTTTCTCATTTGTTTTATGTTCTTTCATAGTGATAAAGTGGTGAACCATTGATCCAAGTTAGCCTTGCATTTTTCTTTAAATGACAAGAGATTTTCTTAGGGCATTTGTATAGGGGGTGGGGGAAGAAGTTAGATTTACCAGCTCCTGGGATCATTTATATTTTATGACATGTAGGTTTTTTTGTTTCTTAGCTTTAAGGTTGTTTATGAAACCAGTAAAATTTTTTTATCCCCATATAGCATGTTTGTCTTCATATATTCGCATCATACTGGTTTATTTGAATTTGTCATGCTATAATTTCATATTGGACAAAAGTTTGTGAATTTGTTAGGAGAATTGCATATTGGTTTCTTCTTCAAACTATTCAGAATTTCATTGATTCAAATATTTCTTTATTTTTCTTAATTTGCTTTTCCCCAGAGGAAGAAAACAGTTTTAGGGATTACAAATAGAGGATAATAAGCTTCTATATTTACTGCTGATTATGAAATTGCATTAATCTGTAATTGCAGATTACTTTGGCCTCACTTTTTAGTCTCTGAAGAAATGTTTTGCAAATGCAGAATTTGAATGGCCAATTTTTCCTGAAAATGTATGGAATATAAAAATGAAAACAGCAAAAACATATTTTTAAATACGGTGTAGCTTGGGACAGTCTACATTGTGCTTTGGATAAAATAAAACTTTTATATGATCCCTTTGGTTGAAATACTAATGATCCTATTTTACTGTGTAATAACTAACCATTTTAAAGATGAACTCTTATTCGCAGCCAAAACTTGCAATCTGAACTCTTCTGTATGTGAATGAATTTACCTTTCAGATATTGTTATTTCTTTTCCTACTGAAATCAAATACTTAGAGGCACCACAACATTTTTGTCCCTTTTCTTCCTCTTCCCTGGCCATTCTAAATTGGTCATCTTTATTATTTTGAGTAATAACTTTTCAGGAACAGATATTTGACTATTTAGAGTGAGTAGCAGGAGGGGGAAATGGCTTATCAAGTGGTTTTTCTGCATTTTTACTTATTATTAGTCATGATTTTTATATTTAGGAAGGAATACCTGGAAGGTAAAGATTGATTGCAACATACATTTTATGTTTTATTTTGACTGTGCACAAAAGTTTATCTTTAAATAAGTAGAAATAGCTACATTAGGGGTGGGCATTAAAATAAGTAAACCTGTGGGTTGTCTTGCTGCTCCTTAAGTAACACACCAGTGAAGTTTGTGGTCACTTTCTATTGAAAGTGCCTGTGAGAATACGCCTTATACTTTGCCAAGAGCTTATAACTCATAGAAGAATGGTAGGAAGCTTGATATACTATCCAAGCTACTAAATTCATAGAAGTGTAGTTGTGTTAAAGTACTTGGGCATATGAACAGTCATTTATGCTGTGACTTCATATCTGGCTGCTACTTTCTTTTCTACAGATAGCCCATTTGACTGCCAAAGGACCTTTTATTTGGTTCTTCCTCCTGGTGTGAGCATGATCAAACAGCAGGACTTTATATATTATATAGTAAACAGTAAAAACAAGGAAAATGCATGAACAACTCAGTAATTGGGTGAATAGATTCATGTTTAATGTATGTATATTAAAATTTGGTAGTTTAATACCTTTTTGAAACTTTAGATATATGCGTGTGAATGTTTGTCTGAATGTGAATCCTGAAAGTTATTGTCAGCCTTATAACCATGTGTTCACATCCTTTTGTTCTCCAATTTTCAGTATTATGGACTACAAATTTTGGAAAATGTGATAAAGACAAGATGGAAAATTCTTCCAAGGAACCAATGTGAAGGTAGGAATGTATTTTAAATGACTGTAAATACAGAAAGTATAAGTAGTAGGTTTTTATATTAGAATCAATGAAATGGTGCAATATAATATGGCTCTTAGAATCAGGAAGGTTTGAGTTCCTATCCTGTTTCCAACATTTAATAGTTCTATGACCTTGGATAAGGCACTTAACCATCTCATCTTTAGTTACCTTATTTATAAAATGGGGATAATAATGGTTGCTCTGAGGGAAGGCCTCTTGATAGATTGTTGAATCTATAGATAGCACTTTGCAAATCTTAAAGCCAAAGGCTAGGATTTTTTTAATGTTCATTTAAGCATTGCATTAAGTGTTAGATGCGTTCTGATTGAAAATTTTTGTAGTTTCTTGGATACTTGTGGTTTGGAAGTTTTGGTTATGTAGTAAATCAGTTTAATTTCTCTTTGAGACTGAGGTGATCTTTGTGAGGAGAAAACTACTAGTTAAGCCCATGAAGCAGATTTTTAAAATCTTTCTAACTATGAATATTTCAATAACAAATCCTAGTTAATGTAAGCCTGCTAATTTCTCACTCTTTTTTTAATATTGCATACTTTTAGCAAACACAAGACAACAAGTATTAAGCATTTGCTGTATGCCAGGTACATTTTGCTAAACACTGGGGATAAAAACAAAGGCCAAAAGAAAGATCCTATCCTAAGGGAGCTGAAACGGGGTGGTGATAGTGAAGGTATTTACATGGTGGCAGAGTCCATAGAGTTAGAAGCACAACTCAGAGATGAGTGAATCATGGCTGGCCTGGTCCTTTCACCAAAACAAGAAAATCTTCCTATTAATGAATAAAATTTTATCTGTAGTTGCTCTTATAAGCATATGAGTAAATTTAACAAATAGAAGTACCACCAATAACTCTTATTTTGTCTATTTCCTGCTTTTTGGAAATTATTTGGTGACAAACACATTTAGCATTTTTTTTTACTTCCTTGGATAGACAGGGATAATTAGATTTTTGTCCCAATGTGTTTTGGGATTCTTTTTATGACTTGCTCCTACCACCTCATTTGATCTCATTTATTTGTGTAATGTAAATGGTTGATATTTATATAGTACTATAGGGTTTACCGAAAGCTTTATATATCCCTTATTTAATATATAACATTTCTGAGGTAGAGGTGGTTATTATAGGTGTTATGGGTATATGTAGATTATAGCTATTATACCTCATTTTACAGATAAGGAAATAAAGGTTTAGAGAGGTTCCCCAGTGTCACACCATACTTTGTATGTTCTCTGTAAACCTTTTATTTCGCTTATTAAATTAGACTTCTTGGGATGTGGTTTGTATTACTTTTGTGTGACCTTCATTACTAACTTATCTATGTGACTTTGGATAAGACACTTCTTGTGTCAGTTTCCTTTAAACAGAGAGTATTAGACTAGAAGATCTCTAAGATTCATTCCAGCCTTAATATAGACTTATTTGATTCATACATTTCTACTAGTTGTGAGGTTTCTGTGTATTAAAGCTGGTCATTCTCTGTGTCTCTTCTCCTCATCCCTCTCCTCAATCCAAATCTTTTCTATTAAGCCCATTTACTTTGTTTCTCTGTAGCAATCAACTGTAATTCTTGGGGGTTTGTTTTAAGTTGCCTGACTACTTAGGGAGTAGATGGATCTATTGCCTTGATTAAGACTGTAGAGATAGGCATATAAAACTCAGTGGTGCTCTCTTAGGGGCTATACCTTCTGCTGCTCCCACCTTATTGACACCACAGTCTTCTCCTGTTCTTGTCCCTCCACCCCGTAAGAACAACAACAAAAAAGATATATTGGGTTACTTCATCTTTTATTGGACTCTTGAAATCACAAACACAAGCAAAAAAAGTAGTTACTGGTAATAATTAACACTAGACACCAAAAACATAAATTTACCATTTTATTCTACTATATATAGTTAGTTTCTCACATGTATATACAGTTGTTTGTGCCAAACAGTTAAGATATCTTCTGTGTGCAGAATAATAGTTTCCGTTAACTAGGAGTAGAAGTCGATCATTGAATGGATAGCATGGAACCTGGAATCAGAAAGATACAAGTTCAAATCTAGCTCTAGACACTAGCTATATGACCTTGGGCAAGTCGTTTGCCCTGTATTTGCTTGTTTGTTCCTCAGATGTAAAGTGAGATGAAGGAAATTTTAAGCTACTCTGTATGTTTACTAAAAGAGTTCCAGATGAAGTCACAAAGAGTAGAACACAACTAAAATGGATTAATGTGAATTCTTTCCTTTGAATCCAGTGAATTGATGACTTGATACTAACAACTAGGAATGAAGGAATTATAGCTAGGAGGATTCTTGTGAGGCTTGGAAATGGGTCTGCAATTGACATGTTAAGCTTGGGTAGAGCGAGAGATTAATGGTAATCAGGTTGCAAAGGTTGTATAGGCTTGAATAACAAGTTGAGAAATTCTGTATATATCCAATAGGCATTTTAAAAAAACAAACAAGCCAATGGAGACAAAATGTCTCCAAAAAAAAACTGTTGACCATATGGCTTTTTTACTAGGTTCCTTCCACTATCTTGCCATATCCTGGTTCCTACAAATAATCATGGGGAGAACATAACAGAGGACTATATCTTTGACATGACCGATTTATTAATATGTGGTTTGATATCAGGAAGACACGAGTTCAGATCCCATCACTGATTGGATAGTGAATGACAATTCAATATCTGTTTTCTCTCCATAAAATAGTTAATTGATACCCTTACTTTGTAAACCCTCTAAATGTTAGATATCAATGAGAAGGCAGTATTTTTATTGGCCTTTAAAGAGCACTGAAGAAATCTGGCTTTGGTGACATTTCAACATAAGCAGAATCACAGAATTGTGGAGAGGAGACAGTAAGTAATCTATCTGAGACATAGATTATGTGGAAGACAATAGCAAAAATAAGGAAAACTAAGCAGTTTCCAGATTGGCTTTGTGTGTATGTCGGGGTATTTGGGTCTATAGAGCATTTATTATGCTTCATGCCAGCCTTGTGCCAAGCTCTAGGTATACAAATACAAGCAGAAAGAAAATCAGTTACTGACCTTAAGGGATCCACATTTTTCTGAAGTAAGCAACACAAAAAATGCAATTGGTAAATAACTCATAGAAGAATGGTAACAAGCATTAAGGGGTAGAGGAGGCTTCCAAATTGAAAGGGCCTGCTAGATGGAAGCATCTTCCAGGTTAAGAAGAGTACACTGAGGGATTGATGGAACTAGAGATGTTAGGTCGGGCTCTGAAGACATAGAAGTTTGGTAGGTGAAATGCAAGAATCAAACATTGTAGAGGGGCAACTAGGTAGCACAGTGGTCAGAGTGTCATAGGCCTGGAGTCCTGGAAGACATGCATCAATGATAGTGAACCTTTTAGAGGGGTGGGTGATATCCTCAGGTACACATGGAGAAAGGTAGGGGCAACTCTTGATTGCTCTCTCAGGCAAACATGCCATAGGTTTGCCAACACAGACCTAGGTTCAAATCTGGCTGTAAACATTTCCTACCTTTGTGGCCCTGGGCGAGTCATTTAACCCTGATTACTTAACCCATGTCACTCTTCAGTCTTGGCATTGACAAAAACAAAAAGTTATGGTTTTAATTTTAAAACATAATTGTGGACTTGGCATATTTTTAGATAAGAAAAGGGAGGGAGAATGGGAGTAAGAAAAGATTGGTTTTTTTTTTTTTTTTAAATTAAGGATATAGAGACCTGGAAGGAAGCAAGGGAGAACAATTGAGTCCAGAGAGGATTAAGCTTTAACAAGCAAAATGGGATGCCTTCTTATCTTGAGAGGTAAAGAGAATTGATGGTAGTGGTGAAAGCTGTTTTAACAAATAAAGAAGAATGTGGAGAGACTCAGTTTTCAGTAAAGAAGACTGCTTGATCTTCTCTGTGGGGTACAATTGGCTGGTACTCTGGGCTGGAATTCAGTCTGGAGCTTTAAGAGTAAGGTTAAATTTAGGGTAGTTGCAGTTGGGAAATGAGCTTTTAGTGATTAAGTAGTGATTGTGGGGCAAACTGGAATGTATGCCTTATTCGGCCTGTATAGCATTAATTTTTAGTGCTCAAAATCAGGTGTGTGTTTTTTTGTTTTTGTTTTTTGTGACTACATTGTTCACCAACTGGAAACAAGCAGATAGTATTAAAGTAGAAAATCATGGAATCAAATGTAGGTCTAGAGAAATAAAGGCAGAATGAGATGATTGGGAAGCTAGTGAAGTGGTTAGTGATTGTAATGAAGATTCAGAGAATAAAGAAGTAGGAGAAGGTCAGGGAGATGAGAACCAGGATTTGTTTGTTTCATAGTTCAGGTTATGGTTCCAATGTGACCATGCCCAGTAAGGGACTAAATTTGGAGATGAAGGAGGTGATTGGATTGAAAGAATTTGGTGCTTTTGAATTTACAGGGATTGAGAGAACAGGTAAAAGACAACTTACTCCATGTGTTGAAATCGGAGTCAAGAAATGTGACTTTGAAAGTGATGTGGTTTTTATTTGGTTTTTTAGGAATTAAAAAGTATTTAATGGGCAATAGAGAATTTGAGAGTGAACATAAAAATAAAGAATCTTGAAGATCCTTGTATGATTTGCTTAGTCATCGTGGATTTTGTAAGTTGACAAAGCCTGGACTTAAATTAAGGTCTTCTGATTCCAAAGCTAAGACTTAGTCACATTTATTTTTTCTAAACCATCACAATTTTCACTATTCCCAAGTCCTCATAATTTAAAGGACATTCATTAAAACTTCATAATTGATAAGATACAGTGATTAGAAAGCTAGGCTCAAGAGTCAGTAAAACAGACAGTATAAGCTCTGCTTTTGACACATCTAGCTATTTGATTCTAGGCATATTATCATAGCACATCCTTAACCTTAGTTCTCGAAATCAATTAAATTAGAAGTTCTGTAAAAAATAAAATGTTTTTCAGAAAATAATTCCTTTGAAAAAGTCTAGTCGTGGGAGATGGGAACAAAAATTAAGTGACTATTAACATTCCTGACACTGTACTAAGTGCAATGATCTCTCTACAAGGTTTCGTTTTAATTTTCATTTTGCAATTGCAAAAATTGAAACAGACAAGTTGAATCGCTTGAACTCAGATCTTGTTCAGGGCTAGTACTACCTAATGGTACCTAACTGCCACAAGGCAGGTATAGTAATTGCTTAATGTCAATTTGATGTCATATTTGAATGAGTTGGATTTTTTTGACCTGAGGTTCTCTCTTGGTAAGTTTACAGTAAAGTCTTTGGATTGAGGATGTAGTTCATTATAGTTGTATGGGATATTAAAAGATGAGAACAGATTAAGTTATGTCTTAGTCTGTTTGCAGTTGTTTGCTTTCTTTGTAAATGAGATTATATTTTGGAGGAAGTAGGAATGGATTTTTTTTTTTCTGATTTTATTCAGCAGGCACTTGTTAAATGCCTACTATGTGCTGCTACATGTTAGATGCTAAAGATTCAAAAATCAAAACCATCTTCAATCCCAAAGTATAATGTTCAATTGAGGAGACAACATACAGATTTAAGTAAATATAGAATAAAAACTTCACGGAGAATGTACTAGCAATTATAGGGATCAGAAAATGCTTCCTCTGGAATTGGGGCTTGAACATAGTATTGAAGGATATAAGGGATTATTTGAAGAAAGGAATTCAGCTAAGAGGGACTGGGGAAGGAGTGTAGGACCTGAAGCCAAGAAGACTTTGGGATCAGATTCAGCTTCAGGCACGTAATAACTTTGTGGCCCTGGACAAATCACCCCCTTTTGCCTCACTTTCCATTGTTGTGTGAGGATTAACTGAGAGAATAATTGTAAAGCACGTAGCACAGTGCCTGGCAACTTAACAAGTACTTAACATACATTAGGAACTTTGGGCTGGGAGTACAAATAAAGGCAAAAACAGAAAAGGAGACAAACGGCTATACCTATGTCATACAGCATAGATAGAAATTTCAGAAGGGCACCAGTAGTGGGTAAACAGGAAAGGCCTCTTATATTAGAGGGTATTTGACTTTGCTTTTGAAGGAAGCCAATAAATATAAGTAAAGAGGTGAGGAAGACCATTTTAGACTTGGAGGACAGTGGCATGTACTGATACATGTACTGTATTAGAATATTCAGGGGGGCAATAAATAAGCCTGGAAAGGTAGAAAGAAAGAATCCTGGTTTTGAAAAGCCATTAAAAAACAAAAAACAAATAAGAGATTTTGTATTTAATCATGCTGGTGTTAGGGACCCAGTGGAATTAAGTAGAAAATATTTAACTTAAAAAAAAAAATTAGTTGGGCAGCTGAGTAGAGGATAGATTGGAATGGGAAAGACTTGAACAAGGGGAGAACCAATCCTGACCTAGTCAGGGGATTACGTGATGAGAACTTGCACCAGTTTAAAGAGTATGTGAATGTGAAGAAGGTAGAAATGACAATGCCCAGTAGCAAATTAAATAATGGATTTGGGGATGACACCAAGGTTTGTAGGGTAATGAATCATCTCTAAGGAGGAGGTAATGATCTGGAGAATTAAAAAATAATACAACAATAGAGCATCTCCCAGGGACAGTATTGATGGTGGTTTGATTACATGGAAAATGCTCTTAAGGAAAGATGAGGACTATAGGCCCATGAATGCAGAGTCCAATGGACTAGCTCTTGGAGAACTGAGAAATAAAATTTTTGGTCATGTTTAGTTTCTCTTGGATGTTCGAGTTTGAAATGTCCATTACACAGTTGATAACATAGGATTGAAGTTAATGGGACAGCCTGGCCTAGACATCAACAGGGACATGATCAAATGGGAGTTGGGTCCTGTCATCAAAAAAAGTTGGGTCCAAGATAGAATCCTAGGATATACTGAAAGTGTAGAATGGAACAGGGAGAAGTTAATAGGAGACCCAGGAGAGAAAGTCATCTTAGGAAAACCGAGAGATGATAGAAGAGGGTGGTTCACTAGTATCAAATGCAGCAGAGGGGTTAAGGGGTAAGAACTAAAGAAAGATCATAGCCTTTGATAATTAAGAGATTATTGATAACTCTGGAAAGAGCATTTTCATTTGGGTGACTGGTGAAAGTTAGCCAGAATACAAAGGGATGGGGTGTGAGAGAAGAGAAGGTACAATTAGAAAGTGTAGGATAAGAGCCTAGGATACCATATTGCTGGAGTCATGGAAGGGCCAAGTAAAGTTTTTTAAGTATTCAGAAGACTTGGACATTTTAAAGGAAGGCAGCTAAGAAAAAACCAATAGAAAGAGATTGAGCATGAATGAAAAGGGATGGGATTATTTTATTGATGGTGCATATTGCAAGAGAAGATGGGATGGGGGTGGAATCTTGGTTCACGATTGGTGGTGGCAGTTTGGATCATCTCATCAAAGTCTGGAATAAAGGAGTAAAATAGGATTGATCTCAATGGGAGGTGACAGTGAATGGCCTTATGTATAAAGTTAGAGATGAGGTCTGTAGGCAAGATATGGAAGAAAGGAATGGTGTGGGAAGAGATTTCCAATAGCCTTTCAGGAGTGGAATAAAGAATAATTGTTAAAATTAGGATTGCTTTTTGAAATCGGGATGATCAACTGTGAAAGGCTTGACTATTCACAGCAATGCAATGATCCAGGACAATTCTGTGAAGGATGTAAGACAATACTATTCAGCTCCAGGGAAAGAACTGGAGTCAGAATGCAGATTGAAGCCTAGTATTTTTAACCTTCATTTGTGTTTTTATTTTAGGATTTTGCTTGCATCATGTATATAACTGAAATTAAATTGCTTTCCATTTCTAGGAAGGGAGAGGGAAAAGGACAAATAATTTGTCTTAAACTAGAAAGTATATGTTGAAAATTGTTATTTCATGTACTTGGGAAATAATTTTTTTTAAAGCCCTTACCTTCTGTCTTGGAATCAATACTCTATTAGTTGGAAGGCAGAAGAGCAGTAAGGGCTAGACAATGGGGATCAAGTGACTTGCCCAAGGTCACACAGCTGGGAAGTGCCTGAGGCCACATTTGAACCTAGGACCTCCCATCTCTAGGCCTGGCTCTCAATCCACTGAGCTACCCAGCTGCCCCCTGGAAAGAAAATATTTTTAAAAGAAATCTTAGTTATATGGCTTTGACTGGGGAGGTGTCTTGGTATCTTGGGATTCTATTGTAAAGAAAGTATTTGGCTAACTGATTGAGTAAGATATTGTGTAACATGTTTGATATATCTTGAAATGTAGGAATTTCAGTATATAGGATTTATTTGTGTACTTATCTGAACTTAGAAAATATAACTGAGCTTTTAGGGGCAGGGATTTGCCCTATTTTTATGTATCCCTCTTGGCTCAGTGCTTCATACATTAGTCCTGGTACTTCTGATTATATATTTGAATAAAATTAACTTTTCCAAAGCTAAGCCAGTATAATTATGACAGCAATTCACCAGTTATTCATTAGAGAACATGCTGTTGAAGTGGGCCTTGAGAATGGGAATCCAGTTAAAGACCAAAGAGAGAGACAGATGACTATACTACAAGGCAGGATTAAGTAAGTGATTACATTTTCATTTCTTGGGTTACAGAAAACTAATGTTCTTCCAGAATTTTAAAGACATTGATATAGTCTATTAGCATTTGATATGGGAATTGTCATGAACATCAATCACTGCCCTTTGTTTTTGGAAGAAGGCAATTTCAAGAGTATAAAAGATAGTCATATATCCTAGTCATAAGTAACCTAACTTTGGGGTATAGAATATTCAGCTAGATTTTTAAAATTTAGTCATGGTGTTTGAGAATCGAATACCTCAAATAATAGTTGTGGTAAATCTGAACAGTGTAAGGGGTTTTTTGTGTGGTTTTTAAACTTGGGATTTATTTAAATTTCATTTAACTTGTGCTTTTGTCATTTTCATTTCTGACACCCCCTCTTAATACCATAATTGAGAAAATGTCTATATGGGCAAGGTTGTTTTAGAACCTTGGCCAGGCATTCTTGGTAGAGAACTCTGATTATCCCAGTTACCATTCTGTTTGTGAATTTTTTATATTCATATAGATTACATAGGAAGACAAAAATAAAACTTTCTTCCAACTACAATTTGATTCTTATCTCAACTTTTATTTTGATAAAAGAATATTGTTTCTTGAAGTCAAGTAAAAAAATAATGTGAAAATTTTTAACTTCTAGCTGGAATAAGAATGGGATTATAGTCCTTCATAAAAGACCAGGGCTATATTCTTATGTTTATGTCTGCATCTTTTGTTTGTTAAAATTTAAGTTTATGTACAGATAGAGCTATAAGAAGTAAAGCAAGAGATATTGTAAATTCTTGGTGACAGAAACAAAGGCCAGTAATTTAATTAATATCTTATTTTTAAATTAGTGTTGAATATGTCTAAAAATTTCAGTTCTAGTTCAATTCTTTACTTTCTTTAAAATGCCATCACTTGTTAAATCTGATTTACTGGGCATGGAATACTGTGTATTTTAGAAACTAGCACTATTCCCATTAAATAACATTCTTCTGTGACAACACATACTGTCCTCTATGTAGTTAGTATAGAATTTTAATTTTCTGAGCCATCCTATAGAACTCAGCTTTGAAGAAGAAAGCCAACTGGAAAGAGTTGGTGGATCTGTAGAGCACCTTTTTTTTTCTCTCAGAATAAATTTAAAAATAAGTATGAATTCTAAGGCAGATAAAGGGCTAGGCAGTTGGGATTAAGTGACTTGCTCAGGGTCACACAGCCAGGAAGTATCTGAAGCCAGATTTGACCACAGGACCTCCCATCCCTATTTATTGAGCTGCATTTTTGTATAAATCTAAGAACTTTTTATTAAGAGCTAGTGCCAGGAAATTTAAGAATTATCTCACTAGTTGTCTAATTATATTAACCTGTTTTGTTTTTCATTTGGGATTTCATTAAAAGACTTTCAATAAAAAGCCATCAAAAGTGATACTAGTTAATTTTTCAATATGACACCTTTTAAAAAGTTGAGTATATGAATATTTGAATCATTAAAAGTATTGTTTATAGTGTATTATATTCTGTATAGACAGTACTTGTGTTGATACTTATTTTCCCCATTATTAAGAAATCTGGCTGATTTGATTGGTAGTCAAATCAAGGTGACCAAAATGAAACTCGTGACTTTTATTACTTCTGGAAGGCCAGATGTTATAGTCTTAAATGCTTTTGTTGAGTTTAAGACTTTAAGGAAGACAGGTAAAATACATCATTGATTTGAGAACAAACTCAATTTCAGAAGTCTTAATTTGCTAATCAAATGGCATTGAACAAATTAAGGGAAAATAAGGCAATAATTTTAAACATGACTTTGGTACAAACTGCATTAATCATATTTAATAGAATATTGAATCGTATCTATAATTAATTGGCACTACTAATAATGGTGAAACTTTTTTTAAGATTGAATTTGGATTGAGTACTTTATAAAATTGATAGGTTATCCACTTTTTAAAATATAATTAGTATTCTTTACACTTGAACTTCTTAAAATTGAAGCCATTCTTGTATATAACAATAAAATTTGTTGTAATATGTTTACTCTTGTATTTTGTTTAGTTTAAATCTATTCCTTAGTTATGGGTGCTGTCATTATTGTGAATGAACTGTTGCCCCCTTGTGGGAATGTTTCAGTAAAACCTTGTTGGAATTTATTGCTAGGAAAAGGCCATATAATTGTGGTGGAAAATAAAGTTAAGCAACATACTATAAAAATCAGTTTTATTCACAGATTTTCTAATAGTGGAAAATGCCAGCTAAGTTTAGAATATGGTAATTTCCCATTGGTATGTTCTTATGACCAGATGGCTTTAGAAAGCAGTTGTAGGTTTTCAAATAAGTTAAATTCTAGTGTTTATATATTACTGTTTGTAGGACCATTTCTTAATTTTTCTGACATAATTAATGGTTGACAATATGATGATGCATATTCAAGCCTATCTAGTCATGATTGCCCTCCTTGGGTAAGTCTTAGCTTGCTACTTTGAAATCATGTGAAACATCAATTAAAAAAAAAAGATAGCCTTTTTTAAAAAAAAAAGAAATTTAATCTTACCAAAAGTACTTGGAATTTTGTAAAAGACCATCCAGCACATTGTAATCTTATTCATTTCTGCTCATAAGACCAGCTCTATTCTGTATCCTAGTGTGAGAAAAATGGGCATTTTTTTCATTAAATGTCTTTTCTAGTGTTCGTATTGTGTGGACTCTCAATTACAAAACATTTATGGATAGGAATATTTTGATGAACACTCACCCTTGATGTAGAAAAGGTGACTATTTTTATACCTCAGATACTTGCCCAGAATAATAATTTTACATATATAAAATGTATACGAATTACAAAGAAAGTCAGTGGTGTTGAAATAATTCCCTAGGTCATGAACTTCTACCATGATTGAAGTATATATTGGACATGAAAATAGTAAAACACTCTTGGCAAATATTTCCTTTGTGCCTTATTTTATTATTGATAAATGAGAGGACCTAGTTAATATTTTTAATTCTTTTTAGCTATCTTTTGGAGATGTCTTATTAAAGTTAATAAACATGAAAGAATCTTTTGTCTTCTTTATGCCTTTCAGTGAGCTGTGACTAAAAGATGTCTGCTCTAGAATCATTTTTGAAAGTCTTTCCTATTTTCCTTTTCACACTTTGAACTAGGAATTTTTTGGTGTGTTTAGATTATTCTCAAAGATTCAGACCTGGGGAAAATAGGTATATAAATTGTTTTTGAGGTAATGTCATATCATTCATATGTTTTGCTTTGATCTTTATTCTAACATGTTAATTTGTTTCCTGAGTCAGCATATATGTGTATGTGTTATTAGTTGGTAGCTTCTCATTTGGAGTATAGGATTTGCTTGTGAGGTTTCTTTAAGCCTCTAAACTAGTTTCATACCTATGAAACATGTTTTCCAGTTTTTCCACCTGCTATCTTTGTACCAAAAAGTATTTTTAAAATTTAAAAGTAAATGCTAATTTTAATTTAGAAGACTCTTTAACCTATATCTTTGTATGGTTTTGCTTCCTCACCTAAGTAATAATTGTTGCTACATGAGCTATGTTAATTTTTCTGGAATTCAATCTTTCAAAATGCTTATCATTACCATTGTAATACAAAATGACCACATGTATATCCCATGAAATCTTCTTTATTGTTCTTAGGTTCTTTATAAAGATCAGTGCCTTTATTTATCTTACCAAGGAGAAGCTAAGCTATATGTGATTCTAAAATTAGATAGAACTTCATTCTGTCCTCCAATTTTGTCACAAAACTCAATTTTGACTTGGTTCAATTTTTGTATTTAAAGAGTATATTTACTTGTTGGTCTCTGAACAACTGTTATTACTCATAGGTCATCTAAATTTTAATCACATAAATATTTCATACCTTTTCCTACCACCTTGCCATCATCCATGACATAATCTTAACATTGCTATTAGTTACTATGGGTAAATCTTAAGAGGAAAGTATTCAGGATAAATGACAAATTAAATTTTTTGCTTGTGTTTACAACTAAGTAAATGCAAAAAAAAAATAGTGATCCTTTTATAGGTGGTAATTTGGGCCATCTCATGTTTGTAATTATCATTCCTTAGGACCTTTCAATATATTGATATATACTGTTACTTTTTGGCATAAGAGTTGTTAATACATATTAAAAGACCATGTCATTAAAGTATAGCATTGTTTTTTCAGGAATCAAAAAATACGTTGTTGGCCTTATCATAAAGACTTCATCTGACCCAACATGTGTAGAGGTAAGATTTCTTTTTAGCATGAAAAAGGACTAGTTCAATCAACTAGCACTGGCTCTTGAGTCAAAGAATGTGGATTTGGATCCCACCTGATGCTTACACATTTCACATTAATTAGAAAATTGTCTGAGTCAGATGGACGGGGGGTGGGGGGTGGGGGGGGTCTCCTACCCAGCTCTAGCTCTATAGGCCTAATTAATCTAGACTTGAGTATAGTAATATACTCTTGGCTTTCCTATTCTCTTTCTTTGCCCCCTGAAAACATGTAATAAACTTTGATAGCAACAATAGGGAAAGTCTTTGATCAGAGCTTATTTTGACCTTTTTTATGAGCTAACCCTACCTTTTCCCCCTACTTCTTTCCCTAGAAAGAAAAGGTATATATTGGAAAATTGAATATGATTCTCGTTCAGGTAAGCTTTCTACTTTATATAGCTTATGACTTATGAAATTTATAAAATCAGTACTTAAATATAAATAAATGAAGATGAATCAAAAAAAAAGATGCAACTATATGTACTATCATGCAAAACATTTCCATCTTAAAACCAAAATACTGAAACAAATCCAGATAAACAATTGAAAAATTGTATGCTTTATGAGGAATCCCTTGTTTATTTGGATGTATGTTTTGATTTTATAAGCTTATTCACTTACAAAAATGAATAATATGGAAATAGGTTTTGTGTGAAAATACATGTATAACCCAGATTGAATTGCTTACCAGCTTTGGTGGGTAGGTGGGGCATTTGGACACATATAGCTTTGGAAATTATATGTGGAAATAAAAAAAAATTATGTGCTTTCATTTATATTCTGACTCCAACAATTCTCTCTCTGGAAGTGAATAGCATTCTTTGTCCAAAGTCTTTCAGAATTGTCCTGGATCATAGTATTGCTGATAATAGCTAAGTCTATCACAGTCAATTATTCCGCAATATTGCTGTTACTGTGTGCAGTGTTTTCCTGGTTCTGTTAAGTTTCATTTCTTGCCTGAAAATGAAAATATAGTAATGCTTAGAGATCTAGTACTTAGAAAATGTATTGGCCCTTTGGGATCAATTTTCAGTCATCTATGGAGAGTCTAGATATCAAATGTGAAGTTTAGGACCTTGGGAAAGTACCATTCTATAAGGGACAGCAGCTTTTTATTCCTAGTGCTGTCCTTTTAATGTTTGTTCAAAGAAAGATAGCTTATCCTTACTTTTTTAAAGGAATGTGATTGTGATTGGTTGTCAAGCTTCTCTGTTAAGCAAAGAATATGAATAGATAGTACTGACAAGACATTACCTTGAAAAACATTTGCTTGATCATGTGGGTTCGATGGGGATGTAAATTCTAAAACAATTACTATTACAAATAATAATATGGAAATAGGTTTTTATCAATGATACATGTAAAACCTAGTGGAATTGCTTGTTGGCTATGGGGGAAGGGGGAACACGGATTATGTAACCATGGAAAACATTCTAAATTAAATAAATTTTAAAAAGAGTTTGCCTTGCTTATTAGTATTCTAAGATAGCTGGTGGTCAGCCTAAGGTTTGCTCCCTCTTTTTAGGCCTTTTTTTCTCAATTTTTAAAAAAGCATTTTTCTGTGGCTACCTGATTCATGTTCTCCCCCCTTCTAGAGCTGACAACCAATTCCACGGGTTATACATGTATAACTATATATATATACTCACAACTTATTTCCATATTACTCATTTTTTTAATAGAGTGATATTTTAAAACCAAAACCCCAAATCATATGCCCTTATGAACAAGTGATAAATCATGTTTTTCTTCACTTCTTCCACTTTCTCATAAGTCCCCTCAGAATTGCCCTGGATCAATCCATTGCTCTTAGTAGGAAAGTCTATTACATTTGATCATAATGTTTCAGTTACTGTGTACAGTGCTCGTTTCACTCTGCATCAATTCATGGAGATCTTTCCAGTTTTACATGGAAATCAAGCAGTTCATCCTTATAGCACAACAGTATTTCATCATTTTCTATACCACAGTTTGTGAAGCAATTCCTCTGTTGAAGGACATCCTCATTTTTCTAATTTTTTGCCACCTCAAAGAGCACAGTTACAAATATTTTTTATCTCTTTGGTTTACAAATTTAGTAGTGACATTGCTGGCATATTTCCACATTGCCTTTCAGAATGGTTGGATCAATTCACAACTTAACAGAATGCATTGTGTCCCAGTTTTGGCTCATCCCCTCCAACATTTATTTTTCTTTATTGTCATATTGGCCAGTCTGCTAGATATAAGGTGGGACCTCACCGTTGTTTTGATTTGCATTTCTCTAATCAGGAAGGATTTAGAACATTTACATGTGCTTATTGATAGTTTTGATTTCTTTATCTGAAAACTCTTCTTGTCAATTGAGAAATTAGAGATTGTCAGAGAATTTTGCCATAAAAATTTTTTCCCAGTTTGTTGCTCTCCTAATTTTGGTTGCATTGGTTTTGTTTGTATAAACCTTTTTAATATCAAAATTATTCATTTTATACCTTATAATTTTCTGTCTCTTGCTTGGTCTTAAATTCTTCCCTTTCCCATAGATCTGACTGTAATTTCCCTCGTTTAAGTCTTTTACCCATTTTGAATTTATTTTGGCATAGAGTGTGAAATGTTGATCTAAATCTAATTTTTCCCTTACTGTTTTCTAATTTTCCTATCAGTTTTTGTTGAAGTATAGAAACTTTACTATAAATGACCCAAAAGTAATTTTGTGTCTTGTTCATTTAGATCTTAAAACAAGAATGGCCAAAACACTGGCCAACCTTCATCAGTGATATTGTAGGAGCAAGTAGGACCAGTGAAAGTCTCTGCCAGAATAATATGGTGATCCTTAAACTATTAAGTGAGGAAGTATTTGATTTTTCTAGTGGACAGATAACTCAAGTTAAGGCAAAGCATTTGAAAGACAGGTGAGTGTTTATAATTTTGTAATAGAATTTTTTAAAAAGTTGTTATTCTCCAAAATGGGTATTGGCATACTTGAGAAATACCAGCTTTTGAGGCTGAAATTGAGCTTTGTTCTTTTGAATAAAGGGACTTGGGAACCTTTGTGGTTAGGATGAGGTAGGAAAGAAAGAAAACCACCTGCATATAATGAAGTAAATAAGAAAAATAATCCTAAATCAAACCACCCTTGAATCAGTTTAAAGTGAATAAGTTTTTATAGTTGTAAATTCAGGGGAGGAGGAAGATACCAGTTGCTTTTTAGGCTTGCTTATGTGCCTAGATAATGAATTAGTTGGAAATTATTGTTTTTCTTCCATGAATTGGAAAGCGGGTAAATTTCAAAGGTAGGGTAATCGTGCTGGCCCCCTGTTGTCTCTCCCTTTCCCCCCAGAAAAAATAATTCTTCTTTTAATAGAACCATGTTCATGAAAAACTTTATCTTACAAGATGTCTATACTATTTTATCGAGTAATATAAAATTATATTGGGGAAAATAGGTGGATTTTTGCTGTTTATGTCTTTTAAGTATTTGGACATTAAGGAGTTTTTAAATACTCTTCTGAATTAAAAAAGTATTGACTGAAGTTTTTCGGATGGAATCCTGGCAAAATTCCAGTGAGGGTAATTTATGTATCACTTTTAAGAGATCAGCTCAATGGTGTTATTGTTTACTATTCTTAACATGAGAATTAATAGTTGGGAGGGGAGCAAAATAAAAGCTTGATTTTCTATATCTTTAATTGTTTTATGACTATAATACAGGGTGCCTTGGTCATGGAATGGTTCATGGTGTAGAATTTAAACTTACATTCTTAATTTCATATTTAAAAAAGAATAGGAAAAAATTAAAATTACTACTTGTGTTTTCTGTAGATGAAGTTATGATTCTAAAATTTTTGATTACTTTTTTTATAGCATGTGCAACGAATTCTCACAGATATTTCAGCTGTGTCAGTTTGTGATGGTGAGTATTTTTATTTTCAACTTTTAAAATATGAAAATACTTATTTAGAAGATAATTACTGAAGGTATGTTTTCTTGGTAGGAAAATTCCCAAAATGCTCCACTTGTACATGCCACTTTGGAAACATTGCTAAGATTTCTTAACTGGATTCCACTGGGATATATATTCGAAACGAAGTTAATCAGCACATTAATATATAAGGTATATTTAATTTTTTTTCCCCTTTCTAATCTTCCATTAACATAGCTATAGGTAAATCATTAATGTGATTTGCCCAATAATGTAAGGTTTAATGTTGATAAAAAGTGATGTGTGTATTATGTGTATAGGGCAGTGATCGTGAACCTATGGGATGCAGAGTGTTCTCTGTGGGTACGTGGTCACTTCCACCCCCAGAGTTCCTTACTAGAGAGGCAGAGGGACTTGAGTGCTGTTCCTCTCTTCCCAGTAGCCCAATGGGAGCGTTTTCTCCCTCCCCTATATGTGCAGGTGGGGGGATGGCACTCCCATCTCTAAAAGGTTCACCATCACTGGTATAGAGTCTAGTCTTATTTGTACTTTTACTTGCTTCATGATTATCTTAGTTTCTCTCCCTCCCCCTTTCTTTTAGGTGTTTTTTTTTCCCCCAAAAAAAAATATTTCATCCAGAAATGTAAATTATGATTTTTTAGACTATATCCTGCTCTATTTCTGGATTGGTAGTTTTTAAAACTAAGATCCATATTGTGTTGATGCCTAATAATAAATACAGCTAACATTTATGTAACACTTTACTATGTGCCATACAGTATGATGTAGTATTCTATAATTATTGCATTTAAATCTTCAGATCAACCCTGAAGCCTAAGTACTAAATAAATGCTAGCAAAAGTTTGCCTTAATGTTATATTATCTTGCACTTGGAGATGAGGCAAGTCATGGAGTGGGTATATAGTAGGTAAAGAATTTAAATACCAAAAGTTTCATTTACTGGGGGAATGTAATATGTGACAAATCAGTGTTCTTGTTTTTTCTTATTCCAGTACCATTTATTTATGTCCCCACTTGATAAATTTCTCATTAAAACACTTTTTATAGGTTCAATTATTAATGTTTCACTTTTTTCCTTCCATTAGTTTCTAAATGTTCCAATGTTTCGAAATGTCTCTCTGAAGTGCCTCACTGAGATTGCTGGTGTGAGTGTAAGCCAATATGAGGAACAATTTGTAACATTATTTACACTGACAATGATGCAGCTTAAACAGGTAACTTTTCATTAGTTAGAATGATTTTTTAAAATTCTTTATGGCAAATCAATATTTTCAAAACGTTCATGAGTCTTAACGTTAATTTAAAAAAATAGGTATGCAGTTATTGATTCCCTGTAAAATTGGGCCTTGTCAAAGCAAATCAAAGGTTCAGGGGCGGATAGATGGTTCAGTGAATTGAGAGCCAGGCCTGGAGACAGGAGGTGTACCAGGTTCAAATTTGGCCTTCGACAATTCCTGGACCCTGGACAAGTCACTCAACCCCCATAACCTAGCCATTACTTTGCTTCTGGGTTTGAACCAATATACAGTATTGATTCTAAGTGGAAGGTACAGCTTTTAAAAAAATGTTTAAGAGAGATAAAACTGTATCTATACAATGTAGAAATATTTCATTTCTTCAGTTTATATATTCAGCAAATCTTGTTTATTTTACCTGAGTTACATGAACAAGATGCATGGAGGGAATTTAGATTAAAATAACTTTTAAGAATAGGTAAGAGATGTGCTTTCTTTTTTTTTAACTGCTCAATATGTGACTTGATACTTATCTTTTATTTTCAGATGTTACCTTTAAATACCAATATTCGACTTGCTTACTCCAATGGAAAAGATGATGAACAAAATTTCATCCAGAATCTCAGTTTGTTTCTCTGTACCTTTCTTAAAGAACATGGTCAACTTATCGAAAAGCGATTAAATCTCAGGGAAACATTGATGGAGGTAGAATTTTTCTTTTCCTCTTACTCTAAAAATGATTTCTCTAGATAATTTTGTGAAAGGCTACTTGTCTCTTCCCAATAGAAACCGCTTCCAATATAAATAAGCAGTCAAGCAAAAGAAATTAACACATTGGCCATGTCTGAAAAGTGTGCCTTATTCTGTGCTTTGTCTATCATAACTGCTATGGGGCAGGAGATGACCTTTACCTTCTGTTCTGAAGTTGTTTGTTTACTGCATTCCTAAATCTATGTTGTACTTGCATACATTATTATTAGTGTATACATTCTTTTGGCTCTACACACTTTGCATCAATTCATGGTTCTAGAAATGATGAGGAATTCATTACAAAGCAAATAACCATAAAGAGGAGAAGAAAGCAAAAAAGATAATCTTAGCCTATTGACTACAAGGGCAGTACTAATGTTAATAGAAATGGGAGGAGGGGCAGCAATTTGGGATGGGAAGAAAGAGGATAATTACAGACTGATACTTGAAGTTTATTGGTAGGGCACCCAGGAAGAGATAGATATCTAGCATGAGTTGGTAAATTACTGGAATAGTTTGGAGTCGGGTGTTTTTCATAAAGGTAATGATTACAATAGTGGATATAAATTGTATTCTTTACGGAAAAGAATATAAAGCAGTAATCATTTGTAGGTAAAGCCTTAAAGAAATTATCTACATTTGGGAATAAGTAGGAAAACTTAATAAAGGCAGAGATAGAAATTAAAACAGGAATGGAAAGATGTTTTAGAGTGAGAGAACAAAATCCAGAATGTTAGAAGTAGAGCTTGGATGGGAATGAAGAATGATCAACTTAGTACATCTTCAAAATGGAGGCCTTTGGAGAAGAGTGAGATCACAGCATTAGAGGGACATTACAGAGTGAAAAAGTAGATGAAGTTGGGGGATGGCTCAGTATGGAATATACTGCATTTTTTCTTCCTGCTCCCCCAACCAAATGGGCACAAAGGAATCAAGAAGAAGGGATTCGTGAAAGCAAAGCCATTTAATTTATTTTAAGATTGAAATATTTATTTATCCATTGCAGTGTTTTCAGTGACTCTAGGAAGACTAAAGATGTAATCATCACTGATATTATTAGTAGGAAGGATGCCTTTCTTATGAAATGTATTTGTCTCAAAATGAACAGGGGAAACAAATCCAGTATATCACAGATCACAGGTCAGGTCTTTGGGAGACCTAGTGAAGCTAAATGATTAGTTTGAAATCTCTTGGAACCAGTCAGCCTGTGGTTAACTTTCTCTGCAAGATAAGATGTTTGTGGAGGATTACAGAAAAAATGGACAATTTGCCTTCAAGGAGAATATGGGGAAATTTCATCAAATATTTATTATGCCCAAGATGTGATATACAAAGATATTACAGTAAATTTTTTAATTTGTGTCTTTAATCAAAGTATATGGAGAAGTTTATTGGTATAAAGATTAATTTGATAGAGGATAATTTTTTTTCTAACATAGCTCCTTGGTTTTGTATAGGCTCTTCACTATATGTTGTTAGTATCTGAAGTAGAAGAAACTGAAATCTTTAAGATTTGTCTTGAATATTGGAACCATCTAGCTGCTGAACTCTACAGAGAAAGTCCATTTTCAACGTCTGCCTCTCCAATGCTCTCTGGAAGTCAACATTTTGATGTTCCTCCCAGGAGACAACTTTATCTACCTGTATTATCCAAGGTAACTTAATGCTAACTGAAATAATTATCTATATTGGTTTTTTAAACTGATCCTTTCTCCTGGCAGAAAATAAGCTTGGATCACCCAAGTTTATGGTATTTGATGCTTAAGAATAGTTGAAGACTTAATGAGAAAAATTCCTTATCTGAACTCTATTCATTTTTTGGCTGCCAGCATAGGGAGCCTCTATTGACCCTCATTCATTCTGTCTTTGTCTAGTATTTGATGTTCTTGGTGACATGACTTAGAACTCCAGGAAAACACCCTTATATATCTCCATTATACCTTGAGACACATAGCTTTTCCAAGGTTTTGGTATTTCAAAATTTACAATCATAGCATGACTGTGTAAGGAATTAAGTTAAGGGTTTGACTAAAATATGTGAGAATTCTAAAATAATATGATGATTGCTGATTTAAAATATAGATAGCCCAAGTTCAAATGACTTTTAATAGCTTTTATTTACAAAAGGGTCGGGAGTGAAAGTAGAGAAATACAAAAAGAGGGTAGAGAAGATGTCTACCCTATCACACTAAATATTGCTTTGGTGCTGGCCTCAGCCCTGCAGGGCTTATTAACCCTTGACCAGAGGACCCAGAGTTCCATCACATGGCCTCCTCCAAGAAGTGACAGGCCTCTCAAAAACTAATCTCTGTCCAGACACCAGGAAAGGAAGGCCAGCTACTCACTCACCCAAGAGACAGTCCCAAGTCACTTCTAAGAGGCAGGTAGGTCACCACTCAAAGACAACTACCGAAGACTATCTCCAGAAGATTGCTTGCAGAAGAGACTCCAGCTAAAGAAGTTCAGGGCTTTTGTAGTGATTTCTTGTCCCTTCCCCTCTTAACAGGGGCCAATCACAGCTTCCAAATTGCTTAGCACTGCCCAGGGACAATGTCTATGGGATCACTTTTCACCTCTGAAGGTGCTCACTCTTATCATAGGCCTTTTGAAGGTATCATCTTTTTTTAATCATAGAATTTGCACATTTCTGGCTGATTGAGTTATCACCCACTTCAGCAAGTGATTTGTGAGCACTCTTACTTAGTGTTAAATAGGATGCTTTGAGTTCACTCATTTTAGCAAGTGACATGAATTCTTTTACTTACAAAGTGTTAAGTAGGGATGTTTTCAGTTTTGGTTGATCAATTTAAAAGTTCCTGATGCTAGACAAAGAAAGTTTGATTCACACTTCACGATATCCCCCTGTGATTCTTTGGGGGGACCAGGCTCCCCAAGGAATCATTTAACATAACCAGCTTATTCTTCTAAAGCTCTTCTAGGTACAGATGCATAACATATTGTACTTTTATAAGCAGAAACTACAATAGAGATGAGAGGGAAATAGGAGAGAGAGACAGAGACACCAGTGTTTGCTCCAAAAATGCCAATTGGGAGCAGTCCCCTTTCTTTGGCATAAGAGTATACATTTAGAATGTGTTCAAACCCCTTCATTTCAATCATTTTCACTCCAAAGTTCATTCTGGATTTTCTGATGCAGTGGAAATTTCTTTATGGCACTTTATTTGAGCAGTTCCTTTTCTTAATTCAAGGAGTTCTGAAGCTTCTTTCCTAAAATATTTTCTCAAAATTTTTTTATGAAAATTTTACAACTGCAGCCAACTAGATATGAACCAAACAGTGTTTGAGCCATTTGGGAGTTAGGGAAGACTGAGTCTGAACCTTTTGGGTAAGATCTCATTTTGATAAGTATAATAGCTGTAGAGCCGTAGGCATGTCATTTAACCTCCCTTTACGCTGAATTGTATCATCTGAAATGAAGTGATAATAGTGTCTGTCTTCATGGGGATATTTTGAGGACATGTATGTATTTATTTTCATTTTAAGCCCTTACTTTTTGTCTTAGACTCAATACTCTGTATTGGTTGTAAGGTAGAAGAGCGGTGAGGGCTGGGCAATGGGAATTAACTGACTTTTTGTCCAGGGTCACATAGCTAGAATGTGGCTAAGTTCAGATTTCAACCTAGGCCTTGGCTCTCAATATGCTGAACCACCCCACTGTCCCAACATATTTTAATAAAGTGCTATGTAGACCTTAAAGTTTATATAAAAGCTTTCCAGTTTTCTTTGGGCTGCCACTTGTGGTCATTGAAAAGATAATGTAATTTCCCAAATCAGATAACCCTGGCTCTCTTTTATGGTCATTTCTGGGTCCAACTTGTCTGCTATACCTGACCCAAATATTATGTTTACATATTAACTCCTCAAACTGGATGTCAGTCACATTTTCATCCATTTATTTTTACTGTATGTATTGTTCAGACTGTTTAATTTGATCTTGGGAATAACCTGGATCTCTTTGAAGAGACCTACCATTTTGGTGCTAAATATAAAAATTCTTAAAGGAAGACATCCACTTGTTATATAAATCCTCTTTAGAGGAATGTCAAAAAATTTCAATAAACAAAATGGTGTGGATACGGTCTAAAAAAATGAGAGGGAAGTGTCAATATGATCATGAATTCATTGATGTATAAAGACCTAATTGAGGCATTTTTCTCCGTTGATTCATTCTAACTAGGTCCGTTTATTGATGGTGAGTCGAATGGCTAAGCCTGAAGAAGTTCTGGTTGTAGAAAATGATCAGGGAGAAGTTGTTCGAGAATTTATGAAGGACACAGACTCCATTAATTTGTATAAGAATATGAGGGAAACATTAGGTAAGTTGATAGTAGTAACTTTATATTTTAACTAGATGAGAATACTTGATGATAACATGGGAACAATGCTGGATAGAGGCTTGTGAGCTACAGTTCTCAAGTTTAACTGTACAACCTTGAGAAAAGTAATAGTTCTTTCTACACATAAGTAACTAGTGTGTGTAGGAAGTTGAAAGAATAAGCCTAGACAAGATACTAGTCTGTTTTGATAGATGTAATGAGCTTTATAAAATAAAGCTTCTAAAAATATTCCAACAGTTGGTGGGTAGGGCTGCAGTATTTTAATTTTCTCTGTACATTTAAGTTGAAATGACAATGTTTTCTGTGTGAGTTACTCCATTCAAGGCAATAAACATGAATGTGTACGTTGTTTTGCAGAACACAAGGTTGAGGGTATGCATATTTAAAAGTAATCATTGAGATATGTTCTTAAAATGAGATCATATTTGTGAAGTGTTTAGCATAATTTCTGGCTCTTAAAAGGCACTATATAAATTCTGGTTTCTTTCTGCTTCCTTTTTCCAGTATACCTTACACATCTGGATTATGCAGACACTGAAAGAATAATGACTGAAAAACTTCACAATCAGGTGAATGGAACAGAATGGTCTTGGAAAAATTTGAACACTTTATGTTGGGCAATAGGCTCTATTAGTGGAGCGATGCATGAAGAGGATGAAAAAAGGTTTCTTGTTACAGTCATAAAGGTATGTAAATTTGTGTGTCTTTGTTCCTGTTACAGTTAGGAAACGTGGGAGAGATGGGGCAGAGCAGACACTGGGACAGAAAACCTGTGATCCTGAGCCAAATGACCCTTGTTGAATTTTTACTAATCTGTAAAAAGGATATACTATCTCAATTCAGAATTCTGTTATAAAGAAAGCATATGTCTTAAAGCCCCACATATATTTATACTGTGATCAGAAATGATAGGATAACTAACAGATATAATTCCTCAAGTCTTAGAAACTGCATTTTTTGTTTAAATAATGTTATGTGAATGAGAACAGTTAATGCTGCCTTCTCACACTCCCTATATCAGGAAGAAGAGGTAAGATAGTTTTTTAGAAATCATCCATGTACCCTGGAAAGAACTATTTAAAATGGAATATAACTCTGGCTGTCATTAAAGATGATGCTTTAAATTGGGTTTTTAATCTGGGGAGTGTGAAGATGTTTTTGAGATATTTTGTTAACTATTTTAGTACCAAGGTTTCCTGTTTATAATCCTACCTATTTCATTCATGCATTTCAAAATATTATAAGAATTGGTCCATAGGCTACCAAGGATGGACTCGGTGGGGGTGGGGAGGTATAAAACATCTACTCTAAAGTCATATCTAGAAATCCTTAACTTCAGTATATTCTCACTCCTGTGCTTAACTGATATGCCAGATGTGGTTTCAGTTCCTGTTGTCCCAATTTAGGACATAGAAGTCCATAATCTCTCATCAGTATCAGCAGTCTCCCAATGCTTTAGGTAATGTTGAGCTTTTTCTGACTCATACTCCCAGGAAGAAGAAAAATGATAGAAGCATATTTCCCCACGTTTTATTTAACCTTTGGGTTTCCCTTTCTATATGTGTGTGTGATACAAATATGTGTTTAGTGATAGAGGGTCGGTCATATGATTATTGGTTCCTGAAGTATATTAAAAAGCTCCCTTTAATGTAAGTGTAATTAGTTTCTATCTGGTTGTAAGCATTCTCTAAATGAGATTTTTTTTTTATTACAGGATCTTTTAGGATTATGTGAACAGAAAAGAGGCAAAGATAATAAAGCTATTATTGCATCAAATATCATGTACATAGTAGGTCAATATCCAAGGTTTTTGAGAGCTCATTGGAAATTTTTGAAGACCGTGGTCAACAAGTTATTTGAATTCATGCATGGTAAAAAAAAATTTCTCGTGATTCTGAACTTTTTAAAATTTATTTTTGTGAGAATAAAATGCGCTTGAATCCTTTTTTTTGTCTTTATTTAGAAACTCATGATGGTGTCCAGGATATGGCCTGTGATACCTTCATAAAAATAGCACAAAAATGCCGCAGGCATTTTGTTCAGGTTCAGGTTGGAGAAGTAATGCCATTCATTGATGAAATTTTGAACAACATTAACACAATCATTTGTGATCTTCAGCCTCAGCAGGTATGTTCTGAGAGCTGGTCAGCAATTTTATAAAGCATCTCAGTGATAATGGGAGAGAAATGAACTATATGCAATAGTTGTTAGTTGAGACAATTGCCAAGTTTAATTGTGATTCCTTTGATGAAATGGATTCCTGTAGTGAGCATTGTTCTGCTTTTCTAATGTTGGCATCTTATAATATAAGGATCGAACTTAAAGATAAAATTTGAATTGTAAACATAATATAGATAACAGATGTTTTTTAACCTATGGATGTGGGGAATTCTAATGATCTCTCAGTGACTGCCAAGATTTGGGACATTAGGTTACTATCTACTTGGAAATGGTCTAGCATGAATGGGGAGGGAAAAGATGTCTCCTAAAGAGGTTTTGTGGTGTTTGTTTGTTTGTTTTTTAACCCATACCTTCCATCTTAGAATTAAAACTGTGTTGGTTCGTAGGCAGAAGAGCTATAAAGGCTAAGCAGTTGGGGTTAAGTGACTTGCCCAGGGTCACACAGCTAGGAAGTGTTTTTAAGGCCAGATTCGAACCCAGGACCTCCTCTCTGGACCTGGTTCTCAATCCATTGAACCATCCAGCTTCTGCCCCCTAAAGAGGTTATTCTTGTGGAACAAGCTTAATAATGTGGATTAAGTAGGGAAATGATAATATGAAAAGTACCAAAAATTGGTGAGTTTAATTTCATTTTCCATACTAGGTTCACACGTTTTATGAAGCTGTTGGATACATGATTGGTGCACAAACTGATCAAACAGTACAAGAACATTTGATAGAAAAATATATGCTACTTCCTAATCAGGTGTGGGACAGCATAATTCAGCAAGCCACTAAAGTAAGTGTTCTTTATCATTTCTTTAATAAGTGCTATTTTGGGGAAGAAGTATTCTCTCCTTTACATTCTGGTAAGCATTTCTATGCTTACAATGCATTCAAATAAGTATAGACCTAGCTTTTCAAATAGGTATGGTGAACTTTTAGAGATGGAGTGCAAGGCCCTGCCCCCACTCTACCCCCTAGACTGAGTTATTTGCCATTCTTCTCCCCTCCTACCCCCATGACAAACACTCCCAATCCCTTATCCCAGATTGGAGGGAGGAAGCTGGGGGGTGGGAGGGCCGGAGTATGTGATGTGAAAAAATATCAAGTGCAGTGGAGAGGAGGAATAAAGCAGCTCTGCCGAAGTACCACTGCCTTTCTAGTGATAGACTTAGGCAGGGGAGAGAAGGGGTGACGGGGTGTCCTCAGAGATTACTGTCATCTTTGGCACTTGTGCCATAGGTTTGCTATCACTGGTATAGATGAATATACTGTGAGGTTATATAACAGTACCAGACCTTTGATTCATTTTAGAAGAAACAATATCCTCATAAATTGTCATGGATACTTGAACCATCTATAGTCAGAACAAAATTCATCCTTAAAAGTGTTCTTATGTGTGGTACATGAGAATTGATATTTCTCGTTGTCATGGGGAAAGTTCAACTAAAGGGGCTTCTTTATTAAAGTTGATTTGAATTTAACTGAAATGCTATTTGCCATTATTTATTTGTATTGATACCTGGACAATGCTACAAGAATTCTCAGTGAAATTTACAGTGATGCAAATGAATATTTCTAATTATCCATGCTGAAAAAAAAACATAGATAAAAAACATTGTCTAGATAATAGTGTGCAGTAATTGGTGAGGTAGTTGACTAAGAGACATCTAGCTTTGAAGAAACTAAAGATTTTTAAGAGACTGGGAATGAGAAAGAAGTGCATTACTACTGGATTGGGGACATCTTGTGTATAAGAAAGGCATGGAGAAGAATAAAATGTCATGTTAGGAATAAATGATAAGATGGCAAGTTTGGTTGAAGAGTGCATGAATGAATGGAAGTATCATGAAAACTGAAAGATTCTCTGGAAGAAGTTGTAACACTGGAAACCAGAAAAATTAAAATATCGTTTTCCTTAGATTCATTTTTTTAAACTTTGTTATAAGTAGGGCATTTATAGCATGATTGCTACATATTTGTGTGTGAGATGTTTGTAAAGGATATATTTTAAATATAAATATGTTCTATTTGGGAAGACAATGTTTGAATGTATCTTAAGTGATGATTTGTTGGTACTGTAGGGGGTTTTTTGGTTTGTTTTTTTATGAGAGGAATCTTATCTCATGTATTGAGTTGATTGAATTTCTAGAGACCATATGGGCCAAAATTAACAAGAATGAAATTTCAAGATATTTTGATAGGACCTAGTATCTAAGAAATAAATACTAATGCAAAAGAAAAAAAAACCTTAAATTTTTATTTGTGAGAATATATTCCAAAATGTTAAGTGTATTCAGGACCTGTGTTCAGGACAAGGTTGCAGCTGGATATGTGTGGAATCTTTGTGATTGGAAAAATCTCACTATGTACTGTTTTTCTTTCCCAGTATACTTTAAATACTTATACTATATTAACATGTTAAATGTCTTATATATATATACTTGTTGCACTTTTCCATTTCTGTCAGTTTAGTGCATTGACTTATAAGGATTTATATTTTAAAATGACAAATCAGCCCTATACTCAAGATAATGGGTTGAATTAAATTTGGTTGTAGATGAAGTTTTTTAAAACATTTTTAGGATGTCAGTATTAATGACTGGGCATGTTGTATTATCACACAATAATACCTATTTTTTAGAATTGGGTACAGATGAAGAATATATAATATTCTTTACTACATTTCTCACTAGTAAAAATGTGTCTAAAATGATAACTTGTAATTTTTTTTATAAACTGTACTAGATTATTTTTGGTTTAGAGTATGTCAGATGGCTTAATCTTATCCATATGGAATAATCTGTTTCTTATAGAATGTGGATATACTTAAGGATCCTGAAACAGTTAAGCAGCTTGGAAGTATTTTAAAAACAAATGTAAGAGCATGTAAAGCTGTTGGCCACCCCTTTGTAATTCAACTTGGACGAATTTATTTAGATATGCTTAATGTGTACAAGTGCCTCAGTGAAAATATTTCTGCAGCTATCCAGGCCAATGGTAAGTGCTTCTAAATTAATTTTTATTGGAGCAAGTAGAAAATATTTCTATCATAAGTATAGATCATTTTGCTCTGTGTACAAGATTAGTTCAATTATTTGTCTCAAAAGAAGACTTATTTTCAGGAAATTAGGACAGTATAGTAATGTCCATTGTGCATTGACATAAAATAATATGGGATTTGAGGTTATATTTGGTCTGGCCTCTTTTAATACATCTAAATTCTTAGGCTTTAATTTGAGATACGGTTTAGAAGTGTGGCCATGGGTGAATATTTATTGGCTTTAAAAAGAGGGTTGTGGGTTAGATGTAACAATACCTACAATTTTTGAAAATTTAGTGTAGACTTTTATATTTGTGGGTTGGTTTTTTTATATGTGTGTATATATATATATAATTTTTAGGTGAAATGGTTACAAAACAACCCTTGATTAGAAGTATGCGAACAGTAAAAAGGGAGACTTTAAAATTAATATCTGGTTGGGTGAGCCGGTCTAATGATCCACAGATGGTGAGTAGGAAATTTGTTTTCTTGTTATTCCTTTGGGAACTATAATATTAACATTGTTATGAAGTTCAAGTTATATGTATATCACTTTGTAAATGTTAAATTGTACGTTTGATCATTACAATTCTTTTTTCTTTTTTAAACCCTTACCTTCCATCTTGAAATCAATACTGTGTATTGGTTCCAAGGCAGGAATGGTAAGAGCTAGGCAATGAGGGTTAAGTTACTTACGCAGGGTCACACATCTGGGGAGTGTCTGAGGCCAGATTTTAACCTAAGACTTCCCATCTCTAGGCCTGGCTCTCAATCCACTGAGCTACCCAGCTGCCCCCAATAATTAAAATTCTAAAAGAATTATAAGAAAAGATTCCCCTGAATTGTTTAAATTTCATTAACAAATCTTGGAATGGATTTTTTAAATCCTTTTTAGTGTAGTCAGAAAAAATAGCCATGTATTAACCCTGTCTACAAATAAATAGATGAATTTTGCACATCTCTTGAGTCAAGAGGTGAGAAAAACTTTATTCTTAACCCTCTGGAATCGTGGTTTGCCCCCATGTATTGATGAAAACTATCTAGTCTATGTTAGTAGTGTCTTCCCACATTCTCCATCTAATAATGGTCATTTCCTTTTTTTTCCTTCATTAATTTAGATGTTAGGTGGAATTTCAAAGATATTTCATTTATTCTTTATTAGAAGTGTGGGAGAGTTCTCAGCCAAGCAGGGGTATATAAAGGACCATTACAGATAAAATGGGACAATTTTAATTGCATAAAATTGAAAGCTCTTAAGTTCAAACAGAATTAGTATAGCTGAAATTTGAAAGGAACCCATTTTTAAGGATTACGTTTTCTACGAAATTATTTTTTGTTTTAAACCCTTACCTTCTGTCTTAGATCTTGACTCCAAGGCAGAAGGGTGGTAAGGCAATGGGGGTCAAGTGACTTGCCCAGGGTCACACAGCTAGGAAGTTAAGGAAGAAAGAATAGGTTTTCTGAGATTCCAGGTGGCAAAACTGGGACTAAAAAATATAAGAGGGAAGATTTCTTTTATTTTTTAATTATCTTTTCATGTTTACATGATTCGTATTCTTTCCCTCCCTCCTCCCAGAGCCAACAAGCAGTTCCACTAGGTTGTACAAATGTTATCACTTGATACCTTTCCATATTATTCATTTTTGCTATAGAAAAAAATTTTTGAGCCCAAATCACATATCCATGTATACATATAAGTGATATCATATGTTTTGCTTTTGTTTTTCTATTCCCATAGTTCTTTATCTCAATGTGGATCGCATTTTTCATAAAAGGGAAGATTTCATCTAAGAAATTAGGTTTACATTTATATTGGGTAGATGATTTCTAAAATTCATGCAATTTCTACTATTGGTTTTGTCAAGGATTGAAAATGTGTCTGTGGAACCATTAGTCTGGATGATAATCTGGGTGATTTTTATTAAAAGTATTACATTCAGTACATATAACTTACATGGAAATACTTTAAAATGCTTTAAAATCTTTATTATAAGTATATTAAACATGAATTTTTTAAATGTTTCATTTAAATGGTCTAGATAGGTGGTCATTTCTAACTCTTTGTGAGTCCTTTTGGGTTTTCTTGGAAAAGATACTGGAATAGTTTGCTATTTCCTTCTGGAGCTTATTTTGGTAGATGAGGGAACTGAGACAATTCTACTATACCACCCACATGCCTCATTATGTAAAATAGAAAGATTATATGGCTACTAATTCAAAAAGCACTTAGCAATTTGATTGTTTTGACTCATTTTCAAAGGTAATTTATGCAAAGTTGAGGGATCTTGTACTTTCTATAAATGAATTTGTAAATGATTTTTTTATCAGTCAGATCTTTTATTCAACTGAGTTCTTATCTAGCATCACAAAGGAAATGCTGATATATAGTGTATTGTTTGAGCTATAAGGCAGGAAAGATTTGAAGGAACTGCTGGGAGCCCTCCTTGTCTGGAGTAGGCATATCCGGGTGGAATTCACTCAGAACTGAATCTGCTACCATACAGCCTGCCTCTCCCCTCTCTTCCCCCATTTTATATACTTTACAGATAACTTCTCTTAACATTAATCTCTTTATATTTTGTCACTATACCTATAATTCATGATTATACTTGATGAGCAATAGATTTTTATCATAATTTTTAAATGATTATCCTAAGATATTTTTGCATGTTTCTTGGTTATATAAGTTAAAGATTTGGGTTAGAAAGAACCAAACAATATTTTACCACATTTAATGTGATAGAACTTTAAAGGGATTCCTCTACATTTTTTCTGAAATAAGTAGGTTTGACTAATTGCTGTAAAATTTGTAAGTTATATAGTAAATTGTATCTAGTATTGCTTTTAAGTAAGGGAATGATTCAGGAAATTCCCAGGATCAAACTTAAGAGATGAACATTTTGTTTTTCTTGTCTTTTAACAGGTAGCAGAAAATTTTGTTCCTCCTTTGTTAGATGCAGTTCTTATTGATTACCAGAGAAATGTTCCAGCTGCTAGAGAACCAGAAGTACTTAGTACTATGGCTATCATTGTCAACAAATTAGGGGGACACATAACAACTGAAATACCTCAGATATTTGATGCTGTTTTTGAATGCACATTAAATATGATAAACAAGGTATGCGACTTCTATTTGCTAGATCTTGATATGGGCAAAAACTTATATAGACATAACAGGTCCTATATATGAAGATCATTAACTTTGGTCCTCATTCTTTTCTCTGCATGTAGACTAAAGAAGGAGGTGTATACCAAATCATTATTCTTTGGGAAAGTTGGTCATTGCATTGACCTGAACTCTCATGCTTTTTATGTTATTTATTCTTAAAATGATTGTGATCATTCTGAATTCCTCACCTGATAGTTCTTAAATAACATTATTTCAATCACAGCTACCAAACAAATATTTTTATACTATAATTTTAGTCTTAACCCTCAGTCAACAAGCATCTACTTTTGTTTCCATTTTTTTGTTACCAAATAGCCTATTGTGGATACTTGGGTATAAATAGTGTTCTTTCTTACCAACTTCTTTGGAGTATAGAGAGGGTTTTACTTAAAACATCTGTGGTCCCTTCTAGCTCTAAATCATCTCCATACCATTGGGTTGGTAGGTTATTCACAAATCTCTGAGAAAAACACCCACTGTGTAGTTTTTTTCTTTTATTCTCTTTTCTCCACATTTCCTAAAATGGCCAATTTGGGAACATAACTTCAAACTGATTTCGATAATGATTGGGCCATATGTGTCAGTGACCCTGTCTTTTTACAAACCTATAGTTAACTGTTTCTACTTTTTGTCAAATGTAATTTGCTCAGTGTAAGCTTAAATCCCAGTATTGTTTTGATTTTTCTCCCTGATGATTTAGGATACTTTAATGTGACTGTTGATTACTTAATGTGAACTAATAATTTGTTCCCCAGATAATTTTGTGCTTACAAGTGTATCATTATGAAATATACATAGACATTAGCCCTCAAGCTGCTAGTTTATAATGTGAGTACTATCCATAGGATACTTGACACCTATATTGTATAAGATGGGTAGGATTCTTAAATAGATATTAGGCATAGATGGTATCTAGAAAACATTGTCTTCTCTCAAATGAAGTATGACATTGAATGTCATGTGAAAATGCAGCTATTTGGGGTTTGCTCTGGCCAGTACTAGATTTTGTATTCTTTTAACTATTGTCTTCCAAGGATCCTTTGGTGACCTGATAGTCATGATAGTCATGTTCCAATGTTATCATTTGATCCTTATTAACATTTTTTCAACAAAAAATTAGCCAAATATACCTTCTATTAATTTAATATGCTTGTTTTTTTTTAATGTAGGAGACATGTACCTGTTATTTTTTATTAATAAAACATTTATTGATACATGAGGGTTTCAAAATAACATGCTGTCATACATGACCAAATTGAGGTCTACTTAAGAATTAATAGTATATGCTATAATGGTCTTAGGAATTAACCAGGTGCTTCAGATCTTTCTTAATTTGGTCTTCTGCACATAGCATAATTCCTGGCACAGGCCTGATGTTTTAACAGCTTTTCCTTTACACCCTCTTGACACCAAAGTTGTCCCCAGAACTATTTGTATATGAAAACTTTGGAGAGATGATAAATTAAATCCATAGGTATTAGACCAGTGCCATATAACCTTACTTTTTTTTTTTAATCCTTTATCTTTAGGACTTTGAAGAATATCCTGAACACAGAACAAACTTTTTCTTACTACTTCAGGCCGTAAATTCTCATTGTTTCCCAGCATTCCTGGCCATTCCACCTGCACAGTTCAAGTTAGTTTTGGATTCCATTATCTGGGCTTTCAAGCATACTATGAGGAATGTTGCAGATACAGGTAAAGAATATCTGATATCTTGAGGTGATTATTACTCTCATGAACTCCCAAGAGTAGCAGGAATCTTACTCGTTATTTAACCCTTACCCTTCCATCTTAGAATCAATAGTAAGTCTCTAAAGTATTCCAAAGCAAAAAAGTGGTAAGGGCTAGACGGGGTGGGGTTATTTATTGACTTGCTCTGGGGGTTATATGACTAAGCAGTATCTGGATTTCTATAAAATATTTCTGTGCTTTAACCTTCACCAATACCTGTATGATCATACTTTTTTGATGTCACTTAGTTTGAAATTGTTCAAAAGGCAAATTTTATAATAGAAAGCATATGCAGTGATTCCAATGAAGTCATGTTACCTTTTTTTTTTTAACTTTGGTTGCTTTGCAAAAATTAATGGGAGAACAGAATATATTGCCTGTGTAGTAGTTTGCTCCTTCAATATATCAGTCAGTATTGTGTATCTTCTATAATATCATTAAGATTATGTTTTGTTCTATATATTTTAGGCCTACAGATACTTTTTACACTCTTGCAAAATGTTGCACAAGAAGAAACTGCTGCTCAGAGTTTCTATCAGACCTATTTCTGTGATATCCTTCAGCATATCTTTTCAGTTGTAACAGACACCTCACATACTGCTGGTAAGATTTTGAGAACATGAAAAGGGGTCAAGTTCTGAATTCTTTAATAGATAACATCTATGATTTTAGCCTCTAAATATTAATAATCTTCATATTACCCACAGGCTTAACGATGCATGCTTCAATTCTTGCATACATGTTTAATTTAGTAGAAGAAGGAAAAATAAGTACACCATTAAATCCCGGAAATCCAGTTAACAACCAAATGTTTATTCAGGAGTATGTGGCTAATCTTCTCAAATCTGCTTTCCCTCACTTGCAGGAGTAAGTATATGTAGTCTTTTTAAAATTTGTGTTTTGAACACAATTTGTAGAAGTGTTGATGATTTCATCAGTATTTTTACTTTTCAGTGCGCAAGTTAAACTGTTTGTAACAGGACTCTTCAGTTTAAATCAAGATATCCCCGCCTTCAAAGAACACCTTAGGGATTTCCTGGTACAGATAAAGGTATGTTACTCAGATTTTCTTATAATACCAATTTAATTACTTATGGAGTGTAATTTGCCAAGAGGCAAAATCATTTTAGTCTCAAGGAATCTTTTTAGTTTTAATAGAAAAATTAATTAGATATGTGATGGTTGTTTTTTGTTTTTAAGGATACCTACCTACAAAGCAAAATTACATGTGTCTGATACTATTTTTTATTTGGATCCTCTTTTTCAATGGTAGATTGGAACCCCCGTTTTGAGGAGTTAAAAGAAAGAGAATCAGGATGTGTCCTCAGATAAATTAGGAAGATTTTTATTTCATACCAGGCAGGACACGAAGTTTTTAAAAGGAGGAGGCAGTTAGTAATAAAATATGAAGGAGTTTGGATCTCCACATAAATACTTGGGTTGTCACAAGAGATAGTTAACATTCATTTGATTTTTTTTCCATCTTTTGTATTCCCTTCCAAATATCCCTACCTTTTCCTTTCTCTGCTACTACTTACTACTCCCCTAGACCTGAAATGGAAAACTATCAAAAATTGTTTGTATAATATAGACGACATTTATTTCCCATTTAATTTATATTACATTGCATTCTCCATACTGTTGCGATTGGCCAAAAAACCAAGCTATATAATTTTACATAAAAAGGTCATGTTTCAATGGAAAGTGGAAATTATCAAACAACAAAAATTTCTACCTTAAAGCTGCACAGTATATTAAAATTCATTAACCCTAAAGGGCTATTATTCAGACATTGACATAACATTTTTTTAAATTCTAAGATTAAGTTTTAATATTTTTACTGAACCAAATTAAAATGTAATTATGAAATATTTAACAAAAGAAAAATTATAAAACACAAGTCGTGATGTATGTGTGGCCTATAAGTATCACTTACCTCCCATTTTACAATATATCCTATTTATTGGTTTCAACCAGAAGGCCAGTAAAGACTAGGCAACGGAAGTTAGTTGACTTGTTCAGGATCACACAGGAAGTGTTGGCGGTCACATTTGAACCCAGAACTTCCCATTTCTGCATGTTACTCCTTATCCACTGAGCCACCTAGCTGCTCCCATACTTGTGTTTTAACAACTCACAATTCTATCTGAATTTAATACTACTGCTATCCACTTAATACTTAATTTTATATTGTTTTTTCACATCACGTGGAGTTAATACTGATACCAATAATTTGACCTGAAAGGGAGCTAAGAACATTTAGGTTAAAATTTTAGAGTAAAAGACCATGGATATTATTGAACTTTGAGTCAGGCCAGGGAGAACTGAGTTTGAATCCTGATACATTTAAAGTTCCTATGACCCTAGTTAAATCACTTAACCTCTTTTTATTCTCAAGTTTCGATATCTGTAAAAATGGGACTAATGATAACCTTAAATAAATGCCTTCTGTGACTGGATAGCATGATATAGTGCAAAAACAATAGATTTTGGTATATGGGAAACCAGATTTGAATACTGGTTTTGCTCTGTATTAAGCACTATATAAATATGATCATGGGAAGTTGCATCAATTGTCTGTGCCTTAAGAGGTTGTATTGAATACTGCTATATCTAACTTGTTTTCAACCTTATTCTTGCTCATAAAAATCAGATTTTCATACTGCTAGGTAAGACACATACTCTGTGTATGCATGATAGAACACTTATACAAGCTAAGTTGCAATTTAAGACTTTTGGAAACCTGTATAAACTGTCACTGCCTGGGAAATTACATTAATAACTCTTTCTAGGAGATGAATTTTTTTTTACTTAGCTTAATGTACTTTTAATTCTATCTCTTGTGGGAATAACTATCTCTAGTGGCATTGATTCATCTATAAAACAAAATTTTCAACAGCCTGGCCTTCAGGATTTACCATGCTAATTTAGCTGTATTGAAGATAGTAGTTATTCTTTCACTAGCCTGTGAAATTTATATGGGAAATATTGTTTAATAATGGCTTTACACTGGATAAATTTTTTAATGGTGGCATTTCTCATATTAAAAATCAAGTATAATGTGTGAAATAAACATTTTAAATGACCCTTTTTACAGGAATTTGCAGGTGAAGATACATCTGACCTGTTTTTAGAAGAAAGAGAAACAGCCCTTCGACAGGCTCAGGAAGAGAAACATAAACTTCAGATGTCTGTCCCTGGCATCCTTAATCCACATGAAATTCCTGAAGAAATGTGCGATTAAAAATCAAAACAAGTTATGCTGTCTTTTTTCTGTACAGCTTCTTTGTTGTGGTAGAAGAAAACAGCATTTGGATATTTGTTGACCAAAATGATGCCAATTTGTAAATTAAAATGTCACCTAGTGGCCCTTTTTCTTATGTGTTTTTTGTATAAGAAATTTTCTGTGAAATATCCTTCCAATGTTTAAGCTTTTGTTTTGGTCATCTTTATTTAGATTTGCATGAAGTTGAGAATTAAGGCATTTTAAAAAACAATATTACTTCATGCCCATTTTGTGGCTGGGATGGGGGGGAAGAAGCAAATTGAATTTGAAAAAATATACTTGTAAATTCTATTGCAAAATTATACAATTTTTTCCTGTAACAAAACCAATTTTTAATTAGGGAGCATTTTCTTTCTAGCCTATATTTCAGTCTAGAAGAAAAGGTAATGAGTAAAACAATTGCGTTGTTAAAGGATTATTATAGTGCTGCATTGTCTTAAAGGTAGCACAACTTGGACTGAATTGGATGGCTAGACTACATGTATTACAAGTCTGTATGGCAAGTTTGCAGCAAGATCATGTGCATATCATCCCATTGTAAAGCAACTTCAAAGAGTATGGGAACACAGTTAGTTATTTTTACACAGTTCTTTTTGTTTGTGTGTGTGTGCTGTCGCTTTGTCGACAACAGCTTTTTGTTTTCCTCAATGAGGAGTGTTGCTCATTTGTGAGCCTTCATTAACTCGAAGTGAAATGGTTAAAAATATTTATCCTGTTAGAATAGGCTGCATCTTTTTAACAACTCATTAAAAAACTCTGGCTTTTGAGATGACTTATACTAATTTACATTGTTTACCATGCTGTAGTGCTTTAAGAACACTACTTAAAAGCAAAATAAACTTGGTTTACATTTATTTTTCCTTTATTGACTCAAAATTATTGATGTATTATTGGAAGTGGTCATCTTTGTGTTGAGTCAAAAAGTTAAGGTAAAGAAAGAGTTTGGAAACTGGGACAAAAACAAAGTTGTACAATAGACAGGAAAATGTAGCTTTTAAATCTATCTGTGTAATTTCAGAAACATTTTATATATCCAAATAGATTATCGACCTATTATAAAACACAAAATTTGATAGGTGTGTCCTTACATAGACCTTTCTCCCCTTTTTTTCTGTCAGATGGAAGTAAAGAAAATAGAACATTGTCAACCAAAATGAACTTGGTAGAATTTCAGGAAAACTAGTTGCCCTTTGTAAATGCATACATTGCTATCTTAAACGAATTCATTCCATTTAGTTTACCTTTAATATCTAGGGATTACTTCCAACTGAAATCTATAATCTCATTGAAGAGGCGGTAGAGAGGTAGACCTGAAAATTGGAGTGTGGGATGCATGCAGGTGGGTCAGCTATTAGAAAGAACTAGGACTTGGGGAAAGAAAAATCTTGGATAAAAGGGGTATAGGAAAGAATGGTTTAGTCCTAGGTTTTTCTCTGACAGAAATATTAAAGGTCTTTTAAAAAAGATAGACCCCATGTTCACAATCAACTTTTGCCTTGAGAACTTGATGTTGAGGGTGTGGTTTTGCTCTTTCAGAACCATAGTGCTCCAGGCTGCCCATGGGCAGCAAAAAAAGATGTTTGTCAGAATTTGTCTTCTAGTGACCTGTGTTTTAACTTCAATCAACCAAAAAGTAGTTGTAGTGTAATGTTTATATGCTTCATCTTAAATATACTTAAAAATTTTTGTAAGACAAATCGCTTCATGTTAATGACATGTAATTTTAAAGTTGTATTATAACTGACCATTTAAATAGAAAATTATTTAATGCCTTGTTAAAGCTATCACAATTTCTAGGTTGTGGCTGTAGAAAAATCTCTGGAAAGCCTCAAAAATGGAGTTCAGTGCATCTGGTCAAAGTTCTGTGGCTATATATAGTGGTTGCAATACGTCAAGTTATCATGATGCCATAGTCTAGGCAATAAATACTCTTCATCCATTCAATTTTTCCTGTATGGATAGCTAGGCTGGCTACCACTTATATTTTGTTCCAAACTACATTAGGCATTTCCCACCTTAAACTGAATCTTGCCTTGGGGCAAAAACAATTAAGAACCTGCTAGAAAAAATTTGGATGATGTTTACAATATTGTCCTACTAGTCTCCCACCTCATCAATGAGACTTAGCTGTTTTCTACCTTATGGGGTTTTTTCTATTAAACAGTTTGATTTTCTTTTAAGTGATGTCATTAATATGCTCATGTAGATTTTCTTGGATATCTGCTTGTATTGCTCTGTATTTGTGGAATATATCTACCCATTTCTTAAGGGGGAAGGCACATGCCAAGTGAAGAAACTCCCTCTACCAATGCAGGGAAACACTTTTGCTGTACTTCAAACTAATAAGAGCAGCAGATTCTTTTTTTTGGTGGTGTAGACTTTTGGCAATTGGTGAAGCCTTAAATCCTTTCTCAGAATGTTTTTGAATTATTAATTGCATAAAAAGCAAGTAAATTATGCCAGTCCCTCCATTGGCTAAAGGACTTGACTTGGTCACAAAGTATGTCAGGAGGATTTGGATACAAGTCCACCTGGCTCCAAAGCCAGCTTTTTGACTCCCATCAAATTGGCTTCATAAGAATCCATTAATTTATCCACTGACTTTAGCCACTTCCCAATTCATGCACAACTTTTCTCCGGTTTTTGCGCTGTCACAGAGTGCTGCTATGAATATTTTTGGTACATGTTTGTGTCTGTGAGACTTAGGTTAAAACATATGTTTGGTTTAGTCGTTTGGTATGATTCCAAACTGAAATCTCGAACAGTTGTACCACTTAGTTTTCCAGTAGTACATGGTTGTGCTGTCTTCCCATGTCTGATGAGCTTTTGAGCTATTATGTATCTCATCTGGAGGCTCTGCAATGTTGGGGGGGGGGGTGTGAAATCTACATGATGTAACTCGCAAAAAGCATCTGGGGAAACCTGACTAAGGATTACCTTTGATTTGCATTTTGTGCTCAATCTTCATGATGGTTGCATATGCCATTGGTGAGGTTATGTCTTTGTTTTGTCCCACTCTTGATGTTATAATGACTGGCCTTTACCCGTGTTTTGATCTACTGAATCAAATTCAGTAGTCTTTTATTGTGCCCTGGTGTATGCTAATTTTAATACCTACAAAACTTGTTTTGCTGTTTTGAAAAGTGACCTATACAAAAAGTTCTTAAAACTTTAAAGTTTTTCAAAATTTATTCATGGTTAGGGGTGTGTTCTAGAAATGCCCAAGGGAAAGGAGTAATGGACTAAGTATTTATCAATACTTTATTGTGCAAACATGAATAAAAATATATAAGCAAGCATGGTGGGTACTCAGGCTAATAATTTGATTTTGATTGTTGCAGAACAAGACAGCTTAGACTGAATCTATGCTAATGATACATTGATAGAAAAGTCTTGTATTTTCACAAGTATTTGGGAGCAGTATCTACATTTCTTTGCTGACGTTTTATGCTCTTTATTTTTGCAAAAGCACTAAAAAGCCACTTATATACTTATAACATGACATTAGGAACATTTAACAGTGAGTAGCAAAAAATACATGTATGCATTTAGGTCTGCTAATCTGATAGTTTACTAAGTGAAGGACTCAGTTTTGGGAAGGCCAGAACCTCAAAATAATGTTACAGAAATGGCATCCAACAACAAACATAAAATGCCTACTACATGAGATTAATTGTGCTATAATTATAGCATAATTCATGAAGTTTGACTTGTTTTTAATAACTTACATGGAATGAGTTTAGTGATCTAGCTCATTTGAAATGGCAATCTTTAAAAAGTAATATCCCCTAGTACCAGCAGGTGGGGATGTTACTATTCAAAAGAACTGTTCAGGTCAAACAAGGTATGATACTCTTTATTTTCTGGAGTTAGAATATTAAAGGCCAGAGAGGATTCTGCCCACACCTTTTGAATTAAATTAAGACTTTAAAAAATATATATACCCTGGAGACTGATGCATGCTTTTCTAGAAGTAAGCCAGTCCAATCTGCTTTATGGGGTGGAGGGAGGGAGGGAGGGAGGGGTTTTTTTTTTTTCCCCCAAAGTAAGTTCCCAGTTAACAGTATTTCGAATAGCAAGATTTGTATCCAGTTCTCAATAGCCTCAGATTATCCTGGTCAGGAAGTCTAGACTTGTCAAATACATCCCTTCCTCAATTCCAGAATAGCAATAACTCCTGAGCAGGTAAGCATCTCTGAACCATTGGGTCCAGATAAAAGGGAAACCAGCTAAAGCAGAATAGAATTCTCAGACCTTCTCCCCCCCTACCCCCTCCATATCACTTGGCTTTATAAATAGGCAGCAAATTGACATGATTGAAAATTTAGGTGAGTTTGGATACAACTATTTCGCTAGTACCTATGATCTAAGAATTGCAGACAACCAAAAAAATAATTCCTGGATAAGCTAAAAAACCAATTAAAATATCCTAGTACTATAGGAATCAGAGGATAAAAATAAATACTCTTTTTGTCGCTTCCATAAAGATACTGTTGACAGAATTTCGGACAAAATCCTGGACCTTCAGATTAGGAAAAAAAATAAAACATTCAAGTACCAAGATACTACAGTTAGGTTCACAAACATTTGGGCAGCTCAGTTATTGATTTAAAGAAGCTTGAATGTTCAAAAGAGATATATTCAAGAATAGTTTGTCAATGAAATGAAAGGGTTTCTAAGTATTCCTGATTTGGGGGAAAAACACCTTTAATATCTTAATAGTAGTATAGTAGTAGTATATGATAGCATAAATAGTAGTTTAATAGTATCAGCAAATGTGGGGGTCAAAAGAATTAAGAGTATTTTAACATTCTAATAGGGGGAGAAATGTCCCCAACAGGATTTTAAGGGGCCCTTGAGTGAGTTTGGACAACAGGGTCTTGGGGTATTTTTTGTGTTAAAGAGAAAGGGGGGAAACAGTTTTAGAGGGTAGATTAAAAATAAAATTGAATTGTAATCTTAGATGAGGGGGATAATGGAAGTGGAGTGGAAACAATGAGTATGTTCTCATTACCTTTGTAAAGAAGGGGTTTTTGAAGAAAGTGTAAGAGGAAGATGGAGGAAAAAACCAAGAATGTGAATATTATGAATTCAAGTGAGGGGCATAGAGCAATAGGTTAGAATACTGTTTTACAAGAAAATAAAAGATTAGCAGTAAGGAGTTTTAGCAGGATTTTTTATACTATGAACACTAAAAGTCCAATAATCAGAATTTCATGCAAAGTAATAGTAAAATAGATGCAATTAAAAGAAACAATACACTAAAATGTACCCTGGACAAAGAATCAATAGAACTGAATAGGACTAGATTTATGATTTCATGAAATAGGGAACTCCCAGATAAGACTCCATTTCTACTGATGCAATTTGGCCCCTTTTAGCTAGTTCTTTGCAATGTAGAGTGAGTTGTAAAGAATTTCCTTGGGTAGAGAGGGATTGGGGCAGGAGAGTGAAACTGGGTAGGGTGCCTTACCTAGAGTCAAATGTGACCTCAGACATTGTGTGACACTGGGCAAGTCAAGTAACCCTCTGCCTCAGTTTTCTCATCTGCGAAAAAGACAGGAAATGGAAACTGCTCCAGAATCTTTGCCAAGAAAACCCTCAAAAAGGGTCATGAGTTGGATGTGAAACAATTGAACAAAACAGATTACTCAATTTACTCAAGGCCTATATAGAAAGCATAATTATTAGTTTTTTTGGGGGGGGGAGAGAGAATTGAAAGTATTGGGGAGAAAATAATACTGAAGAATTAGTGGGTTGAAGAAATCAAAACAATTCAACCAGAAACAATGGCAATAAGCAACATACCAAGATGTTGAGATTCAATTAAAGTAGTCCATGCCAGACAATTTGTCTATAAACACTTTCATCAACAATAGAAAATTAAACTAATGAATTGGACATGCAAATAAAAAAACTTGAAAGTCAACACAGAAAACAAAATACCAAAATGAGTAAAAAATCCAAGAGTTTAACAAAATCAAAAGTAAGTGCCCAGGATCATATAGCTAGGAAGTGTCTAAAACCAACTTTGAATCTCTTTGGGCCTGACTTTCAATACACTGAGCCACCTTGCTGCCCCCAAATAATTCTTTAAAAATTAGAATTAGGTAAGTGGAAGCAAATGACTTCATGAGACATCAAGAAACAATAACAAAGCCAAAAAAATATATAGGAAATATGGAGTGTCATTGGAAAAACAATTGACCTGGAAATTAAATTGAAGAGAGCTATCTGGTTTTAAGAATTACTGGACTACATATAAAACCATGACCAAAGAAAGAGCCTCAATATCATATTTCAAGAAATTAACAAGGAAAACTGTCCCTATATCTTAGATCCAAATGGTAAAATGGAAATTAAAATGTTCTACCAATAACCACTTGAAAGAGATCCCCAAACAAAAACTCCAAGGGATATGATAGCCAAATTCCAGAACTCCCAGATCAAAGAGAAAATACTTCAATTAGCCAGAAAGAAATAATTCAAATATCATGGAGTCAAAGTCAGGATTACATAAGATCTGGCAGCTTCCACATTAAAGAAACAAAGGACTTAAAATATGATACTATAGAAGGCAAAGGAGCTAGCATTACAACCACAATAACCTTCCCAGCAAAACTGAGTATACCTCTTCAGGGTAAAAAAAAATGAGTAAATAGACTTTAAAGCATTCTTGATCGAAAGACCAGAACTGAATGGAAAATTGGAAAATTTTATATTCAACACATGCCTGAAGAGAAACATAAAAAGGTAAACATGAAAGAGTAATCATAAGGGACTCAATAAAATTAAATTGTTTCCCATTCCTATATGGGAAGATGAGATATATAATTATTATTAGGGCTGTTAAAAGGAGTTTAAATAGATAAGAGAGTATAAATGTGAGTTGATTATGTTGGAATGATCTCCAAATCAAGGGGCAAAAAAAAAAGGAATGCAAGGGGAGGAGGGAATGGAGAGGCAGAATGGAGAAAATTTTCTCACATGAAGGATGTGCACAAAGAAGACAAGTGGAGGAAAAATAGGATTGTAGGCATTGCTTGAATCTCACTTTCTTTGGAAGTGATTCAAAGAGGGAAGAATATACATACATACACAGAGTTGTGGATAGAAAAGTAATTTACCCAATAAGAAAATAGGAGGGGAATGGCATAAGAGAAAGTGGTGTGGGGAATGACAAAAGGGGGGACAAATTAAAGGAGGCAGTGGTTAGAAGCAAAATAAACTTTTGAGGAGGAACAGGATAAAAAAGAACAAGAAAATTGGATGGAGGGAATGCACAATTAATAATCATAACTGTGAATGTGAACGAGATGAGCTCATCCATAAAACTAAAGCAGAGAGCAGAATGGACTAGAAACTAGAACCCAACAATATGTTGTTTACAAGAGACACACTTGGAAACAGAAAGACAGTTAAAATAAAGGGTTGGAGCAGAATCTAATATGGTTCAGCTGAGCTAAAAAAAAAGGCAACTAACAATCATCTCAAACACAGCAAAAGAAAAAAACAGACTCGGTTAAAAGGGATAGTTGAAGAAACTACATTTTGCTAAAAGATACCATAGACAATGAAGTAATATCAAAAAGATTTATAGCCAGTTTCTAGGATAAAGATCTCATGTCTGAAATACATATTGAGTATAGAACGGAGTCAAATATATAATAATAAAAGTCATTCCCCAATTGACAAATGGTTAAAGGATAAAAATAGGCAATTTTTATAAGGAAAAATCAGAACTAATTATAGTCATATGAAAAAAAAAATGCTCAGCAACTCTGAGGCACCACCTATCAGATGCCAAATTAGGGCACAAATGCATTGCTGGTGGAATTTTGAACTGATCCAACCATTCTGGAGGGCAATTTGGAGCTATGCCCAAAGGGCTATAAAAGAATGCATAGCTTTTTATCCAGAAATATCACTATTAGATCTCTTTCCCAAAGAGATTTTTTAAAGGGGGGAAAGATTCCTATTGAAAACACTAGAAAGTATTGGAATAGAAGGGTCTTTCCTAAAAATAATAAACAGTATATATCTAAAACCATAAGTAATCATCATCTGCAATGGGGATAAACTAGAAGCATTCCCAATAAGATCAGGAGTGAAATAAGGATGTCCATTATCACCTCTATTATTTAAAATTGTACTAGAAACATTAGCAGTAGGAATTAGAGAAGACAAAGAAACCAAAGGTATTAAAATAGGCAATGAAGAGACCAAGGTATCATTCTTTGTGGATATGATAGTCTACTTAAAGAATCCTAGAGAATCAACTAAAAATCTAGCGATAATAATCAACAACTTTAGCAAAATTGCAGGATACAAAATAAACTCACACAAGTCATTAGCATTTCTATATATTTCCAACACATCTCAGCAGCAAGAATTAGAAAGAGAAATTCCATTTAAAATCACCCTAGACAATATAAAATACTTAGGAATCTATCTGCCAAGACAAACACAGGAACTATTTGAAAGCAACTACAAAACACTTTCTACACAATTAAAACTAGATCTAAATAACTGGAAAAACATTAATTGCTCATGGGTAGGATGAGCTAAACTAATAAAAATGACAACCCTACCCAAACTTATTTATTTATTTAGTGCCATACCCATTGAACTACCAAGAAACTTTTTTACTAAATTAGAAAAAAACATAACAAAGTTCATTTGGAAAAACAAAAGATCAAGCATATACAGGGAAATCATGAAAAAAAAGTGTGAAGGAAGGTGACATAGCAGTACCAGATCTCAAATTATACTATAAAGCAGTGGTCATCAAAACAATAAGGTACTGGCTAATAGACAGAAAGGAGGATCAGTGGAATAGACTTGGGGTAAGTGACCTCAGCAAGACAGTCTATGATAAACCCAAATATCCCAACTTTGGGGACAAAAATCCACTATTTGACAAAAACTGCTGGGAAAATTGGAAGACAATATGGGAGAGACTGGGTTTGGATCAACCCCTCACACCCTACACCAAGATAAACTCAGAATGGGTGAATGACTTGAATATAAAGAAGGAAACTAAGTAAATTAGGTGAACACAGAATAGTATACTTGTCAGATCTTTGGGAAAGGAAAGATTTTAAGACCAAGCAAGAGTTAGAAGAAATTACAAAATGTAAAATAAATAATTTTGATTACATTAAATTAAAAAGGGTTTATACAAACAAAACTAATGCAACCAAAATAAGAAGGGAAGCAACAAATTAGGGGGAAAATCTTCATAACAAAAATTTCTGACAAAGTTCTAATTACTCAGATTTATGAAGAGCTAAATCAATTGCATAAAAAATCAAGCCATTCCCCAATTGATAAATGGGCAAAGGTCATGAATAGGTAATTTTCAGATAAAGAAATCAAAACTATTAATAAACAGATGAAAAGGTGTTTTTCAGAGAGATGCAAATCAAAACGACTCTGAGGTACCACCTCATACCCAGCAGATTGGCTATAACATGACAGCAATGGAAAGTAATGAATATTGGAGGGCATGTGGCAAATTTGGGACATGAATGCATTGCTGGTGGAGTTATAAATTGATCCAGCCATTCTAGAGGGCAATTTGGAATTATGCCAAAAGGGCGCTAAAAGGCTGTCTGCCCTTTGATCCAGCCATATCACTGCTGGGTTTATACCCCAAAGAGATAATAAGGAAAAAAGACTTGTACAAGAATATTCATAGCTGCACTATTTGTGGTGGCAAAAAAATTTGAAAATGAGGGGATGCCCTTCAATTGGTGAATGGCTGAACAAATTGTGGTATATGTTGGTGATGGAATACTATTGTGCTCAAAGGAATTAGAACGACTTCCAGGAATTGATGCAGAGTGAAAGGAGCAGAACCAGGAGAACATTATACACAGAGACTGATATGATACATTGTGGTACAATGGAATGTAATGGACTTCTCTAGTAGTAGCAAATATTCTAAATTGATTAAATAAAATTTTCAAAAATGAAAATAAAATAAAAAGGGGGAAAGAACCTATTTGTTCAAAAATATTTATAGCTGTGCTTTTTGTGGTGGCAAAGAATAGGAAACTAAAGGGATATATTCCTCAATTGGGGAATGAATGAACAAATGTGGTATATGATGGTGATGGAATACTATTGTGATGTAAGGCATGATGAACTGGATGATTTCAGAAAGAACTGTAAAAAGCTACACAAATTGACGAAGAGCGAAATAAGCAAAACCAGGAGAACATTATATAGAGTAACTGCAATATTGTGGAATGATCAAATGTGATAAACTTTGCTTCTAACACAATACAACAATCCAGGACAATTCTGAGACTTAGGAAAAAGAATGCTATCTACCTCGAGAGAAAGAATTGTTGAAGTAGGAATGCAAAAGGAAACATATGATTTATCACTCGTTTGGGGGTTTTGTTTTTAGTTTTGGAGTTTTTATTTTATAAGATTATTCACTTATTAAATGAATAATATGGAAATATGTTTTGTATGTATTTTGTGTGATAATACATGTATAATCCAGACTGAATTGCTTGTCAGCTCTGGGAGGGAGGAAGAAAAAGGGAAAGAGACTGTGGATCATATTAACTTCAGAAAACATAAAAAAACATTTTTGGAATTTTTGGAAATTTGTTATTAAATTAAAAAAAATTAAATGTGAAAAAAAGAAATGGCAAATGCTGAAGAGATGGGGGTTGGGAAAAGGTGCACTAATAAACTACTGGTAGAGAAGTGAACCTATCCAATCATGCTGGACAACAATTTGGATCTAAACTCAAAGTCCTATAAAATTGTGCATACCCTTTGACCTAATAATACCACTACTATGTCTGTAACACAAAGAGATCAAAGTAAAAAGAAAAGGGGGGAAAGATAGATATGATTCTAGTCTAATCCTCTCAGACTACAATAAAGAATTTCCTATCTCCTAGCACTCCTGAGGTCTGTCTCCTCTTTTCCACCTATATGTAAAAAAAAAAAGAAAAAATATATATATATATATTCAGAGCTTCTCTTTCTATGGTGGTAAAGAAATAGAAATCAAGAGGACACTCATAAACTGGGGAATGCTGAACAAGGTGTGGCATATGATTGTGATGAAATGGACTACTATTGTACTGCAATATACAACAAGGGAGATGTTTTCAGAAAGATAAGATCTATATGAACTGATGCAAAATGAAGTGTGAAGAACTGGGAGATCATTGTGCACAATAACAGCAATATTGTAATGATGATCAACTGTGAAAGACTTGGTACTCTGTTAAATATAATTATCCAAGATAATTCTAAAGGACCCATGATGAAAAAAGACTATCTCCAGAGAGAATGATGAATCCTGAATGCAAACTGAAGTATAATTTTCTCATTTTGTAGATATTGTATAAATGATTATTCCTTTTCTCTTTTATTTCCCTACTACATAAGAGTCATGAGATTTTTTAATTTAATTTTTTTATTTTTAAAATATTTTTCCATGGTTACATGATTCATGTTCTTTCCCTTCCCTCAACCTTCTCCCATCCCAGACCTGACAAGCGATTCCACTGCATTCTACATGTATTATCACTCACAACCCATTTTCATATTATTAATTTTTGTTATAGAATAATCTTTTAAAATCAAACTCCCAAATCATATATCCATATAAATGAGTGGTGAATAATATATACCTTTTTCTGCATTTCTACTCCCACAGTTCTTTCTTTAGATATGGATAGTATTCTTTCTCATAAGTACCTCAGGATTGTCCTGGATCATTGCATTGCTATTAGTAGTAAAGTCCATTACATTTGATCATCCCACAATGTTTCAGTTACTGTGTATAATGTTTCCAGGTTCAGCTCATTTTACTCCACATCGGTTCATATAGGTCTTTCCAGTTCTTATAGAAATAAAGCAGTTCATCATTGCTTATAGCACAATTGTATTCCATCACCATCATAAAGCATATTTTGTTCAACCATTTCCCAATTGAGGGACAGTCCCTCATTTTCCATTTTTTTGCTACCACAAAAAACACAGTTATAAATATTTTTGTACAAACAGGTCCTTTCCCATTTAAAAAAAAAATTTATTTGGGATACAAACCTAGTAGTGGTATTGCTAGATCCTAAATATTATTCAAATCAGAACTCTTTTATTATCTTTTCCCTCAAAAGCCACTCCTTTCCCCAATTTTTCTATTTTTGTCAAAGTCATCATTATTTCAGTCACCCAAGTTTGAAACATCAGAAATATCCTAGATTCATCACAACCTTGACCTATCCCATTATTGACAGAAAATGCAATAGCTTGGCTGAAGGTTGCTAGCATGTTTGATTATAAAGGAAAATTTTGCAACATAGAAATAATTTGATAAGATCTTCTTTCCTTCCCTATTTTTTCAAAATGTATATAATGTTTAGATTAATTATTCTCTGAATATTTAATAGAATTCACTTATATATACATCTTGTCCTGTATTTATTTTTTTCCTTGGGAACTTATTTGTGGCTTCTTTAATTTTTTTTCTCTTCTGAGACTGGGCTATTTAGTTTCTATATTTCTTCCAAATCTAGGCATTTTGTATTTTTGTAAATATTCATCAATTTCACTTTAGGTAATCAGATTTATTGGCTTATTCTTGGGCAAAATAGTTGCTAATAAATTTCACTAGTACTTATTTATTTGATGTGAATTTCTTTTTAAAATTTTGATAATGATAATTTGGGTTTCCTATCAAAGTCAAATTAGCAGTTCATTTTTTTAGACTGGCTCCTATTTTATTTACAAATTCACTTATTGCTTTCAATTTTGTGAATCCCATTGATTTTAAATTTTTCTTTTTTTGCTTAGCAAAATTTTAAAAACTTTATTGGTTTTCTAAGTTTTTTTAGTTGTGTGTCTAATTCATTAAGTTATTTTCTTTTTTTTTTTTAAAGTGCTTTGAAATATGAATTTTACCTTAAGTTCTGATTTGGCTAAATGACATAAGTTCTATTGTGCATTCTCATTATTTTCATTCCCCCTTCCTCCTCCTGTTTCTCTGTAATATTAAGAAAATGTTTAGCCTTCTCATTGTGTATGTTGTTCTCTCTTTATCTAAGGTCTGATGAAAATAAATTCTTAGTAATAACATTCCACCCCCTTCTCCCCTTCTCCATAGCAGTTCCTCCACTTATTCCTCCTCCATGAGATAGCCATTCAAACCCTACCTCCTCCTGGTTTATTTCATTATCATTTTGGTTCCTTCCATTTTATTCACCTTGACCTCATGTCTTCCCTTCATACAAGCCTCCTTCAAAATATCCAGGCAATGATGCCATTCCTAGAAGCCATAGATGACAGTTTCCCATATAAGAATCAAATAAATTGGCCTTTGGGGTTGTTTATGAGTAGTTTTTCATTATCTTTGTATGTTTCTTAAAGATGGAATTTTCTCCTGAGTTCTGGTTTTTACCCAGGAATAGTTGAAACTCTTTAGTTAATTAAATATCCCCCTTTTTTTACCTTTAAAATCATGCTTATCTTTGCTGGATGTATTATTCCTGGGTGTAAGTCAAGTTCTTTTGCTCTACAAAATGCTGAGTTCCATGTCTGGCAATCTTTTAATTTTGTGGCTGCTAGATCTCATGTCATTCTGACTGTAGCTTCACAGTATTTTAATTGTTTTGTTTTTTTCTTGTTTCTTGTGGCATTTTTTTCTTAACCTGGAAGGTATGGAACTTAACAATGTTGTTCTTGTGCATTTTCATCTTTGGATCTCTTTGAAGTGGTGATTGGTAGATCCTCTCAATGTCTATCTTACCTTCTGATTCTATAAATTCTGGGCAATAATCCCTGATGATTTCTTGGAGAATGGTGTTTAAAGACTTTTTTATTGTAACTTTCTGGGATTCCAACTATTCTTATATTGTCTCTCTTTAATCTCTTTTCCAGGTCAGTTGTTTTTCTGATAAGTTGTTTCATATTATCTTCTATTAATTCATTCTTTTGATTTTGTTTTATTTCTTGTTGTCTTAGAAAATTGTTAGCTTCCTCATGTCCAAGTAAAGTTCTTAAGACATTTTCTTTGAGTTTTTGGATCTCTTTTTCCATTTGAGTGATCTTTCTTTTGTAATTTTCTTTAATTTCTTTTTTTCTATTATTTTCAATCTCTCTTATTTGGTTTGTGTTGTCTTTTTAAAGCTCTTCTAAAACCTCTTTGTGGCTATGTATTGTAATTCTTTGCTATTTTTAAAGTAGGTGTTTTTATTTCACTATCTTTTAAGTTTGAGTCATGATTTTCTCTGTCCCCATAATTATTATCAGTGGTTAGGCTCTTTTTCCTTTGCTTACTCCTTTTAAAATGCATTTATGAATTTTAGTGGACATGCCAATAGAGTTAATTATTGGCTATTTTTTACTGTTCTCAAGATTCCTATTGTGCTGGTATATGTTATCTCAGATTTCAGAATTTTGTGTGCTTGTTTTCACCTGGGTCCTATTTAGTTTTTCTAGTTTTTATATTCCAGACTCTGATGTAATCCCAGATGTGTCACCCAAGTCCCAGTTCATGATTGACCTCAGGTGTTTCAACCAGAGCCAGAGATAGTTTTGTCACCACTATTGCCAGCAGTCAATTCACCTCCACCTGTGGCAGCCTCACTCCTCCTGTTCTACTACCACAGCCTGGGAACAGAGCAGGTTTCTAGTCCACATTCCCCAAGCCTACAGGATTATTTAGATCCAATTAGTTTTAATAGTTTCTTTAACCACCACAAACATAATTTTCATTACATTGTGGTTAGTAAAATATATGCTTGATATTTATGATTTTCTGAATTTGTTTTTGAGGTTTTTGTGCCCCCAAACATGGTTAATTTTTGTCAAGATGCCCTGTGTTCCTGAAAGATATGTGTACTCCTTTCTAATCTCACTCAGTAATCACCAGTGGTCTATCAAAACTATTCCCAAGTCCTCTTATTTAACTCCCTCTGTGACTTCTGATGATATTAAGGTCCTAAGTGGATATTTGCATCATTTCCCCCAACTAGAATATAAACACTTCATCTTTTAACCTTTTCTGATTGTTTATTCATAGTAACCTTTTAAGGTTTCTATTGATTCCTGTGTCTATTTATTTATTTTAGGGATTTTTTCCCCAAGTTTTTATTTAGCTTTTTTTTTTTTAAATAAGGAATACTTGAGACTTTTTTCTGGATGTAGCATACCAGGCATATTAGCATCTTGGATGTATTGAAAATGTATCCTATGTATTCATTTACCAGACTCATGGTCATGTTACTTATTTACTATTGTATTGCTGAATCTTCAGTCCAAAGGACAAGAGAATTCCTGAGCAGGACATTACTAGCCACAGTGTTCTAGCTCACACCTTGTCAGACCACATTCCTTTCCAAGTCGCATGTTGGATTAATCTCCTCCTCTTTGATTTCATGATTGTCAATTCAACCAATGTTAAAACCTATGCCATGTCACATATTCACTAATCACCTCCCACCCCACATTCCTAAAATCTCCAATAAAAGTTGGGGAACATGAGAGAGTTTCCTCTTGCTTCTCACTACACTCTTGCCTCTCATACTTCTCATTACTCCTATTGCTCTCTTGCTCATGAGAAGTATTACCGTAGCTCGCTGTTCCCCACGTGTTTTAACTTCTTGTCTCCAAGTCTTTATTCCTGCGTTTCTCCCTCTATCTCTATTATCTATTCATCCATTTTCCTTTAGTCTCCATTCTCCTTCTCAGGTCACTACCCACAAGTGAGTTGTGTAGGAACTGCAGGCTGCTCCTACAGTGGATTTCCCTATTAGCATTCTAGCTAACACATTTTCTAAATCTACTTAGGGGAGTTTTATGGAAGGGAGTTCAGCTTTACTTCTAACTATTCTTCCATTTTGGTTCCACACCCCTGTAATCCTTTATTTTTTAATTTTTGCAATTTCATATGACAGCTTATCTGGTACTTAATAGTGGTGGCTGCTAAATTTTGTGTGATTCAGATTGAGGCTCATTAGTTATTGAATTCTTTCTGGTTATATATATATATATATATATATATATATATGTGTGTGTGTGTGTGTGTGTGTGTGTGTGTGTGTGTGTGTGTGTGTGTATTTTTTTTTTCCCTGAAGCCCTGGTTTGGGGCTATGACATTCCAGGAAATTTTTATTCTGTGGTTTCTTTCAGAAGGTAATTCTATTTATTTTCATTTTGCTTTCTAGTTCTAATATATCTGTGAAGTTCTTTCATGATTTCTTGATATATGATGTCAAGGCTCTTTTTTTATTTTGGGTCTTGGTATAACGGGGCTTTGCTCTGTGTAAATACAGATCACATAACAGGGGGACATCCATGAAGTATATTATTGATTAGGACTTACTTCTGGAAGAAGACATGAATGAAACAGCTTCTTTCCACTGGCTGCAGAGCAAGAATAGGCTACACTTTTAAAACTACCAGACAGGAATAGACTGTTTTTTTCCAGTAGTATCCAGGAAGAGGTGTATATGAAGGTCCTGTTTACCTGAAGATGGGAATCATAAACTGAGCTGGGCAATAGAAAAGACTCTAAGGGGCTCCCTTCCTGACGCTCCAAGAAATAGGCTTAGAAACGTGGGTCGGTCCATTTCATTTGTTCTAGGTCTGGGTGGTAGGGACCTGGGACCAAGACTTGAACCTTGGAGGCAACATTCTAGATGGTATGTTGCTTCAAGCTCGATAGGGAAGCCCTGAAAATCTAGGCTTGTAGGACTTAATGCCGGCAGTGGGGGATCTGGAACTGGAAACTGGTGGAGCTGAGATACATATATGATATTAAGATATGAACTTGATCTCTTTCTCATCTTCAGAGAATTAGATGGTGTAGGGCAGTGATGGTGAACCTATGGCACAAGTACCAAAGAGGGCACGCAGACTGCTATAAAGGCAGAGGGACTTGGGCAGAGCTGCTCCCTTTCCCCTGTGCACTGTGCCTGACAGCATTTTTCATGTTGGCCACCCCTCTACCCAGCAGCCCAATGGGAGCACATGGGGCAAGAGGGAGGGATAAGGAGGGCAGCTCACAGGAAGCAGAGCTGGAGGAGAGCAGAGCACTTGGGCCATTCCCCTCTCCCTCTCTACACTGACTGAGGACATTCCTCCCTTCATCTGCCCCTCTGCCCAGCAGCCCAATGGGAGCATTCTTCTTCTGTGTGGGATGGGGCAGGATGGGGCACAAGGGTGATAGCACATGGTCTCTTGGGGGAGTAGGCACAGCACTCTGGGGGTGGGACCCAACACAACATCTCTAAAATGTTTGCCATCACTGGTGTGGGGTAACATAATGCCCCAAAACGTTGGGGAGGAGAGAAAAAAATGCTTATTTATTGCTATTGCTTTGAAGTACATATTGTTTTGTAGAAGCTAAGTTGACTATTAAATGACTAAATATAACTGGGCAGGGGACTTCTAAAATTAGACAGAATAAGGGCTTGAACTCCCTTAAAAGTACTAAAGAACACTGAGGGAGGGATGAAATGTAACACACCTCACCTCCAGGAAGTGGGGACCAAGGTAGTCACTGTGAAATGGCTTTCAGGCAATCCAATGTTTCTTAAATTATCACTCCTTGATTTGTTTTTGAAGTCAGTAATTGTTTTGAATATGATCTATTTTTTCAGTATTTTGACTTTGTTTTAATATTTCTTATTGTCAAATGAAGTAATAAATATCTATTTGATCCACTTTAATTTTTAGGAAGCTTATTACTTAGTTAAAGTTTTCTGCATCTTGCTATAAATTTTCAATTTTCCTTTTAATTCTTCCCTCTAGAACTCTCATTTGTTTTCCAGTTCTTTCTTCTAATATTATCATTTTATTTATAAAATCACACGAACTCTTAAAAAAAAAACTTGCTTAATTTTTTTCCAGGAATTCTAGTTGCATTTGTACCCAATCTCTGTTTTGCTCTGAGAGAAGAGAAAAGGAATAATGATTTATATAGCATCTACAATGTGTCAAAGCACTGTGCCAAATACTTTTTACAAATATTATTTCATTTGATTCTCATAACAGCCCTACAACATAGGTGCTATTATTATCCTCATTTTATAGTTACAAGTAAATGTTATATATAATAGTAATATGTAACAATTACAATTTAAGTGACTTGTTCAGAGTCACACAACTAGTAAGTATCTAAAGATGCATTGGAATTCAGGTCTTTCTGTTCTGATATTGCTCTGGTCCCCTGATGACTTCTGTTTTTTCAATCAGAGATCTCTATCACTGCCTTTAAGATGGCCATTGAACTTTGTGTCCCTACCATCTGTCTTGGCCTCAAGAGCACCAGCACCAAAATTATGGTTTAGAAGTGTTTGGAAGTCATGAAGAAATGCTCTATCTATTGTATCAGCAGCTGCCTCTAAGGTAGTTTTACTTGTAGGTCTTTGGAGTCATTCTCTTCTTCTAGGTTTGTGTCTTGAATGTCCTTGTCATAATAATAGTTCTTTTTGGTGGCCATCTTTTATCTTTTTTTTTCATTCCTCCAGCTTTAGTTTCTGAATTGAGATTTTATATTAAGACTGAGTGAGGTCTTTGGATTTCTGCAAGGAATGCCTAGGTTTTGTTTCTGGCTGTTTTGTATTCTCTTGGGTCCCACTGATGCTTCATTTGGGTATGGAATATTGTGTTCTTCAAAAATATCAAGGCACCTCAGGCTGGGGATCTGCAAGTTTTCAGTTTACTCAGCACTGTTTGATCCAGGACTAAATTTGATTGTTGCCTCCTAGTCTGACCTTTGCCAATTATAGAAAGGCAATATTAATCTGAACCTCTTTTTGGCCCCCAAAATAACCTTTTGACTTTTTAAGTTAAATTTAGTCCCCCCCAATTACATGTAAAAACAGTTTTCAACTTTTTTCAAAGAGTTTTGAGTCTCTAATTTTCACCCTCTCTTTCTTTCCCTTCCCCTCCTTATCTCCTCACCCCTCTTCCTCCCACCCTGTAATTGTAAGCAATCTCATATAGATTTTGCATGTCAAGCATGTAAAACATTTTTCCATATTAATCCTTTTGTGGAAGGAAATTTGAACAAAAAAAATTAAAACTTTTGATTTTAAAGCAAAAAATCTCTGAATCTCTGAAATGTATCTCCTTGAAGCCATGGGTAGAGTCCTTCCTTTTCTCTACCATGATAGGAAATGCTATACATGTGCTGTGTGGTCATTCTAAATACCATGTGGCTATTCCTGGCATTTGGAAAACTCCCCTTTTGTCCTGAGTGAGGTGTGTGTCTCCAATTAGAGGGACTTGGGAAAGGGACATTGCAAAGATCATAAGTTGGAGAGGACAGGAGATCATTCTCTTTTATTGGGAATGATAGACTTAGGAGGGCACAAAGCCTGGCTTAGGACTGGCTCAGCCTGCTCAAGAAGGAAGTAGCTGAAAGAGGTAGCTGGCCACATGTGGTTCATGCTTCTCTCATTCTTTCTTTGACCTACTTTTTGCTTTTTAATAAATAATTATAGAAGATGGTGGAGTAGCAGCATGGAAAGCTAGAACCACTTTGAGAATCTTCTCAAGCCAACCTTAAAATAACTCCTCAAGGCAAATGCTAGAGTCACAGAACTAATAAGGGGACCAAGTAAAGTAACTCCTACAGAAAGTAATTAAAAAGGTAGTGTAAACCTTAAAATTTCTTAGACTTATGAATGTTGGAAATTTCACCATTGGGAAATTTCATACTTGGAAAAAATTTCCTACTGATAGTAAGAACTCTATTGGAATATGAAACCCCTTGGCATGGGAGGATCCTTCTCCTCCCTACTTAAGACTACTTTAGGACAGAAACCTTTTGCTAAACAATGGAAAGGGCTTTGACCTATGCTTAAGCATAGAACAGGAAGTTCTTTGAGTTATGATTGATTTTAGAATTGATACAATAGAGATACTTGGAATGACAGAACCAGGTCTTGGAACTTACAATCTCCACCCTACTCAGTCTAACAGGATTTAGAAAGGGCTGTAGCATAGATCAAGATTTAATTATTTGAGAATATGACCTACGACAGACATGTGCAAAGGAAACAGACCTCTGGGCGGTCCTGGGTTAAGCTAGAGCCACCATTGGCACAGGGGAGACATCGACAGTGATTGGTAGATGTGAGAACTGAGGGGAGGGGACTTAGATGGTTTCCTTAAAGATAGCGGGGTCTGAGGAGAGAAGGAGGAGAGTTTTTTGCTCTGAGCGAGGTGGCTCTGGAGGAGGACTGAGGAGGTTGCTCTGTTGGAGGACCAAGAGAGAAGGCTGGCTCTGAAGGAGGAGAATTCTCTGGAAACATTTCTTGAAAGGAGGCTCTCTTGAAGGTGGAGCCTGAGGTTGGCATGAGAAGCCTTACCTAGAGAGATCTTGGGTGAGTGATAAAACCAACTGACTGATTTATTCATTCTTATTCCTTTCTTACTTTCTCTCTTTTTCTATTGATTAATCAGTGTATTATAAATTAAAATTCTCTATAAAACCCAGTTGGCTTGGGCATATTCATAAATTGGGAATATATTCCCTGGCGACCATCTTATATTTATATAAACCCAAGACACAGTAGAAAACATATTTCAGCGGTCATAATTGATATATATATTTCCCTTGCTCCCAAACATTTTAATTATCACAGTTTATGGCTCCCACTCTCCTATCTACAACTATTTAACACTCAAAACTATTTTAAATCTAACAGTAGGCAGAAAGGGTCTATTTCACAATGTGAAAGGAGGAACCAGAAATAAAATTGAGCACTAAGGAGTGCCTGCCATCCACCCCATCTACTGCACTGGTTCTGAAACTTGGCACAAGCCAACTTTGAGACCCTGCTTAAGTCAAGTAAGTAAGTACCTCACATCAATCCCTTAAAGTCCCAAGCCCTGGAATAAGCCTGAGAAAAGGAAGAGAGAAGTAAAATGGGGTAAATTATATCATGTAAAGAAGAAGTAGAAAAAAATTATTGCAGTGGAGGGGAGGATGAGGGTGGTGACAGGCAAGGCATTATCCTTATTAGAATTGGCTCAGAGAAGGAATAACAACCAGACACATTGGGGTATTTTGTCTATTGAGAAGTAGGAGGGGAACAAAAAGGATTTTGGTGCAAAGGGGAGTAATATAAGGGAGGGGGATGGAAGGAGTAACTAAAAGTAAAACACTTGTGTTGAAAGAAAAAGTGTATAAGGAGAAAGTGCAGTATTAAAACAAGAAAACAAGATGGAGGGGAATACAAATGGTAATTATGACTATGAATGTAAGTGGGATGAGCTCACCCATAAAATGGAGGTAGATAGCAGAGTGGATTAAAAAAGCAGAATCCCATGCTATGTTGTTTACAAGAAATACATTTAAGGCAGGTGGGGACAAACACAGAGTAAAGGCAGGGGGCTGGAGCAGAATCTCTTGGGCTTCAATTGAAATTAAAAAAACAGGAGTAGCAGTCATGAACTCAGACAAAGCTGAAGCAAAAATAGATCTGATTAAAAGAGATAAGGAAGGAAATTACATCTTGATAAAAGGTAGTATAGACAGTGAAGTAATATCAATATTTAACATATATGCACCAAATGGTATATAGTCTCCAAATTTTTTTAAACCCTTACTTTCCATCTTGGAATCAATACTGTGTATTGGTTTCAAGGCAGAAGAATGTTAAAGGTTAGGCAATGGGGTCACATTGCTAGGAAGTGTTTGAGGCCAGATTTGAACCTAGGACCTCCCATCTTTAGGCCTGGCTCTCAATCCACTGAAGCTACTATAAATCTTGAAATTTCTCAGACTTGTGAATGTTAAAAATTTCCACATTGAGGAATCCTCCACTGGAACAAATTCCCTACTGGAAACATTCCCCATTTTGATGTGAGAACTCAACAGGATCAGAAATGGGAGGACCTCTACTCCACCCGTACTTAAGACTGCTTTAGGGGAGAAAACTCCTTGGTAACAATGAAAGTACTTGGACCCATGCTTATGATGAGGCAAGGAGTTCTTTGAGCCATGCCTGTTTTTAGAATTGATACAATGGTATGTAGGCACCTATAAAGGTCGGGCAGGTTTTCTCTTAATGAGATTAGTCGACTCAGCTGTGTTTTCTCTGGTTCAGATTTACTGAGGGGATTAGTCGACACAGCAGCATTTTCTCTGGTTCAGACTTACTGAGGAGATTAGTCGACTTAGCAGGAATTTAGATGGGCAGTCCTTTGGAAAACATCTACAGTGGTTGGTAGATGTAAGGACTTAGGGGAGGTGACATGGATTAAAACCCTTATATAAGAAAAAGCAGAATCTCTTGAGGAGACAATCCTTTTGGAGAAAGTTCTTATGAGGACCGCTTGGGAAGAATCTCTTGAGAGAGGCTCTGGAGAAGGGAAGCTCTTGGAGGACAATCTCTAAGGAGTTCTCGCTGGAGCTCCTCTGAGGGGACTCTGTCCCTCTGGAGGCTCTGGAGAGAGGCCCTTTGAAACAGTCTCTGGCTGGATCTCTCTTTGAGGAGGACTCTGGCTGGAACTCTCTCTGGTGAAATCAGCTGAGATGGAGCTGGCCTGGTGTCCCTAGAATCCTTGCTTAGACAGACCTTGTGGTGAGTGATAAAAGACTAACTGACTGATCTCTCTCTTAAGACTCAGGTCTAGGCCATGTTGGCTTAAGGCCCTTCATACTTATTCCTTTCTTACTCTCTCTCTCTTTCTTTGATTACTCATTGTATTATTACTTAAATTCTCTATAAAACCCAGTTGACTTGGGCATATTGAATAATTGGGAATATTTCCCTAGCGACCACCTTATATTTGATTTAAAAACCAAGACACTGTAGTGAAACATATTTTCTGTGGTCACAATTTACTTACCCTCTCTTATATCTAGCATAATTTGTATCTTCCACCATTTTAACTCACTACATTTTACAACATCAACCATTTTAAATATAACACTACCCAGCTGCCCCCTAGCCTCCAAATTTTTAAAGGAGAAACTAAATGAGCTTAAGGAAGAAATAAACAATAAAACTATACTAATGGAAGAACTCAGCCTTCCCCTCTCATAACTAGATAAATTTAACAAAAAATAAACAAGAAAGAGATATAATGAAATTTTAGAAAAGTTAGATCTAATAGATCTCTGGAGAAAACTTAATGGGAATAAAAAGGAATATACCTTCTTTTCAGCAACACATAGGACATATAAAAAAATTGACCATGTAAAGATGTTGAAGGCAGAGTCAAGATTGTGTAGAGGCAGCAAAAGTTCAGATCTCTGAAAACCCTTACTTACCAATTACAACCTAAATGCTCCTAGGGGACTGAAAATCAAAACTAACATCAAGACAGAGCCAAGGAACCTTCCTGCAGGACTCAATTTAAAAGATACACCCCCCAAAAGCTGGAATTCGAGAACACTTGGGTTTAAGGGGAAGGGAGAAGGAAGGTCCCAGGACTCTTCCCCCCCCCCCCACCTAGAGTGCTAAGCCTCCAGTGGCAGCGGGAACCTCTGGGTGGGGAAACAGTGCTGGTCTGGAGGGAGTACCTTGTGGGCAAAGCTGTGCCTGGCTCACAGCATCATACACAGGTGGTGGGGAAGGAGTTAGAGAAGGAGCACAGAGTGGGAAGCCTAGTTGCAGCAGCAGAGACCCTCCATATTGCTCCCCCCTTCCAGGAAGTTTTGGCCTCAGGGCACATCCAGCCCAACCCAGCTGGACTAAATTCCATCAACAGTCTTCAGAGGACAGGGAAGCAAAAGCTCCAATACCCCTCTCCCACAGACTGCACTGAGAGACTTGCTGACAAAACTCCAAGAGGGAACATTGACAGAAAATACCAAGACAAAAAAAAGAGAGGAGCAAGAGCACAGACAACTGCAGGGAGTAAAGAGGGGGTAAATATGAGCAAACAACAGAAAAAGAAAAAAGAAATTACAATCAACAGCTTCTATACAGGCAATGAACAAAGAGAAAACAGAACAGAGGAGGAGGGAACACTAAACAATAAAACAAAAAATCCAGCAAATTGGATATAGGGTAATACAATTCAAAACACAATTAAAAGAGGCTTTAGACAATTGGGAAAATAACTTTAAAACTAAGATAAGTCTTTGAGAAACAGAGGCATTTGAACTAAAACGAGAAAATAGTATCTTGAAAGCCAAAATCAACCAGCTTGAAAATGAGGCAAAGGAGATGAAAGATGAGGTAAAGAGGATGAAAGATGGTGTCCAAAGAAAATCACACCAGAAGGAGAAGGATGACCAAAAAGCCAGGTATGAAATTCATTCTTTAAGAACCAGAATACAACAACTAGAATCAGTGACTTCACAAGGCAGTGGGACACTATAAAACAAAATCCAAAGAATGAAAAAATTGAGGAAAACATGAAGCATCTCACTCACAAAACAGAAGTTTTAGAAAATTGTTCCAGGAGAGACAACTTAAGAATCATTGGTCTACCAGAAGACCATGCCAAAAGGAAAAGTCTAGACATCATACTACAAGAAATTATCCAACAAAACTGCCCTGATATTCTAGAACAAAAGGGAAAAGTGGAGATTGAAAGAATCCACAGATCACCTCTTGTACTTAATCCCCAACAGACAACACCCAGGAATGTTATAGCCAAATTCAAGAACTATCAAACCAAGATAAAAATATTATAAGCTGCAAAGAAGAAGTCATTCAGATACCATGAAACCACAGTGAGGATAACATAGGATCTGGCTGCATCTACACTGAAGGACCAAAAGGCATGGAATATGATATTCTGGAAAGCAAGGGAACTAGGTCTACAACCAAGAATCAACTATCCAGCAAAACTGACTATATTCTTTTTTTTTTAAAACATTATTTTATTTGGACATTTCCAAACATTTTTCATTGGAAACAATGATCATTTTCTTTTCCTCCCCCTGACTCCCTCCCACCACCTCTCCAACAGCCGATGCACGATTCCACTGGGTATCACATGTGTTCTTGATTCAAACCCATTTCCATGTTGTTGGTATTTGCACTAGAGTGTTCATTTTGAGTCTCTCCTCAGTAATATCCCCTCCACCCCTGTAGTCAAGCAGTTGCTTTTCATCGGTGTTTTAACTCCCACATTTTATCCTCTGGTTGTGGATAGTGTTTTTTTAGATCCCTGCAGATTGTTCAGGGACATTGCACTGACCCTAATGGAAAAGTCAATTACCTTTGATTGCACCACAGTGTATCAGTCTCTGTGCACAATGTTTTCCTGGTTCTGCTCCTTTCTCTCTGTATCACTTCCTGGAGATTGTTCCAGTCTTCATGGAATTCCTCCACTTTATTATTCCTTTTAGCACAATAGTATTCCATCACCAACATATACCACAATTTGTTCAGCCATTCCCCAGTTGAAGGGTATCCCATCATTTTCCAATTTTTGCCCACCACTAAGAGTGCAACTATGAATATTCTTGTACAAGTCTTTTTCCTTATTTTCTCTTTGGGGTACAAACCCAGCAGTGCTATGGCTGGATCAAAGGGCAGACAGTCTTTTATCGCCCTTTGGGCATAGTTCCAAATTGCCCTCCAGAATGGCTGGATCAATTCACAACTCTACCAGCAATGAATTAGTGTCCCCACTTTGCCATATCGCCTCCAACATTCATTACTTTCCATAGCTGTCATGTTAGCCAATCTGCTAAGTGTGAGGTGATACCTCAGAGTTGTTTTGATTTGCATCTCTCTGATTATAAGAGATGTAGAGCACTTTTTCATGTGCTTATTAATAGTTTTGATTTCTTTATCTGAAAACTGCCTGTTCATGTCCCTTGCCCATTTGTCAATTGGAGAATGGCTTGATTTTTTGTACAATTGATTTAGTTCTTTGTAAATTTGAGTAATTAAACATTTGTCAGAGGTTTATATAAAGATTGTTTCCCAATTTGTTGCTACCCTTCTGATTTTGGTTACATTGATTTTGTTTGTACAAAAACTTTTTTAATCTGATGTATTCCAGATTATTTATTTTGCATTTTGTAACTCTTTCTAAGTCTTGCTTGGTTTTGAAATCTTTCCCTTCCCAAAAGTCTGACATGTATGCTATTCTGTGTTCGCCTAATTTTCTTATAGTTTCCTTCTTTATGTTCAAGTCATTCACCCATTTTGAATTTATCTTGGTGTAGGGTGTGAGGTGTTGATCTAAACCTAATCTTTCCCACACTGTCCTCCAATTTTCCCAGCAGTTTTTATGAAATAGTGGATTTTTGTCCCAAAAGCTGGGAACTTTGAGTTTGTCATATACTGTCTTGCTGAGGTCTCTTGCCCCCAGTCTATTCCACTGATCCTCCTTTCTGTCTCTTAGCCAGTACCAGATTGTTTTGGTGACTGCTGCTTTATAATATAGTCTGAGATCTGGGACTTCAAGGCCCCCTTCCTTTGTATTTGTTTTCATTATTTCCCTGGATATCCTTGACCTTTTGTTCTTCCAAATGAACTTTGTTATGGTTTTTTCTAAATCAGTAAAAAAAAATTTTGGAAGTTCCATGGGTATGGCACTAAATAGATAGATGAGTTTGGGTAGGATATTCATTTTTATTATATTGGCTTGTCCTACCCATGAGCAGTTAATGTTCTTCCAATTGTTCAAGTCTAGTTTTAGTTGTGTGGAGTGTTTTGTAGTTATGTTCATATAGTTCCTGTGTTTGTCTCGGGAGATAGATTCCTAGGTATTTTATTTTGTCTAAGGTGATTTTGAATGGGATTTCTCTTTCTAGTTTTTGCTGCTGAGCTGTGTTGGAGATATACAGAAATGTTGATGACTTATGAGGGTTTATTTTGTATCCTGCAACTTTGCTAAAGTTGTTGATTATTTTGATTAGCTTTTTGGTTGAATCTCTAGGATTCTTTAAGTAGACTATCATGTCATCTGCAAAGAGTGATAACTTGCTCTCCTCCTTGCCTATTTTGATGTCTTCAATTTCTTTTTCTTCTCTAATTGCTACTACTAGTGTTTCTAGTACAATGTCAAATAGTAGAGGTGATAATGGGCATCCTTGTTTCACTCCTGATCTTATTGGGAATGTATCTAGTTTATCTTCATTGCAGATAATATTAGCTGATGATTTTAGATATATACTGTTTATTATTTTTAGGAATGACCCTTCTATTCCTATGCTTTCTAGTGTTTTTAATAGGAATGGGTGTTGTATTTTATCAAAAGCTTTTTCTGCATTTTTGAAATAATCATGTGATTTTTGTTGGTTTGTTTGTTGATGTGGTCAATTATGTGGATAGTTTTGCTAATATTGAACCAGCCCTGCATTCCTGGTATAAATCCTACTTGATCATGGTGGATGACCCTTCTGATCACTTGCTGGAGTCTTTTTGCTTGTATCCTATTTAAGATTTTTGCATCTATATTCATTAGGGAGATTGGTTTATAATTTTCTTTCTGTTTTTGACCTGCTTGGTTTTGGAATCAATACCATGTTTGTGTCATAAAAGGAGTTTGGTAGAACTCCCTCTTTGCTTATTATGTCAAATACTTTGTATAGTATTGGGATTAACTGTTCTCTGAATGTTTGATAGAATTCACTTGTGAATCCATTGGGCCCTGGGGATTTTTTCTTAGGGAGTTCTTTGATGGCCTGTTGGATTTCATTTTCTTATACGGGATTATTTAAGAATTCTATTTCTTCTTCTGTTAGTCTAGGCAGTTTGTATTTTTGTATATATTCATCCATATCGCCTAGTTTGGTGTATTTATTGCCATATAATTGGGCAAACTAATTTTTAATGATTGCCTTAATTTCCTCTTCTTTGGAGGTGATGTCCCCCTTTTCATCTTTGATGCTGTTTATTTGCTTTTCTTCTTTCCTTTTTTTAATTAGATTGACCAGTACTTTGTCTATTTTGTTTGTTTATTCAAAGTACCAGCTTCTAGTCTTATTTATTAAATCAACAGTTCTATCACTTTTGATTTTATTAATTTCTCCCTTAATTTTTAGGATCTCTAGTTTGGTTTTCTTCTGGGGGGTTTTAATTTGTTTGCTTTCAAGTTTTTTTATTTGCATTTCCAATTCATTGATCTCTGCTCTCCCTAGTTTCTTAATATATGCACTCAGGGATATGAATTTTCCTCTGAGTACTGCTTTGGCTGCATCCCAAAAGGTTTGAAAGAATGTCTCGCCATTGTCATTTTCCTCGATGAAATTATTAATTGTTTCTATGATTTCTTCTCTAACTAAACAATTTTGGAGTATCATATTGACTATATTCTTACAGGGGAAAGTATGGTTATTTAACAAAACAGAAGAATCCCAAGTATTTGTAAAGAAAAGACCAGACCTGAACAGAAAATGTGATGCCCAAGAACAGAATTCAAGAGAATCATCAAAAGGTAATTAAAAAAGAGGGGGAAAAGAAAAACAAAAAAAAAACTCCACCTTTTTTTTTAAGAGACCCAGTATGTTAAACTGATATGTATCCCTATGAGAAAAGAAGTCATTGGTAATTCTAAGAAATTGTTATTATCACCTGAGAAGCTAGAAGAAGTACTCTTAGAGGGAAGAGTGACAAACTGTATAGGATGAAATGACAAGACATAAATATGTATATAGATATAAACACATATATAAGAAAAACTATACTAGTGGGAGACCTGAACCTTCCTCTATCTGAACTAGATAAATCAAACCAAAAAATAAATAAGAAAGAGGTGAATGAAATTTTAGAAAAATTAGAGTTAGTAGACATGTGGAGAAAAATAAATAGGAACAAAAAGGAATATAATTTCTTCTCAGCAGCACATGGTACATTCACAAAAATTGACCATGTATTAGGGCATAAAAACATTGCAAACAAGTGCAAAAGAGCAGAAATAATAAATGCAACTTTCTCAGAAAAAAATAAATGTATATATATATATGCATATATATATATATATGCATATATATATATATATATATATATATAACTAGAGCTAAAAAAGAGGTTAATACTAAAAGAAATTGGAAAAGAAACTGAAGGGGGTAAATTTATATGTTACAAAGAAGGACATGGCAGGAGAGGGGAGAACATCAATACACTGGAAGGGTAAGGAGGTTGGATATAGGAAATATTCAACTCTTATGTGCATTGAAATTGACCCAAAGAGGGAAGAACAAACCAATCCATTAGGGCAGAGAATTGATTTGTGGGAAAAAAAGAGGGTGGGGGTAGCTTAAAAGGACTGTAAAGAAAACAAGAGGGGAATACAAAGGGAAGGGGGGTAGAAAGGGAAGTAAAATAAGGGTGGCAATTAGGGGAACTGATTAAAAAACAAAACAGTGGTGTGGAAGGAAATAGTGAAAGAAGAAAAGGCAGGACTAGGAGTAGAAATCAAAATGTTGAGAAATACACAGCTGGTAATCTTAACTCTGAATGTTAATGGAATGAACTCACCCATAAAATGCAAGTGAATAGCAGAGTGGATTAGAATCCAAAACCCTACCATATGTTGTTTACAAGAAACACATGTGAGGAAGGTAGATACATATAGGGTCAAAGTAGGAGGATGGAGCCATATCTATTGGGCATCAACTGATAAAAAGAAGGCAGGAGTCGCAATCATGATATCTGACAAAGCCAAAGTAAAAATACATATGATTAAAGGGGATAGGGAAGGTAATTAAATCCTGATAAAAGGCAGTATAGATAATGAGGAAATATCAGTATTCCACATGTATGCACCAAATGGTATTGCATCCAAATTTCTAAAGGAGAAACTAGTGGAGCTCAAGGATGAAATAGATAGAAAAACTATACTAGTGGGAAACCTGAACCTTCCTCTATCTGAACTAGATAAATCAAACCAAGAAATAAATTAGAAATAGGTAAGAGAAGTAAATGAAATCTTAGAAAAATTAGAGTTAGTAGATATATGGAAAAAAATAAATAGGGACAAAAAGGAATACACTTTCTTTTCAGTAGCACAAGGTACATTCACAAAAATTGACCATGTATAAGGGCATAAAAATATTGCAAACAAGTGCAAAAGAGCAGAAATAACAAATGCAACCTTCTCAGATCACAATGCAATGAAAATAATAGTTAGTAAGGGTACATGGTGAGGCAAATCAAAAATTAATTGGAAATTAAACAATGCGATTCTCCAAAATCAATTAGTTAAAGAACAAATCATAGAAACAATAACTTCATTGAAGAAAATGACAATGATGAGACATCCTTTCAAAACCAATGGGATGCAGACAAAACAGTACTCAGGAGGAAATTTATATCCTTCAGTTCATATACTAAAAAACAAGAGAGGGCAGAGTTCAATGAAATGGGCATGCAAATTTAAAAAACTAGAAAGTGAACAAATTAAAAATTTTCAGATGAACACTAAATTAGAGATCCTAAAAATCAAAGGAGAAATTAATAAAATTGAAAGTCAAAGAACTATTGATTTAATTAATAAGACTAGAACCTGGTACTTTGAAAAAACAAAACAAAGTACTGGTCAATCTAATTTAAAAAAAGAAAAGAAGAAAACCAAATTGATATTATCCAAGATTAAAAGGGAGATCTCACCTCTAATGAAGAAGTAATTAAGGCAATCATTAAAAACTATTATGCCCAATTATATGGCAACAAATATGTCAATCTAGGTGATATGGATGACTTACAAAAATATAAGTTGCCTAGACTAACAGAGAAAGAAATAGACTACCTAAACAACCCCATATCAGAAAAAGAAATTGAACAAGCCATCAAAGAACTCCCTAAGAAAAAATCTCCAGGTCCAGATGGATTCACAAATGAATTCTATCAAACATTCAAAGAACAAATAATCCCAATATCATACAAACTATTTGACAGAATAGGCAAAGAAAGAGTTCTACCAAATTCCTTTATGACACAAATATGTTACTGATTACAAAGCCAGGCAGGTCAAACACAGAGAAAGAAAACTATAGATCAATCTCCTTAATGAATATAGATGCAAAAATATTAAATAGGATAGTAGCAAAAAGACTCCAGCAAGTGAACACGAGGATTATTCACTATGACCAGTTAGGATTCATACCAGGAAGGCAAGGATGGTTCAATATTAGGAAAACCATCCACATAATTGACCATATTAACAAACAAACCGACAAAAATCTCATGATTATCTCAATAGATGCAGAAAAAACCTTTGACAAAATACAGCCCTCATTCCTATTGAAAACACTAGAAAGCATAGGAATAGAAGGGCCTTTCCTAAAAATAATAAACAGTATATATCTGAAACCATCAGGAAACATCATCTGCAATGGGGATAAACTAGAAGCCTTCCCAATAAGATCAAGAGTGAAAAAAGTATGCCCATTATCACCTCTATTATTTAACATTGCACTAGAAACACTAGCTGTAGCAATTAAAGAAAAAGAAATTGAAGGTATTTAAATAGTCAATGAGGAGACCAAGCTATCACTCTTTGTGGATGATATGATGGTCTATGTAAAGAGTCCTAGAGAGTCAACCAAAAAGCTAGTTGAAATAATTGACAACTTTAGCAAAGTTGCAGGATACAAAATAAACCCACAAAAAGAAATTCCATTTAAAATCATCCTAGACAATATAAAATACTTAGGAATCAATCTGCTGAGACAAACACAAGAACTATATGAACACAACTAAAAAACACTCTCCACACAATTAAAACTAGATCTAAACAATTTGAAAAACATTGACTGCTCATGGGTAGGACGAGCTAACAATAAAAAATGACAATCCTACCCAAATTAATTTACTGATTCAGTGCCATACTCATTGAACTACCAAAAAACTTTTTTATTGAGTTGGAAAAAAAAAACACAACAAAGTACATTTAGAACAAAAGATCAAGGATATCCAGGGAAATAATGGAAAAAAAATGTGAAGGAAGGAGGACTTGTAGTCCAAGATTTCAACCTATACTATGAAGAAGTGGTCATCAAAACAATTTGGTAGTGGCTAAGAGACAGAGAGGAGGACCAGTGGAATAGACTTGGGTAGGTGACCTCAGCAAGACAGTCTATAAGCCCAAATATCCCAGATTTTGGGACCAAAGTCCACTATTTGACAAAAACTGCTGGGAAAATTGGAAGACAATATGGGAGAGACTGGGTTTGGATCAACCCCTCACACCCTACACCAAGATAAACTCAGAATGGGTGAATGACCTGAATATAAAGAAGGAAACTAAGTAAATTAGGTGAACAGAGAATAGTATACTTGTCAGATCTTTGGGAAAGGAAAGATTTTAAGACCAAGCAAGAGTTAGAAGAAATTTCAAAATGTAAAATAAATAATTTTGATTACATCAAATTAAAAAGGTTTTGTACAAACAAAACCAATGCAACCAAAGTTAGAAGGGAAGCAACAAATTAGGAAACAATCTTCATAACAAAAACCTCTGACAAAGTTCTAATTACTCAAATTTACAAAGAGCTAAACCAATTGCACAAAAAATCAAGCCATTCGCCAATTGATAAATGGGTGAGGGACATGAGTATGCAATTTTCAGTTTAAGAAATTAAAACTATTAATAAGCACATAAAAAGTGTTCTAAATCTCTTATAATCAAAGAAATGGAAATCAAAACAACTTTGAGGTATCACTTCACACCTAAAAGATTGGCTAACATGACAGCAAAGGAAAGTAATGAATGCTGGAGGGGATATGGCAAAGTCAGGACATTAATGCATTGCTGGTGGAGTTGTGAATTAATCCAACCATTCTGGAAGGCAATTTGGGACTATGCCCAAAGGGTGCTAAAAGACTGCCTACCCTTTCATCCAGCCATAGCAATGCTGGGTTTGTACCCAAAAAAGATAATAAGGAAAAAAATTTGTACAAGAATATTCATAGCTGTGCTCTTTGTCATGGCAAAAAATTGGAAAATGAGGGAATGCCCTTCAATTGGGGGATGGCCGAACAAATTGTGGTATATGTTGGTTATGGAATACTGTTGTGCTCAAAGGAATAATAAAGTGGTGGAATTCCATGGGAACTGGAACAACCTCTAGGAATTGATGCAGAGCAAAAGGAGCAGAACCAGGAGAACATTATGCACAAGAGACTGATACACTGTGGTACAATAGAATGTAATAGGCTTCTCCTTTAGTGACAATGCAGTGATCTGAACAACTCAGAGCGATCTACAAGAAAAAACAGTATCCACATTCAGAGGAAAAACTGTGGGAGGAGAAGCATTGAAGAAAAAACAACTGCTTCAATACATGGGTTGAGGGGATATGGTTGTGGATGTAGACTCTAAATGAACATTCTAATGCAATAGCCAACAACATGAAAATCTGTTTTGATCAAGGACACATGTAATACCCAATGAAATTGTGTGTTGGCTGCAAGAAGGGGGGGGAGGGGAGGAAGGGAAATAATATAATTCTTGTAACCAAGGAATAATGTTCTAAATTGACTAAATAAATTAACTTTAAAAAATTGACCATGTACTAAGGCATAAGAACTTCACAACCACATGTAGAAATAAGTACATTCTTTTCAGATCATAATGCAATAAAAATTATAATCATAAGGGTTCATGGAAAAACAAATTAAAAATTAATTGGAAACCATGAGAAGGGAATTTGTATTTTGATTTGATCAATAAGGGATTTAGGCTTCCCTTACATTTGTTTTTAATTTGGGTTAATCAGCAACCAGGGAATTGATCCCACAGGCATTGTTCCTGTCGCACACTGAGGTGGTACCAGGTTAATTGAGGAATTGTTGTTGGTTCCTGGGGAGTGAAGTAAGAGAGCTAGTGGGTATAGTAAGGATTTATAAGATGAGATCCAGTTGGAAGCTGAGGGGGGGGTATTTTTTTCTGAGACTGAGATTTGAAGACAGATACTGTGGAAAGAAAGAAAGGAAAGAAATAAGTTCTGAACTTTCTGCCACTGTGTTGGAACAAGCAACAGTGGGAATATCAAGAGAGAAGAAATTGTCAAGACTGAAAGTTGGTGGGGGAAAGGGCAGCTTGGAGTGGCAGTTGGGTCTTGTGACTAGCACTTCCTTCCTGCCCGTGGGACTTCCCTACTGGTGTTGGAGGTGGGAGAAGTGTGTTCTGCCCAGTCTGGAGTGGAGTGCCTCTACTTGGTTCAGCCCAAAGATCCTGCCCAATCAGCTCTGAAGGTTAGAACTTTCATTGGTTGCTTTCTGTCTACTGCTAAGATTCTGAATTTGACAAAGCTAGTACAGATATAGAGTAGACGCGAGTGGGAGAAACCCTCCACCAGCCTGTGAGGCCTGGCCTCAGCTCTGAAGCTGAGAAAAACTCCAACCTTATTTAGGAACATCCCTCACCCCTATTTCCTGATACCTCTCCAATCCAAACTGGTTATTAAACTTTATCTTATTTGAATTCACAGTCAGATAAGTGGACTATCTTTTCTGGGCATAGAGGGAGCTGAACATCAGTTCAGTCATTCAATGACAAACAGTCCTTATCGGACCCCTGCTGCTTCCTCTCAGCAGGGGGCATTTCTCTCCTTTGTCTCACTGAGTAATATTCCTTCTCTCCCCTCAACTCCTCCATACCCTGCTACAAACCTTCCAGTATCCCCTATTTCTCCCCTATCTTTCCTCAAATAAATATTACAATACTGAGTTGTTAGGCTCTGGATTATTAGACTAGGAAATTCTTCACTTTCTTTCTATATTTCTCTATTATTTTTCTTTTTCATACTAATAAATCTAGCTCTTAACAGTCTTGTGACTTAAAGGTTAATTACAATTTTGGCAACAGTCCATTCTATCCATTACAATTTTGGCAACCATGAAGGGTCAACGAATACTCTCATTTTCTTCAGTTCTTTTTCTCTCTCTAAGGTATTCTTGAGTAGGCTGGTTAGTAGCTAAATTCTAAAGTGAAGAGTTCTTACTCCTCTTTAAGTTGGTAGAGCAGTTTGGGATAGATGGGGGGCAGATTAGCCTCATGGCTACAGCTACTGGTTTAGTGCTATGGAGCAGTTTGGAAGTCCCTTTCCCTTCTATGGATAAGCTATGCTGCTGTTGCTTCCCAAACTACTGCTGATTTCCTGAGAGTTCTGCACAGATGGGTGAGATAATGTCTTTTTCCCTTTAACTAAGAACAGGTGTTCTTTTTAGCAACAATCAGCTCCCTCAGGGCTTCACCTTGGGGGGATTATTTCACTTCCCTGACCCCCTGCCTTGGGGAAGGATACCTTGCCCCCAAGAGCTACTATCTCACAGCCCAGAACTCTATTCCTGGGAGTCTGCTTTTTCTTTAAGGCTTTTCTTGAATCCTCACATGCCTCTAGCATTGTCTTAAGTGTTGAGGTGGAGCATTTAAGGAAAGCAGCAGTAAAGATAAATAAAACTGTTCCCTTAATCCTCCCTTAAGCTTTCAGAGCCTACTAGAGGCAAAATCCCAACAGCCTGTGCCTTATACCCAAAACCTGTGATAATCTTAGCTAAATTCGGACCATACCTTGAGGCTTTTACCTATCAACCTAAATAGATGACTGAGTATGGTACTGAAAATCATGGCCCACACTGTGAAAGAACAATTTCCTGCCCATCTCAAATAGCTCCTGTGCTCAGAGTATATTACCAAGCTTGCACATATCAAAATTCTAGATTGTCTTCATTTATTACCATTTCTGGGTGTAATTGTACTGATAGGATACCTTAAAATTTAACAAATAGTTCACCCATTCCTCCCCAATAAAAAACAATGGAAAGATAGATTGATTGATCTCAAGACACAGATAGGATACATTGAAAAATGCATCTCTCTCTCTCTCTACCCAACTCTCTACCCAACCAAACTACCTCTCACTCTACCTAAACTACCTCTCCCCCTATCCAACCCATCTCTCCCCTTTTCCCAACTTCTCCTCCTCATCCCTTCACCTACTCCATTGCAACCCAAACAAAAATCAAAGATAATTCAACTAAAGGCCTATTTCCCTTAAGTGAAGACCTCACTTGCAATAAGCGAGGGAATTTGTGAATATTAAACAACATATTCCTTTCACTCCACAGTATATTGAGAGATTCAAAGCAAATATCCCTTCCTTTGAAGATGAGCTCATTGTAGTTATAAAAAGGCTTGAAAATATTTACCACACATGATTCCACATGGATTGATGTGGAAAATTTGCTTCAAGGCTTTCTTACAGAAAGAGAAAGTAATAAAAGTGTTTCTCTTGTTCATGAGGCCCAGGGAAGGGGAGCAATTCATTGGCCACAGGAAGACCCAAGATGGGACCCAAATGTGGAGGAAGAATACTTACAATTATGTCAGGCTAGGGAGGCATTACTAAAAGCAATGAAAGCTTGCTCTGATAGGCCTGGCACATGGACAAAATCTGAAAATATTAAGAAAAAACATGATGAAAATCCCTCCCAGTTTGTGCATAGGTTTATTGAGCTGGGAAGTAGATATATAGACCTGGATCTTTCCAGAGAAAGGAATGTCAGACAAATAAGACAGTTTGTGAAAAACTGTTAAGTGGTTAAGGCCTATTTTAAAATTAACTGCTCAAACTGGGCTAATATGGATCTTGAATAATTAAGAAGAATAGCAGTTTATGTCTGTGGTGGCCATGAAAAAAAAAGATTAAGATAATAGTGACTTAGTGGAGGCATTAAGGAAGAAATAAGAATTTTAACTGAAAAAATTGAAAAAGTAAAAGCAAATCAAGGAGTGGCCATAGTCCCTTTGCAGGAATCCACAAATCAACCACTAATGTATTACTTTTGTGGGAAAAGGGGTCACATAATGACTAACTATAGGAAGTGGAATCAAGTATTTAGAACTATAAGCTTTAGAAATAATAAAAATAGAAACTCATATGGAAATAATAATTCAAATGAATCAAATCAAGACTCACACCAAAACCCTCAAAATAAGATTTGTCCACACTGTACTCAGGGTGGTGATCCCCTCTGCATGGGGGAGCCCAAAGACATAACAAAAGGAGCCTGGATGAATGATGGTATTCAGGAGGGGAAGGAACCTCGAAGAGTCTGGGGGGTGAGTTTTAAACCTCATAAGACTCCATTGCCTTATTAATGTTTCGGTTTGTTCCCCTCCCCATTACTTAATAAGTCTTATATGGGTTACAACCTACAATAGTGACCTTTGAAAAATGTAATGAGCCAAAAGTCTTAATTGATCTTAACGTATTTTCAGAAGTATTTTTCAGATATCTAGGAGTGTCACTAACTCTGACTGATAATTCACTTACCTTTGACTTGAGTAGTAGTAATTATATGGGTGAAAAAGTGAAGTGCAATAGCACTACTGTATTCCCTACCTCCACATTTGCAATGGATGAGATATATAAATACATGTCTTTTATGGCTGCTACAATCTTATCCCAGAGGTGGGAGGATTTCCCATGGGCCTCTGTGACCCCTGGATGGTTCCCAGAGGTGGGAAGGATTTCCCATAAGGTTTGGTGACCCTTAGATGGTTTTATATTTGGAAATTCTTCAGCTTACTTTACCCTTCTACCATGATGGTAATCTAGGTTCTTGGTGACATTCTAGACCCAAAAGGTCTTGATCAGCTGTATAAACAGATTACTCCATAATTTACTCGCAGGAGACGAGGTTTACATAAAGAACTCTGAAAGAACTCAGTGTGACTGGGAAGGTCAGTTTCAAGTACTGTTAACCACTCCAACAGCTATTAAAATTGGAGAAAAGGATTTGTGAATCTTGAAATTTCTCAGACTTGTGAATGCTGAAATTTCTCAGACTCTACCTTAGAACATTTGGTTAAGACCATTCCCCATTTTAAACAGTGAAGCTACTTAGATCTAAAATGTGAGAACTCTATTTGGATCAGAAATGGGAGGACCTCTACTCCACCCATACTTAGGACTGCTTTAGGGGAGAAAACTCCTTGCTAAACAATGAAAGTACTTAAACCCATACTTATAATGAGGCAAAAAGTTCTTTAAGCCATGCCTATTTTTAGAATTAATACAATGGGGTGCTAAGTACTTATTAAAGGTCAGGCAACTTGTAAACTTGCCAGGACAAAAAGGTGAAAAACTTACTAAAGGGATTAGTCAACTCAGCTGTGAATTCAGAATGGGCTGTCCTTTGGAAAATGTCTACTGTGATTGGTAGATGGAAGAACTTAGGGGGGGTGACATAGGAGAAAACCCCCTATATAAGAAAAAGGGATCTCTTAAAAAAGATCTCTTGAGAAAAAGCTCTTGAGAGACAGGCTCTAAGGAGGGTCTCTTGAGAAAGAATCTCTTTTGAGGACAATCTCTTGGAGAGAACTCTTGAGGTCAATCTCTTGAAGATGATCTCTTGAGAAGAAGTCCCTTGGGATTGACTCTGGCTGGAACTCCCTCTGGGGAAACTCTGTCCCCTTGAATCCTCGCTTGCACAGATCTTATGATGAGTGATAACTGACTAACTGGTCTTTTCTTTTAGGACTTAGGCCTGGGTTGGCCAGGACTGCCCTGGGCCAGTCTATTCCTTTCTCATTTATTTCCTTATTCTCTCTCTCTCTCCCTTTCTTTAATTCCTCATTGTATTATTAATTAAATTCTCTATAAAACCCAGTTGACTTGGGTATATTCATAATTGGGAATATTTCCCTGGTGTCCACCTTAAATATTTGATTTAAAAGAAGACACTGTGGTGAAAACATATTTCCTGCGGTCACAAATTTACTTACCCACTCATATCTACTATAATTTATATCTTCCATTATTTTAACTCACTACAGTTTAAGGCCCAAACCATTTTAACTCTTACAGTTTATGGCATATACTATTTTAAATCTAACAGATTCCTGGATTCATTGCTCACATGTAAAATGTGTACCTTCTATTGACACTAATTAACTATATGCTATTATTAATTGTCTTTACTTGTATCCTCCTCCTATGACTGGATTGGAAATGATGCCATTATAGAAATCCATAGATAAATTGGGCACTATTTTGACCAACACAATGAATTCCTGAATATTTTTATTATTGCTTTTTTAAAGTTAATTTATTTAGTCAATTTAGAACATTATTCCTTGGTTACAAGAATTATATTATTTCCCTCCCTCCCCTCCACCTACCCTTCCCAAAGCCAAAACGCAATTTCATTGGATATTACATGTGTCCTTGATCAAAACCTATTTCCATGTTGTTGGTGTTTGAATTAGGATGTTCATTTAGAGTCTACATCCCCAATCATATCCCCTCGACCCTTGTAATCAAGCACTTGTTTTTCTTCGGTGTTTCTCCTCCCACAGTTTTTCCTCTGAATGTGGATAGTGTTTTTTCTCATAGATCGATCCAAGTTGTTCGGATCACTGCATTGCCACTAATGAAGAAGTTCATTACATTCAATTGTGCCACAATGTATCAGTCTCTGTGTATAATGTTCTCCTGGTTCTGCTCCTTTTGCTCTGCATCAATTCCTAGAGGTTGTTCCAGTTCCCATGGAATTCCTCCACTTTATTATTCCTTTGAGCACAATAGTATTCCATCACCAACCTATATCACAGTTTGTTCAGCCATTACCCAATTGAAGGTCATTCCCTCATTTTCCATTTTTTTTGCCACCACAAAGAGAGCAGCTATGAATATTCTTGTACAAGTATTGCTTTTCTTTTATTTGAGGTTATAATATTTATTAGCCCTAAGATCACTGCATACCCAAAAGCTTTAAACAATAGAAACCTGCCATTGATTGTAACACTTTATGGGGCTGTTATTAAAATTGTGTCTGATTCCAAAAGAAGGGATCACAATGACGGAGAAGCACAAGGTCAAGGAATCCACCAATCCCTGTGGGATTGATGAGAATCTGTGTCGAGAGAAGATTTGTTTGGGTTCTAAGAAGTGGCTCTTTGACAATGTTAGATGTTGGACTCCCCTGTGCAATATTCCAACAAGTACCTTAGTCTGACTGCCATTTTGGCTCCCTTATCCACAAGATCGAGGGTAAAATCAGATCAGGGAATCATATTTCCCTTTTATATCAGAATCTAGTCCATTTTTCTCTCTTATAATATGGCAATTTTCTGTAGTCCTGGATGCCATAGGGTAAATGCAGTGCTGCTATATTTGTCCTGCAGGTTTGTAGGACATAAATAATTTTAATTAGATTTTGTTAGTGATCCAAGCACTTGTTATGAGTTTATTTTTTGCTTATAATTTTATTATTATTCTGGAGATAATCCTGGTGTTGGTATGCACCCTCCTCAGGGGTGGGGATTGTATGATAGTTGTCCTAAAATCCAGAGTTTGACATCTTTTGGGGGAATTTTAGGAGAAGAGAATCTCCAGTGCCTCTATTGGGAAGGTGAATTTTTTCAAGAGGGTGCCTTGGAGATTCCTGCAGAAACCACATGCTGCATCAAGAGATCCAGAATTAACTGAACTGAAGGGGGTTGAACACTTTTATTCTGAATGTAAGCTCTTGTGCCAAAAGGGACTGGCCCCTAATTGTTTGGGTTTTTTGTTTGTCTTTTTTTTGGTCAGTGTAATAATTAAAATAGTGGAAGACATAAATTGTTGCAGATAAAAGAGTGGATGGCTTAAATTGTGACTGCAAAGATATGTTTTTTATATTAAAAATAAAGTGGTTGCCAAGGAAAAATTCCCAAATATGAAAATATACCCAAGTAATCTGGGTTTTATAGAGATTTTAATTAATACAAAATTAGGAATTAATGAAAGAGAGAAAGAGAGAAAAAGGGAATAATGAGAAAAAAAGGGCTATACCAGCCTAGGCCAGCATGAGCCAGCCTAAGCTGAAAACCCTAAAAGAGAGATCAGTCAGTCTTTTATCAACTCACAACAAGATCTCTGAGAGGGAGCCCCAAGATAGACCCTTCAAGGCAGCCTTGGCCAGCTGCCTCCTCCAATTCAGCCTTTCCCATCTGACTGTCCTGACACTGTCTTGAGCCTCTCCTTTTAGAGGGAATTTTCTCCTATGTCACCTCCCCTAAGTTCTCACATCTACCAATCACAGTAGACATTTTCCAAAGGACAGACCATTCTTAATTCACACCTAAGAAGGCTTAAATTTTTTATTAAGTTCATACCAGAAAACCTCTGAGTAAGTTCTTACCTCTTTGCTCCTTGTAAATTCACAAGTTGCTTAACCTTTATAGGTACTTAGCACCCTTTTGTATTAGATCTAAAAATAGGCACAGCTTAAGAACTTTTGCCTTACTATAAGTATGGGTTTAAGTATTTTTCATTGTTCAGCAAGGAGTTTCTTCCCCTAAAGCAGGTTTAAGTAGGGGTGGAGTAGAGGTCTTCACATTCCTGATCTAAGTTCCTTCATTGTTTAAAGTGGGGAATGGTCTTAACCAAACTTTATGAAGTAGGGTCTGAGAATTTTTAAGGTTCACATCAGTGCATCTATTAATTATTGTTTTTGTTTTCTTTCTTTTTTATTTCCCTCTTGTTCCCAGATTGCTGTAATTTCCCTTTAGAAAGGGAAATGTTTTATTCACCTATACTGGGAGAATCCTTAGAGAGATATACGTTGGTTATTTGAAATGATTCATTGAGTTAACAAGGCATGTTAATCTCCCAAGACCCTCAATTGTGGAGATTTCAACATGCTCATCTCCCAGTACAATCACAGGGGGGAATTATGAGAAAGTAATTGGTATTCTTATTTGATCAAACAGGAATTTAGACTTCCCTTCCATTTGTTTTGAATTTGGGTCAATCGGCAACCAGGGAATTGATCCCACAGGCACTGCCCCACTGAGTGCTGCCAAGCTAATTGAGGAATTGTGATTAGTTCCTGAGGAGTGATGTAAGAAAGCTAGTGGGTATAGTAAGTATTTATAAGATGAGGCCCAGTAGGAAGCTGGGGGGGAGGGGTGCAGGTATTTTCTGAGGCTGAGATTCAAAGACAGACACTGAGTTGCTAGGCACTGGATTATTAGGCTAGGAAATTCTTCACCTCCTTTCTATACTTCTCTCCTAATTTTCTTTTACTTACTAATAAATCTAGCTATAATATGAAGGATTAATTAATTAAGGCTTAATTACAATTTTGGTGACCACCCATTCTAACCATTACAAAACTAAATAATCTAATTCTTCAAAAGGGGCATATCAAAGAAAAAAATAATAGAAACAATCACTGATTTCATTCAAGAGAATGGCAATTAGGAGATAATATATCAAAATGGATGGGATATAGCCAAAGCAGTACTTATGGGAAAATGTATATCCCTGAATGCCTATATCAATAAAATAGAGGAAAAAAATCAATAAATTGGGAATAAAACTAAAAAGCTAGAAAAGAAATTAAAATCCCCAATTAAAGACTAAATTAGAAATCCTAAAAATCAAAGGAGAAATGAATAAAATTAGAAGAGAACTATTAAACTAATAAGACTAGCACTTGGTTTTATGAAAGAGCAAATAAAAATTTAGAGCATTGGTTAATTCAATTTAAAAAATGAAGAAAATCAAATTACCAATATCAAAAATGAAAAGGATGAATTTACCTCTGTAAATCTTGAAATCTCTCAGACTTGTGAATGTTAAAAATTTCTCCACTGGAGAATTCTTAATTGGAACAAATTCCCTACTGAGAAACATTCCTCATTTTGATGTGAGAACTCTCCAGGATCAGAAATGGGAGGACCTCTACTCCAACCGTACTTAAGACTGCTTTAGGAGAGAAAACTCCTTGCTAAACAATGAAAGTACTTGGACCCATGCTTATAATAAGGCAAGGAGTTCTTTGAGCCAGGCCTGTTTTTAGAATTGATACAATGGGATGCTAGGTACCTAAAAGGGTCGAGCAAGTTTTCTCTTGATGAGATTAGTTGACTCAGTTGTGTTTTCTCTCGTTCAGACTTACTGAGGAGATTGGTCGACTTAGCAGAAATTTAGATGGGCAGTCCTTTGGAAACCATCTACAGTGATTGGTAGATGTAGGGACTTAGGGGAGGTGACATGGGGGGAAAACCCCTATATAAGAAAAAGCAGAATCTCTTGAGGAGATATCCTTTTGGAGAAATCCTTTTGGAGGATCTCTGATGAGGATTGCTTGGGAAGAATCTCTTGAGAGAGGCTCTGGAGAAGGGAAGCTCTTGGAGGACAATCTCTAAGGAGGTCTCCCTGGAGCTCCTCTAAGGGGACTCTGTCCCTCTGGAGGCTCTGGAGAGAGGCCCTTTGGAACAGTCTCTGGCTGGAAGGCTCTCTGGTGAAGTCAGCTGAGATGGAGCTGGCCTGGTGTCACTAGAATCCTTGTTTAGGCAGACCTTGTGGTGAGTGTTAAAAGACTGACTGATTCTCTCTCTTAAGACTCAGATCTAGGCCATTTGGCTTGAGGCCCTTCATAATTATTCCTTTCCCTTTTCTCTTTTCTTTAATTCCACATTTGTATTAACTAAAATCTCTATAAAACCCAGTTGACTTGGGTATTTGAATAAATGGGAATATTTCCCTGGTGACCACCTTATATTTGATTTAAAAACCAAGACACTGTAGTGAAACATATTTTCTGCGGTCAAAATTTACTCACCCTCTCTTATATCTACCACAATTTATATCTTCCACCATTTTAACTCACTACAGTTTATGGGCTTCACTATTTTAAATCTCACACCACCAATGAAGAAAAATTAAAGCAATCATTAGAATCTATTTTGCCCAATTATATGACAATAAATCTGACAATTCAGGTGAAATGAATGAATATTTATAAAAATGCCCAGATTTAAAAAAAAGGAAATAGAATATGTAAATAATCCCATCTAAAAAAATGAATTAGCTATTAGTGAACTCCTAGAGCATTGGTTAATTCGATTAATAAAAATGAAGAAGATCAAATTAGCAGTATCAAAAATGAAAAGGATGAATTTACCTCCAATGAAGAAAAATTAAAACAATCATTAGAATCTATTTTGCCCAATTGTATGACAATAAATCTGACAATTCAGGTGAAATGAATGAATATTTATAAAAATGCCCAGATTAAAAAAGGAAATAGAATATGTAAATAATCCCATCTAAAAGAAAAAAAATTGAATTAGCCATTAGTGAACTCCATAAGAGAAATTCCCCAGGGCCAGATGAATTGACAAGTGCATTATATTAACCTTTAAAGAACAAATAATACTGGGGAAGCTGAGTGGATCAGTGGATTCAGAGTCAGCCCCAGAGATGGGAGGTCCTGGGTTCAAACCTGGCCTCAGACACTTCCTAGCCATGTGACCCTGGGCAAATCACTTAACCCCCTTTGCCTAGCCTTTACCACTCTTCTACCTTAGAACCAATACACAGTATTGATTTTAAGATGGAAGGTAAGGGTTAAAAAAAAAAGAACAATTAATACCAATACTATACAAACTATTTAGCAAAATAGTCAAAGAAGTCCTACCAAATTCTTTTTATGACAGAAATATGGTACTGATACATAATCCAGGAAGATCAAAAACATAGAAAGAAAATTATAGAACAATTTCCTTAATGAATATTGATGCAAAAATCTTAAATAAAATACAAGCAAAGAGACTATAGCAATATATTACAAGGTTTATTCCCTATAGCCACATGAGATTTATACTAGAAATGCAAGGCTGATTTAATATTGGGAAAATTATGAGCATAATTGACCAAATCAATAATAAAACTAACAAAAATGATATGATTATCTCAATAAATGCTGAAAAAATCTACAGAAAATACAAAACCCATTCCTATTAAAAACCCTAGAAAACATAAAATGGGCTGTTACTTAAAATTGTAAATAATGGTAGTCTCTCAGTGACTGAGAATGACTATTGTCTTTGTGCATTATCATCTATTGATGTACCCTCATGTGGCTTTGAAGTCCAAAAACTGAGGCTTAAAGTTTGTGGCACATGGGGCATGGGACGCCAGTTGTTACAGGAGGTGCGGTTGTGGCCTGGTGTCAGCGTTCACACGCAGCGGCAAGACGTCGACGTCATTCATCTTCAAAGGTGGTGGCAGCATGTTTAATGTGGGTTCGCCAGCTGCTTCTGACAGAGGCAGCGAGTTCTAGTTGCTTTGGTATAATGCCAGCCCACTTCAAGTTGGACTTTAGCTGATCCTTGAATCTTTTCTTTGGTCGACTTTGTTTCCTGAGTCCAGCTGACAGTTCACCATAGAATACCTGTCTTGGTATTCGCTGTGGGTCCATGCGGATGACAGACCATAGTAGCTGGGTTTTGAGGACCATGACTTCGATGCTGGTGGAGTTGGCTCTGTCGAGGACTTCCTGATTGGTGATTCGGTCCTGCCATCGAATCCTCATGATTGACCGGAGGGAGCATTGGTGGAATTGCTCCAACTGCTTCATGTACTTCCGGTACAGTGTCCATGTCTCACAACTGTACAGGAGCGAGCTGAGGACCACTGCGTTGTACACTTTGAGCTTCGTTGCAATGTTTACACCGCTGTGTTGGAGTTTGGAGTGCAGCTGCCCGAGTGCCTGGCTGGCCTTTTGGATCCTGGCATTGATCTCATGGTCTAGGGACCCATCATTGGCGATGGTGCTGCCCAGGTACTTGAAAGTGTTGACGTTAGAAAGCTGCGTGCCGTCGATTGTAATGCACGGCTGGTTAGTTGGCCTCCCTGGTGCAGGTTGGAACAGCACCTCTGTTTTGCTGAGGCTGATAGTCAGGCCAAACAGTTTTGTTGCGGTAGAGAACCTGTAATACCCCATCAGCAAGTATAATTTGCAATGTGGATGAGTTAAAACTTTCCCAGTAAGATTAGAAGTGAAGCAAGAATGCCCATTATCACTGTTATTATTTAATACTGTATTAGACATGTTAGCCTTAGCAATAAGAGAAGAAAAAGAAACTGAAGGAGTTAAAAGAGACAATGAAGAAACTAAACTATCACTCTTTGCAGATGGCATGATGGTATGCTTAGAGAATCCTAGAGAATCAACTAAAAACTAGTTGAAATAATTAATAACTTTAGTAAAGTTATAGGATACAAAATAAATCCATGTAAGTCACCAGCATTTCTATATATTTCAAAAAAAAAGTCCAGCAACAAAAATTATAAAGAGAAATTCCATTTAAAATCACTCTAAACAATATAAAATACTTGGGAATCTATTTGCCAAGATAAACATAGGGATTATATGCACAGAATTACAAAATACTTTTCACACAAATAAAGTTAGATCTAAACAATTGGAAAAATATTAATTGCCCATGGGTAGACTTAGCTAATATAATTCCACCTAAATTCATTTACTTATTCAGTGCCATGCCAATTAAACTACCAAAAACTATTATAGAACTAGAAAAAATAGTAACAAAATTCATCTAGAAGAACAGAAGATCAAGAATATCAAAGGAATTAATGAAAAAAATGTGAAAAGTGGTAGAGTAGCAGTACCATATTTCATACTACATACTATATAACAGTAAAAGTCAAAACAATCTGGCGTGATCATGAAATAGCCTGAAGGACTTAAGAGAAAGAATTCTATCCACACTGAGAGAAAGAACTGTAGGAGTAGAAACACAAAATAAAAAATATGACTTTTCACTTATCATTTGTATATATGTATATATGATTTGAAGACTTCTATGTAGCAAAAATGAAAAGTATGGAAAAAGGTATCAAGTGATAACATTTGTACAACCCAGTAAAATTGCTTATTGACTCTGAAAGGGACTTGGATCATTGCCTAGTTAAAAAGAAAATGGATCTCATTTTTAGGTGAGAAACCTTTATATTGCACCTCTCTTTGGCAAACACAGTGTGTCACTGATTGTGAACTATATATTTTTTATTTAAAAAAATTGTTTTTCTCTGTATGTGCAATAGATTATGAGTTTTCTTTTTTCTCTCATTTTTTGTACTCTAAGCACTTGTTAAAAGTATCAATGGTTTTTTAATTTTATACTAATTATATATATACTATATATATAATAATATATATATACTAATATATACTATATATTATGTAATATATAATAATATACTAATAAAAGCTTACAATATCCATTATCCCTAATATTAATGCATACCCAAAAACTTTAGACTATGGAAAACTGCCACTGATTATTAAATATCATGGGACTTTGATTAATGATTGTGTCTGATTCCAGGAGAAGGGATCACAAAAGAGCCATTATACAATGCCAAGAAACATAAGGCCAAGGAGACCAACCAATCCCTGTGGGATTGATGAGAATCTGCTCCAAGACAAAGGACTTGTTTTGGGGTTTGAGGAAGTGGATGTTTGACAATATCAGCCACAATATTTCCCCATGACAGGTTCAGACAAAGTACCCTTGGCTTAGCTATAATTCTGTCTCCCCTATCCCTGAGCATAAAGGTAAAATCAGACCAGGGAATGATATTTCCCATTTACTGTAAAAATCTAGTCCCTTTTCTGTCTTTCATACTGTGGCAATTTTCTGTAGTCCTGGCTGCTGATTGGGTAAGTGCATATTGCTGCAATGGTCCTAGAGGCTTGTGGGACATAAATCCCTTACTTAGAATTTTTACACATAAGACTTTGATATTTTATATGTCATCCAGAAGTTACTTTTTTCTTGTTTACTTGGATTTTTTATATTTTTTATTTTCTTTTGACAATTTATTAATATACCTCATGACTCAGCCATGTATCCCTGGGTTATCCATGTGTTTGTCAGCACCCTCCTCAGGGAGATTGTATAATTATCATGTAATTCTATATTTATAAAAAATTTTCTTATTTGAGAATAATTTTAGTATAAGAAACTTGATTCCTCCCCAAATCCAGAAAGTGAACTGTTTGGAAAAGGTGCGATGGAGATGCCCGCAGAAACTTCACACTGCACCAAAGGATCCAGAATGAACTTTGGGATGTATGAAATTGAACTGGGGGGGGGGAGGGGTTAACACATACTCTTATGCCAAAGGGGACAGCCTCCTAATGGGTTTTTTGTCAATGCACCTAGCAATCATTAATTTTGTTCTTTTTCTCTTTTATTTCCATCTTTCCATCCCAAATTATTATAATTTCCCCTTAGAAAGTGCTATATTGTATGTACCTCTAGTTGAAGATCTTTAGAGATATAAGTTGGTTATGTGTACTGATTCCATGTAAATCTGGGAGATTTCTACATGTTCCTTTCCCATGGGAATCACATGGGGAATTGTGTAATTACAATTTGAACCCTAGAACTACAATTCCCAATACCCCACTTTCCTTGTCATGTTATGTGCTGACATAGGGCATATATAACTTTAGTGTAGCCCTGCCTGCCCCTCCCCCTCTCTCTCCCTCCATAAAATCGTGGCTGGTTGAAGTCAGCTTTTTGGGAGAGGTGAGAAAATTTATGTGCTTTTATTTTGTTAGGCAATTAGGTTTTTATTCCTTCTACTTCCTTTTTATTCCTTTACTCCAAGTGATTATTAATAAAATTTATAAAATATAATACTTGGAGTTTTAGACATTAATTTAAATCTTAAACCAAGCATTCCTAAAGAAAGGACCAGAACTAAATGGAAAATTTGATGTTCAAATACAAAATTCAAGAGAAACATGAAAAAGTAAATAAGAAAAAGGCAAAAAAAATTTAAAAGCTTCAGTAAGGTCAAATTGATCATATTCCTATATGGAAAAATAATATCTATAACTCTTAAAAATTATTTGCATTATCATAGTAGATAGAAGAATTATTCATAGGCAATGGTTGTGGTATTAAGTTGTTCAAGTTATGTAAAAAAATTGGGGGGGGACAAAAAAGAGGAAAGTACTAAGAAAAACTTGAAGAAGAAAAATAGGATAAATATACCACATAAAGAGGCACATGGGGGGTGGGGTGGGGTGGAGAATACTATTATAAGAAGAGGAGGAAGAAAGTGAAAATAAGTAATACTTAAACCTTACTCTCCGAGGAATCAGTTTTGAGAGGGAAGAAAAGCCAGATCTATTGGTGTACAATTCTATCTTATCCTACAGGGAAGTTGAGAGGGAATAACAAAGGGTGGAGTGTGGTGGGGAGTATTAATAGGGAAGGAAAGGTTGCTGTGGGGGAGGGGCGATTAATAGACATTAAAGAGAAATAAGAGGGGAATAAGAAGGGAGGGGGTGGGAAAGAAAGTAAAATAAAGTGGGGAAAAGGGGGACTGATTAAAAGAAAAACACTGGTGTAGAGAGAAATAGTAAACAAATAAATGGCAGGACTAAAAAAAGAAATCGAAATGATGGGGAATACATAGGTGGTAATCATAACTCTGAATGTGAATGGAATGAACTCACCAATAAAATGGAAGAAAATAGCAGAGTGGATTGAAAACCAAAATTTTACCATATGTTGTCTACAAGAAAAACACATGGATCAGGTAGACACACACACAGGGTAAAGGTAAGAGGCTGAAGTAGAAATTATTGAGCATCCACTGAGAAAAAGAAGGCAGATGTCACAATCGTGATATTTGACAAAGCCAAAGTAAAAATAAATCTAATTAAAAGAGATAAGGAAGGTTATTACATCCTGATAAAAGGCAGTATAGACAATGAAGAAATATCAGTATTCAATATGTATTCATCAAATGGTATGGCATCCAAATTTCTAAAGGAGAAACTATCCGAACATGAGGAGGAAATTTAGATAGTAAAACTATACTAGTGGGAGACCTCAATCTTCCTCTATCAGATCTAGACAAATCAAACCAAAAAATAAAAAAGAAAGAAGTAAGAAATGTAAATGAAATCTTAGAAAAATTAGAGTTAATAGACATATGTAGAAAAATAAATAGGGACAAAAGGGAATACACTTTCTTTTCAGCAGCATATGGTACACTCATAAAATTTGACCATGTAATAGGGCATAAAAACATTGGAAACAAATGCAGAAAGAAGAAATAATAAGTGCAATTTTTTTCAGATTGTAATACAATAAAAATTATAATTAGTTAGGGTACATGGAGAGGCAAATGAAAAATTAATTGGAAATTAAATAATCTGATTCTCCAAAACTAGTTGGTTAAAGAACAAATCATAGAAACATTTAATGATTTCTTTTTTTAAAAACCCTTATCTTCTGCCTTGGAACTAAGAGTGGTAAGGACTAGGCAATAGGGATTAAGTGACTTGCCCAGGGTCACATAGCTAGGAAGTGTCTGAGGCCAGATTTGACCCTAACCTCCTATCTCTAGGCCTGACTTTCAATCCACTGAGCTACCCAGCTGCCCTCAGAAACAATTAATGATTTCATTGAAGAGAATGACAATGAAGAAACTACATATCAAAGTTTTTGAGATACTAAAAAAAACAGTACTCAGGGGAAAATTTATATCACTGAGTGCACTTATTAACAAAAAAGAGAAAGAGAAGATTATAAAATGGGTATGCAACTAAAAAAATAGAAAAAGAATAAATTAAAAATCTTCAGATAAAGATGGAATTGGAAATCCTAAAAATCAAAGGAGAAATTAATAAAACTTAAAGTAAGAAAAATATTGAAGTAATAAATAAGACTAAATCCTGGCATTTAAAAAAAACATATAATATATATAAAGTATTGGTGAATCTAAGAAAAAGAAAGAAGAGAACCAACCTAACAGTATTGTGAATTAAAAGAGTGATCTCACCTTATGACAGAGGCTGGCACTAAAGAAAAAGTGCCAGGCTGAAAAGTGGGTGAAACTGACCGCCTCAATGGGGGAGGAGCCCCAGGAGTTTGGAAGCTGGAGGAGAAAAAGATTCTGGCTGGTGGAGAAGTTGCTCTCTCTGAAGAAAGAAGGTGGAAAAAGACTTTCTCCTGAGGGTTACCCACTTTTCCTGCTAGTGACTGGAAATCTTTCTCTCCAAAATTTCCCAACTGAAAAGACTATTGAGACTTCTGGTCAAGATGGAGGCTTAGAGGCAGCAAAAGTTCAGACCTCTGAAAACCCTTCCTTACCTACCGATCACAAACTGAATGCTCCTAGGGGACTGAAATTCAAACTTAATAACAGGACAGAGCCGGGGAACCCTCCTCCTGGCCTCAGATCAAAAGGTATGCCCCCCCAAAAGCCGGAATCCTAGATCATTCTGGTCTAAGGGGAAGGCAGAAGGAAGGTCCCAGGACCCCTCCCCCCCAAACCAGAGCTCTGAGCCCACAAGAGCAGCAGGAACATCAGGGCTGGCAAAAGGGCCTCAGGGCCGGATGTTCTGAAGGGCGCACCTTGAAAGCAACCTGAGCCAGTCTCGGGGGGGGGGGTTCAACACAGACAGCAGGGAAACAGAGAGAGAAGGGGTGGGGGGCTCTATCTGAGTCTCACCAGAGGTTTTTGCTTTGGGGCATATCCAGACCAACCCAACTGAACCTAATCCCATCAGGAGTCCTCAGAGCTCAGGGAGTCCAGAACCCCTTCCCCTTAGAGTGCAGGGTCTGCTGAAAGGACAGAAACCTCAGGCCCTGCAAAGGGGGTTCTCCGAAGGGCTTACTTTGAAAGTAACCTGGGCCAGTCTCAGGGGCATCCAACACAGATGGCAGGGAAACAGAGAGAGACAGGTGGGGGGGGGGGCTCCATCTGAGTCTCACCAGAGGTTTTTGCTTCAGGGCACATCCAGACCAACCCAACTGAACCTAATCCCATCAGGAGCTCTCAGAGCTCAGGGAGGCCAGTACCCCTCCCCCCTTAGAGTTCAGGGTCTTCTGAAAGGACAGAAACTTCAGGGCTGGCAAAGGCACTGAGGTACCTTGTGGACAGTACTGTGCCAGGCTCAGAGCATGGAAGTAAGGCAGAGGAGAAGCAACTGGAGGGAACTGAGAGCAGTAACACCTGAAACGCCGGCAGGCAGGGGAGGGCATACCCTGGGCTTTCCCAGAAGACAGCGCAGCTGCAGAGAACGGACAATTTGCTGGGGCTAAATCCTTGAACCATCTGACAGATACACTAAGAGCCAGTTCTCCTCACTCAGATAGAGATGGCAATCAGTACAGAAGTGCAAAAGCCTCCAAACACAAAGAAAAGCAAGAAGAAAGGGGTGACTTTGGACACATTTTATGGAGCAAAAATACAAAATACAAAGGAGATAGAAGAGGAAACACAGACAAATGCTCCAAAACCTTCCAAAGGAAATGGAAATTCTCCACAAACTCCTGAAGAATTTAAATTGGGAATTATCAAAAAGCTGGAAGCCTACTGGCAAGAAAAATGGGAAACAATGCAAAAGGAACTCAGCAATATGAGAGACCAAATTATGCAAATGCAGAAACAGCTCAAAGCCTCAAAAAACAGGTCAGACCAAACGGAAACGGAAAACCAGTCTTTAAAGGTCAGAATCAGGCAACTGGAAGACAATAATCTTGCAAAAGAGCAAGAATTAATAAAGCAAAGTCAAAAGACTAAAGAAATAGAAGACAACATAAAATATCTCACTGACAAGGTGACAGACCTGGAAAACAGAGGAAGGAGAGACTCTCTGAGAATCATTGGTCTACCAGAAAAGCCAGAAATAAACAGTAATCTTGATATCATAATACATGATATCATCAAAGAAAACTGCCCAGAGATTCTAGAAAAAGGGGACAAAATATGCATTGAAAGAGTTCACAGAACACCCTCTAAATCCCCAAAAGACAACTCCCAGGAATGTAATTGCCAATTCCAAAGCTTCCAAGCAAAAGAAAAAATCTTACAAGAAACCAGAAAAAAAAAACAATTTAAATATATAGGAACACCAATCAGGGTCACACAGGACCAAGCAATCTCCACTCTGAATGACCATAAGGCATGGAACATGATATTCAGAAAAGCAAGAGAGCTGGGTCTTCAACCAAGAATCAGTTATCCATAAAAACTGACTATATACTTCCAAGGGAAAGTATGGGCATTCAACAAAATACAAGATTTCCAAACGTTTGTAAAGAAAAGCCCAGAGCTCTGTGGAAAGTTTGATATCCAAACACGAAGAGCAAGAGAAACATGAAAAGTTAAATATGAAGGGAAGGGAAAAGGAGGAAAATGTTATCTTTTTCTTTTATTCAAACTCTCTTCTATAAGGACTACTTTCATATCAATTTATATATATTAATATGTGGAGAAAATGTAATGTGTAACCCTGAAAAATTGTATCCATCATTACAGTAGTAAGAAGAATCATGCATAGGGAAAGTTTGGGGCATCAAGATAATATGGAGAAAGTGGGGGGGATAAAAAGAAAGAGGGAAGAAGGAATCATTGATGCTACTAAGATATACTCCAAGAAATAGGAAAAAAAAACTAAAAAGAATAATCTTTCTCACACAAAGAAACACATGGAAAGGGGAGGGGAAGAATTCTCCTATAAGAAGGAGAGGAAGAGACTTTTTACTTAAACATTACTCTCAGTGAAATCAACTCTGAGAGGGAAGAGCATCCAGATCCTATGGGATCTTTAATTTTATCTTATCCAATGGGGTAAGGGAGAAGGGAAAACTAAGGGAGTTAGGAGGGGAGGGGGGAAAAAGGGAGTGAATGAGAGGGGAGAAAGGGAGGAAAAAAAGGGAGGGGCTAGAAAGGGAAACATAACAAGGGAGGGGACTAGGGGGACTGATTTAAAGTAAATCACTGGCTTAAAAGGTTATAGCTAAAGAAGAAAGGTCAGAATTAGGGCAGAATATCAAAATGCCAGGGAGTCCACAAGTGATAATCATAACTTTGAACGTGAATGGGATGAACTAACCCATAAAACATAGATGAATAGCCGAATGGATTAGAATCCAAAACCCTACCATATGTTGTCTTCAAAAAACACACATGAGGCAGATAGACACTCACAAGGTCAGAATTAAAGGATGGAGTAAGACCTTCTGGGCCTTAACTGATAGAAAGAAGGCAGGAGTTGCAATCATGATATCTGACAAAGCCAAAGCAAAAATAGACATGATTAAAAGGGATAGGGAAGGTAAATATATTTTGTTAAAAGGAACTTTAGATAATGAGGAAATATCACTAATCAACATGTATGCACCAAATGGTATAGCACCCAAATTTCTAATGGAGAAACTAGGAGAATTGAAGGAGGAAATAGACAGTAAAACCATATTAGTGGGAGACTTGAACCGACCACTATCAAATTTAGATAAATCAAACCAAAAAATAAACAAGAAAGAGGTAAAAGAGGTGAATGAAATCTTAGAAAAATTAGAGTTAATAGACATATGGAGAAAAATACATAGGGACAAAAAGGAATATACCTTCTTTTCAGCACCACATGGCACATTCACAAAAATACATCATACACTAGGTCACAGAAACATGGCACTCAAATGCAGAAAAGCAGAAATAATAAATGCAGCCTTTTCAGATCACAAGGCAATAAAAATAATGATTGGTAAGGGTACATGGAGAGCCAATCAAAAATTAATTGGAAATTAAATAATATGATACTCCAAAATCGGTTAGTTAGAGAACAAATCATAGAGACAATTAATAATTTCATCGAGGAAAATGACAATGGAGAGACATCCTTTCAAACCTTATGGGATGCAGCCAAGGCAGTACTTAGAGGAAAATTCATATCCCTGAGTGCATATATTAACAAATTAGCGAGGACAGAGATCAAGGAATTGGAAATGCAAATCAAAAAATTCGACAACAAACAAATTAAAAACCCCCAGAAGAAAACCAAACTAGAGATCCTAAAAATTAAGGGAGAAATTAATAAAATCGAAAGTGACAGAACTATTGAGCTAATAAACAAGACTAGAAGCTGGTACTTTGAAAAAACAGACAAAATAGACAAAGTACTGGTCAATCTAATTAAAAAAAGGAAAGAAGAAAGGCAAATTAATAGCATCAAGGATGAAAAGGGGGATCTCATCTCCAATGAAGAGGAAATTAAGGCAATCATTAAAAACTACTTTGCCCAACTATATGGCAATAAATATACCAACCTAGTTGATATGGATGAATATTTACAAAAATATAAATTGCCTAGACTAACAGAAGAAGAAATCGATTTCTTAAATAATCCCATATCAAAAAATGAAATCCAACAGGCCATCAAAGAACTTCCTAAGAAAAAATCCCCAGGGCCTGATGGATTCACCAGTGAATTCTATCAAACATTCAAAGAACAGCTAACTCCAATACTATACAAACTATTTGACATAATAAGCAAAGAGGGAGTTCTACCAAACTCCTTTTATGACACAAACATGGTTCTAATTCCAAAGCCAGGCAGGCCAAAAAAAGAGAAAGAAAATTATAGACCAATCTCCCTAATGAATATAGATGCAAAAATCTTAAATAGGATACTAGCAAAAAGACTCCAGCAAGTGATCAGATGGGTCATCCACCACGATCAAGTAGGATTTATACCAGGGATGCAGGGCTGGTTCAATATTAGCAAAACTATCCACATAATTGACCACATCAACAAACAAACCAACAAGAACCACATGATTATCTCAATATATGCAGAAAAAGCCTTTGATAAAATACAACACCCATTCCTACTAAAAACACTAGAAAGCATAGGAATAGAAGGGTCATTCCTAAAAATAATAAACAGTATATATCTAAAACCATCAACTAATATCATCTGCAATGGGGATAAACTAAATCCATTCCCATTAAGATCAGGAGTGAAACAAGGATGCCCATTATCACCTCTATTATTTGACATTGTATCAATTAGTATCAATATTAGTATCAATTGTATCAATAGTAGCAATTAGAGAAGAAAAAGAAATTGAAGGCATTAAAATGGGCAAGGAGGAGACCAAATTATTGCTCTTTGCAGATGACATGATGGTCTACTTAAAGAATCCTAGAGATTCAACCAAAAAGCTAATCAAAATAATCAACAACTTTAGCAAAGTTGCAGGATACAAAATAAACCCACATAAGTCATCAGCATTTCTATATAATTCCAACACAGCTCAGCAGCAAGAACTAGAAAGAGAAATCCCATTCAAAATCACCTTAGACAAAATAAAATACTTAGGAATCTATCTCCCGAGACAAACACAGGAACTATATGAACACAACTACAAAACACTTTCCACACAACTAAAACTAGACTTGAACAATTGGAAGAACATTAACTGCTCATGGGTAGGACAAGCCAATATAATAAAAATGAATATCCTACCCAAACTCATCTATCTATTTAGTGCCATACCCATGGAACTTCCAAAAATTTTTTTTTACTGATTTAGAAAAAACCATAACAAAGTTCATTTGGAAGAACAAAAGGTCAAGGATATCCAGGGAAATAATGAAAACAAATACAAAGGAAGGGGGCCTTGAAGTCCCAGATCTCAGACTATATTATAAAGCAGCAGTCACCAAAACAATCTGGTACTGGCTAAGAGACAGAAAGGAGGATCAGTGGAATAGACTGGGGGCAAGAGACCTCAGCAAGACAGTATATGACAAACTCAAAGTTCCCAGCTTTTGGGACAAAAATCCACTATTTCATAAAAACTGCTGGGAAAATTGGAGGACAGTGTGGGAAAGATTAGGTTTAGATCAACACCTCACACCCTACACCAAGATAAATTCAAAATGGGTGAATGACTTGAACATAAAGAAGGAAACTATAAGAAAATTAGGCGAACACAGAATAGCATACATGTCAGACTTTTGGGAAGGGAAAGATTTCAAAACCAAGCAAGACTTAGAAAGAGTTACAAAATGCAAAATAAATAATCTGGAATACATCAGATTAAAAAAGTTTTTGTACAAACAAAATCAATGTAACCAAAATCAGAAGGGTAGCAACAAATTGGGAAACAATCTTTATATAAACCTCTGACAAATGTTTAATTACTCAAATTTACAAAGAACTAAATCAATTGTACAAAAAATCAAGCCATTCTCCAATTGACAAATGGGCAAGGGACATGAACAGGCAGTTTTCAGATAAAGAAATCAAAACTATTAATAAGCACATGAAAAAGTGCTCTACATCTCTTATAATCAGAGAGATGCAAATCAAAACAACTCTGAGGTATCACCTCACACTTAGCAGATTGGCTAACATGACAGCTATGGAAAGTAATGAATGTTGGAGGCGATGTGGCAAAGTGGGGACACTAATTCATTGCTGGTAGAATTGTGAATTGATCCAGCCATTCTGGAGGGCAATTTGGAACTATGCCCAACCAGCGATAAAAGACTGTCTGCCCTTTGATTCAGCTATAGCACTGCTGGGTTTGTACCCCAAAGAGTTAATAAGGAAAAAGACTCGTACAAGAATATTCATAGCTGCACTCTTTGTGGTGGCCAAAAATTGGAAAACGAGGGGATGCCCATCAATTGGGGAATGGCTGAACAAATTGTGGTATATGTTGGTGATGGAATACTATTGTGCTAAAAGGAATAATAAAGTAGAAGTATTCCATGGAGACTGGAACAACCTCCAGGAAGTGATGCAGAGCGAAAGGAGCAGAACCAGGAAAACATTGTGCACAGAGACTGATACACTGTGGTACAACCGAAGGTAATGGACTTTTCCATTAGTGTCAATGCAATGTCCCTGAACAATCTGCAGGGCTCTAAAAAATACTATCCACAAGCAGAGGATAAACAATGGGAGCAAAAACACCGATGAAAAGCAACTGCTTGACTACAGGGGTTGAGGGGATATGACTGAGGAGAGACTCTAAATGAACACTGTAATGCAAATACCAACAACATGGAAATGGGTTCGAATCAAGAATATATGCGATACCCAGTGGAATTGCGTGCCGGCTAGGGGAGGGGGGATGGTGAAGAAAAGAAAATGATCTTTGTCTCCAATGAATAATGTTTGGAAATGAACAAATAAAATAATGTTAAAAAAAGAAAAGAAAAGAAAAGAAAAGACTATTGAAAAAGAAAAAGAAAAGAAAGACATCTTAAATTTCTTTCCGACTTTATTTCAGCTCCTGTTGCCCTGAGTCTGTTGACCCTGTAGCCAAGGGGCCAAAGCCAGGGTGGTTCAATCTGACTTTCTCCCAGGGGGCTCAGGCTGTGACGGCCTGAGTTCCCCCTAAACTCAAGGAGAGAGGGAAAAGGTTTTTAAATAGAGTCAGGGATCCTCTTTCCCCACTTTCCTTTCCCATTCTTTCCCTGCTAGTTATTCTTTATTAACTCCTGATTGAGTTGACATTAAAATAATTATCTGTTCCCCAAGCTGTGAATCAAGTATGAGTGAACAGATCAAGGGGAGACCTTTTGGTCTTGAGTAGTGGAGGGGGGACAAGAGGAACAAGAGCAAATATGAGAGAGCAGCTCTAGCTAAGGAGGGAAGGGATAAGGAGGAAAATCTTCAAAACCCCTCTCCTCTCTTTGAGCCAACCTTAAACATCAGCTGTCTCCCCAGAACCCTGCTTTGAAAAGGGAGGTTCTCCTCTCTTTCCCCCTCTCTATACTGAAAGTCTTAACCCCTCTAATAAAAATTAACCTCCTCTCGAATACAACCTCTAATGCAGAGGAAATTAAGGTAATTATTAAGAACAATTTTGCCCAATTTTATGGCAATAAATATGGCAGTCTAGGTGAAATGGATCAGTGTTGACAAAACTATAAATTGCCTAGATTAACAGAAGAGGAAAAGGAAGACTTAAACTATCCCATATCAGCAAAAGAAATTGAACCAACCATCAAAGAACTCCCGAAGGAAAAAAATCACCAGGGCCAGATGGGTTCACAAGTTCACAAACATTTAAAGATCAATTAATCCCAATACTCTACAAAGAATTTGATAAAATAGGCAAAGAAGGAGTCTTACAAAATTCTTTTCATGACACAAACATCAGACACAAACAGGAAGATCAGAAATAGAGAAGGAAAACTATAGACCAATCTCCTTAATGAACATAGATGCAAAAATATTAAGTAAAATACTAGCTAAAAGGCTATAACAAGTTATCATAAGAATTATTCACTATGAACAGGTGGAATTTATAACAGGAATGTAAGAATGGTTTACTATTAGGAAAACCATCTGCATAAGTGATCATATCAATAATCAAAGCAACAGAAATCACATGATTATCTCAATAGATGCAAAAAAAGCCTTTAACAAAATACAATACCCATTCTTATGGAAAACACTAGAAAATATAGAATTAGAAGAGCCTTTCCTTAAAATAATAAACAGTATTTATTTAAAACCATCAGGAAGTATCATCTGTAATGGGGATAAATTAGATGCCTTTCCAATAAAATCAAGAGTGAAGTAGGGATGCCCGTTATCACCACTACTATTTAATATTGTAATAGAAATGCTAGCAGTAGCAATTAGAGAAGAAAAAGAAATTGAAGGGATCAAAATAGGCAATGAGGAAACTAAACTATCACTCTTTGCAGAAGACATGATGGTATATCTACTGTAAAGAAATATTTGTTAACTAATTAAGAGTTCATTAGGAAATAGAGTTAAGTAGCATAATTTATTGATAGCTACATAAGAGAGATTAAGTTGGGTTTCTTTAAATCTGAATGGAATATGAGGGATGATTGATGGGAGAGTATTTTCTCAAAGAGCTTTGAGAAAGGCAGTTGATATAACCGTTCACTTCTTGGGCTGAACTGAACAAGGAAGGTGATCCAAAGAGAGTGGCTCTTCGAGTTTAGAAAATCTTGGTGAATTTATGTCCTGAGAATAAATCATTTTATCCAGCCCGATAAGAGTTTGTTGGGTGCAGTACTTGTGACGGCTCCAATAGATGGCAGTAAAGTCTGATCTATTAGAGAGGGGAAGGCAGTAGAATCTCTGATCAGCTTGAAATCACATCTGAGCAGCAGGAAAGAAACAAATTGGGGAAAAAAATTTATAACCAAAACCTCTGACAAAGGTCTCATTTCTCAAATTTATAAGGAGCTAAGTCAATTATACAAAAAATCAAGCCATTTCTCAATTGACATATGGTCAAGGGACATGTATAGGCAGTTTTCAAATAAAGAAATAAAAACTATCAATATGCACATGAAAAAGTGTTCTAAATCTCTCATAATTAGAGAAATGCAAATCAAAACAATGTTGAGGTACCATCTCACAGCTAACAGATTGGCCAATCAAGGAAAATAATAAATGTTGGAGGGGATGTAGCAAAATTGGGACACTAATGCATTGCTGGTGGAGTTATGAATTAATCCTGACATTCTGGAAGGCAATTTAGAATTCTATGCAAAGAGTTTTAACAGAATGCATACCCTTTGATCCATCAATACCACTGCTGGGTTTGTACCCCAAAGAAATAATTAGGAAAAATACTTGTACAAAAATATTCATAGTCATGCTCTTTGTGTTGGCAAAAAGTTGGAAAATGAGGGGGTGTCTCTTGATTGGGAAATGACTGAACAAATTGTGGTATATGATGGTATTGGAATACTATTGTGCTGTAAGGATTGATGATCTGGAAGCTTTCCATATGAGCTGGGAGAAACTCAACAAATTGATACAGAGTGAAATAAACAGAACAAAGAACATTGTACACAGAAAGTAAAACACTGTGGAAAAATCCAATGTAATGGACTTTGCTACTAGTAATGCAACAAGCTAGGACACTCCTGAAGGACTTATGTAAAAGAATGCTATCCACAATGAGAGAAAGAACTATGGGAGTATAAATGCAAAAGAAAAACATACGATAGTACTTATCACATGTATATATGAGTATGTGATTTGGTGTTTTGGCCTTAAGAAAAATCACTCTTTAGCAATAATGAATAATCTGGAAATGGGTATCAAGTGACAACATTTGTATGATTCAATGGAATTGCTTCTCTGCTCTGGGAGTTGGTAGGGAAGAGGGGAGAGAAAGAAAATGAATCATGTAAACATATAAACATATTTTTAAAAAACCCTACACAAACTGATGCAGAGTGAAAGAAGTAGGACCAGGAGAATATTGTACATAGTAACATCAATATTGTGATATGAGCAAATGTGATAAAACTTAGCTACTCTCAGCAATACAATGATCCAGGACAATTCAGAGGGACTTATGACAAAGAATGTTATCCATCTCCAGAAAAAGAACTTCAGGAGCCAAAATGCAAATCAAAGCATGCAATTTTTCATTTTATTTCCATTTTTGTTTGGGGGTTTGGGTTTTATATGATTATTCTCTTATGAAAATGAATAATATGGAAATAAATACATTTTATATCTCAGATTAAGTTGCTTGCCAGCTCTGGGAGGGGAGAGGGAAGGGATGGAGGGAGACAATATGGATCATATAACTTTGGAAACTTATGTGCAAATTTGTTACTACATGCAATTGGTAAAAAATAGAATATCTTTATTACAAAAAAATCCTAATAAATAATTATAAAATTAAAACATGGCCTCCAGAGCATTTCAATTGTAACAAGTGGTGACCTACAAATAAGGAATCTGAATTCCTTTTCTTTTTTTTTTTGCCTTTTCCTAAGTTGTTTTTTTTTCTCTATGGAATGTCAACTGTAGAGTAGAAAGTTTTAAAGTTCTGTATTCATGAGAAGCTCAGACTGTCAGGAAGGAAATTTGGTTAAGATTTATGATGTTGTACCTGTTGTATGTGTATTTCTTATGAACTGGCTTCCTCTGGGTTTGTTTGTATTCTTGCAAAAAATATTGTGGATTTTTTTTTTGACCGGAGAGAGAAGAATGGGTAAAGTCAGAAAAGTTAAAGGAAAACCTACAGTAAAGTCAGCAAGGGAATAAAAACACCACAGTCAGAAAGATAAAAGGAAGAACAATATCAGTTTGGTTTTTAGAATATAGGAGCAAGAGAGAATTTTTTGTCAATTTTTTTGTCTTGATTAAAAAAAAATACAAACTAAACTGTGGATAGGCAGTTCAGCCAACCACATGACCTATATTATAAGGAAGAGAGGGTTAGAGCAAGTTTGCAGAGACATGATACTAATGGGGAGAAAATTCTAGAATGGGAAAATAATGGAGAGACAGTTAACTGAGGTTTTGGGGTCTTTCTCTGATTTGACTTGGAGACACAGGCTGCTTTTCCTTAGTGGCTCATAGTACCCTATACTACCCTGAATTCCCTATCCTGTCTTGCTGTCTGGCTGCCCTGCTGTTCTGCTACTCTGTTGCCCTTCTACTTTGCTGTTCCTGGTGATCCTGAATCATTTGGCGTCTGAGTGTGAGACCAGGCCTGGGTCTTTTGGGATCTAGGACCTTCCCTGGGACGATTAGGCTTACACAGACCCATTCCTCAAAACCAGCTAAGGGGGGGCTTAGTTTAGCTTAGTCAAGATCAGGGACTGGGAATTTTAGGCAGTGAGGAGAGGAGTAGTGTAGGAAAATCACTTTGAAGAAATCTCTGTGAAGGTATTAGTTAGACAAATTAGCTTTAGGTTATCCCATACACTTCTACCGTATTCTTTTTTATTAAACCTACTTTTCATTTCACTGTGGGCAATGTGTGTAGTTTCAGACCAGGATTTGCCTGGCTTGGTTTTGTTGGCCCTCCAAAACCTGTTAATCTTCTGATTCTGGCCCAAACCTATTAGAAAAACCCTTAAAAAGGGGACCTCTGGAGTCAGTAACTCAAAGGTAAAGCAGTTTCTGGGTTTTTTTTTTTTTGGTTGCTTTTTTTTTTAATGAAATGGGAAACGAACTCTATAAGAACCCTGTTCCATGAGGATCTTCTTTACTAGGCTGCTTATCTCATGGGAACAAGGTCCACTGCCAAAAGAGCTGGGAAAGACAAAAAAAAGGAAGCTTAGCCTTTGTAAGAAATGGTTGAAAACCATGATTACACTAGCTAGGGACTCCCTTTGCCCTCTTTTTGGAATTTTTGCCTTGAAGATACTGAAAAAGTTAAAATCAGCTATTGGGAATAGAAGTTCCAAAGAGTTAGATTATTATTATCTTTGGGCTACCATCTTTGATCATTCCACAAAGGTACAACCAAATAGCCTAATCCTTAACCAGTCCTTCCTTACTCTTTCATTCTTTTTTCCTCCCCCAGCAACCTCTACCTTTTTCCTGGCCTTCCTCCACCCCACTGATTTGTTTGTCCCGCCCCCCGCCCCTTTTCCTTTTCTGAGACTCCTGGCTGCTTCCCCTTCCTTTTCAACCTCCCCACAATCTGCCACCACTTTCTTTGTTTCTCACTTGCCCATGCATTCTTTTTGCCTAGGCCCAAGCTCCACCTCTATTTTCTTTCACCATTGTGGTCCCTCCTATTTTATTTTCTCCCTGAAGCCTCTCCCATCTCCATTCATCTCCTTTCTCCCAGGCCAGCCTCCAGTTCCTCCCCTGTCTAGATCAGAACACCCACCCCACTTCTCAGCTTCTGTCCCAGACCCACCCATCTACCTCCTCTCTGCTCCACACAGACTTTAGACTCAATAGTAATGAATAATGACCACTAAGATTATGTTTCACTTGAGAGAAGTTACCCCACCCTACTGAAAGGGTAATATGGTAAAATTAAGACAACATTTATCTTTTAGGCCCACTTATATCAGCATGCTGTGGAGAGATGTCCTCAGATTTGACATGGATCCTGCTGTGATGGTACCTCAATTTGAAATTTTTTAGGGTTTAATCTGAGTTGAAGTGACATAATGGATTTGAAGCATACCTTAGTCCCTGAAGGAGAAAGACAGGCAATTTTGGAGCTATCAAAAATCCTTAGATTGAGAATGGGAAATAGTGGCTATTTATAGGACCCACAATGGAACCCCAATAATCCTGAGGACTATGTGAGGTTACATGATTCTAGGAAAGCTTTGCTAAAAGAAAGATGGGGCTGTTCTACTCACTGGAAAATTGGCATAAATTTGAATATGTTGCTTAAGAAGATAATGAAAATCCAAACCAGTTTTATAATTGAGCATGCAGAGCAACTAAGGGGTACACAGGTTGAGATCCTGTTAAACCCACTGATGCTCATATCATCCATCATCATTTTGCCTCTCAATCCTTTCTGAAAATGAAGCCATTTTTACAAGCATTGCTCAGACTGACCTTTTTTTTTTTAATAAATATAGAACAGTTGATACATGCAGCTTATTTTTGAAGTATGTGAGAGAAAGGAAAAGGAAAAAAGTTGAAAAGAGAAATTGGAAAAAATTAAACAAGATAGGGAAAATGAAACATCTATCTTGGGTCCTATTTTGACATCTGCAGTTGAGCAACTCATAGCTCCCTAATGAGAAGCCATTAAGACTCAGACTCAGGCAATGAATAATGACCCCAAACCTAGTGTCAATACATAATTTTTTTCTGTAGAAGACTAGACTACGTACCAATAAATTGTAAGAGGAAAAAATCAGGAGTTCAGAAACAGAAACTGGAATAATAATAGAGGCTCTAATAGAGCTGGTACTTCTCACAATATCAACCATAGTGTTCCTTAAGGGAACTGTAGTCATTATAGGGGATGCCAGAGGAATCATGACTTATGATGATGGGAGAGAGGGTAAAGGGCTTTGTTGTGTAAGTGTAATAACTTTTTTTCCCAAACCCTGATGCTTTGCTCCCACTTATTCCAGTCTGTTCCTCTCCCCCCGCCCCAGTAAAGAGCCTCATGTAATCCTTAAGGTTAGGGACACTTACTATGACTGTTTCTTGGACACTGGGGCTTCTAGATCTGTCTTAGTGAGCAAACATGATTCTGAATGTACCTCAATTGGGTTTTTAAATGGGGTTGGGGTGTCAAGTAAGCCTCACAATTTTTGTAAGCTTTTTCTTCACTTTTGTGTCTATTGGGGCCTCTGACAGTAAAACACTCATTCCTTCTAATGCCTGAATCCCCTATGAATCTCTTTGACAGAGATCTCCTATGTAAACCCAGAGTCACAAAATCTTGCTCTCCAGATGTCTCTTTGTCTCTACAATTGCCTATGGATTTTCTATCTTTATTCCCAGTTCTTCATGACAATTAGGGAATAGCAGCCCATCTCTTTGAAATTCCAACAGATATCCCTGAATATCTCTAAACCTTCTCTTCTTATGATACATAACTGTTTAAGCTTGTTGTTCTTGTTACTATCAGACTAAAAATAGGCTCCCTACCTTCTATTCTTCAGTATCCTTTATTCAAGAAAGCTATTGAAGAAACAACTCCAATCTTGATGCATTGACTGAACAAAGAATCATAACTTCATGTAAATCCCAATATAATTTGTCAGTTCTTCCAGTAAAAAATCTCAAGCCAGAGTCCAGATGTGAAGCCTGTTTACCATTTTGTGTAGGATTTGCATGCAACTAATACCTAAGCATCCAATGGTGCCAAACTCTACAACTATCACCTCAATTCCTAATAAGGTTACATGTTTTACAGTGATAGAACTCTATTCTGCTTTCTTTTACTTTCTTATCCATATAAATTCTAGGAAAATATTTACTTTCACCTAGAAAGGTTCATAGAGGAAATGGACTGCCTGCCTCAGAGGTATGTAGAGTGCCCAACTTTATTCTTTCAAATTTTACAGCAGAATTTAGCTACCATTTTTAAGAGTGCTACTTTAGTTCAGTATGCAGATGATCTGCTTTTAGTTGCACCAGATGCAGACATGTCATGATGATTACTATTTCCTCTTAGATCTCCACTGGAAGGACCAGAATGTCTCTGAGTCAAAGATGCAAGGGTGCCTTCCAAAAGAGGAATATTTAGTTTTTATTTTTAGCTGCTGGAATCTATTCTATTTCTCCCAAATTCATTTAAGCTATTCAGTGATCTCTGTTCTCTTTTCTAAGAGACAATTGAGAGCAATCCTGGAAATTGGAGAGCAAGAATGGAGAGCAATCAGTCCCTGAACTTCTTCAATTAGATTCCCAACACCTGTCAGTTATCACAGAATTTAAAAAGGCCATTCTGTCTGCCTCTGCCCTAGGAATTCCAGACTACAGAAAGTTATTGACATTGTATGTACATGAACAGAAAGGAGTGACTTCTGGGGACTTAACTCAAGTCTTAGGTCCCACATCAGAAATAACCCACTATTCTGTATAGTTAAATGCAGTGGCTGCTAGAGCACCACCCTGCCTTCAGGCTGTGGTGGCCATAAGTCTCTTAGTGGAGAAGGCCTCTGACATAGTCCTGGGTTCTCTTTTAACTATCCTCTGCCTCCTGTGAAGTTGAGGCATTACTGTTCCAATATAAAACACAGGCATTTTTAGATCAAAGACTTGGTATGTATGAGATGACTTGTTAGGGAATGAAAATATCACTCTTAAAACATATAGTTCTTAATCCTGCAACATTTCTCCTTGGTTTGCCATTTTTAGGGAAACCAAGACATGATTTTCTATCTGTAGTTGACATGATTGAGAAGCCCTGGGATGATCTCTCTGATTCCCCTTTAGAAAACCAATTTAGTTCTCTACAGTGATGGTTCTTCTTTTATGAGAGAAGGAACATGTGTCACAGTAGTTTCAGGCCATGATAACATTTGAGCAACTTCATTACCTTCAACTTTTAGTTCACAGGCAGCTGGAATAATAGCATTGAGAGAGGTTTGTGAACAACTAAAGAAAAGAGAAAAAGCAACAATTTATACAGGCTCACGGTATGCTTTGAGGTTCTGTCATGCTATTGGGATGTTCTGGATGTAGAGGGGTTTCTTGGCTTCTGCTGGCAAAGCCATTGAAAACTCTGAGATTATTAAAGAACTCCTGTCTGCAGCCTTAGCTATAGTTCATTGTTCTTCCCATAAAGGAAGAACTGATCCTGTCTCTAGTGGAAATCAGCAGGCAGATACTGTAGCTAAGCTTGTGATCTTAGAAGACTCTGAGTTGATTTTTACTCTTATATCTAATGATTAACTAGATTTCTCTCTCTCCTATAATGAACAGGAAGTGGAGAAGTGGAAGTAGAGGTTTAAAACAAAGTAGATTAATGGAGTCTGGGTGTCTTCAAAATGCAAACCCCTACTTCATAGAAGTTTCTACCATCAGATATATATGTTCACAGGAGTGGCCACTTTGGTACTCAGGAGATTGTGGATTCCATAAAAGAGTTTGGGTGGCCCCAGGTATTATTAGTATAGCCACCCATGTGTGTGCTTGTTGCTCTACCGGCTAGGTATATAATCAGCATGCTTTTCAAGCCAAGGCTTTTGGTGGGTGACCTCTGGCTCATATACCTTGTGAGCTTTTGCAAATTGATTTCATCAATATGTCACAAGGTGTACATCATCTCTTGTTATAATGCATTAACTCACTAGATGGATAGAAGCTTTCCCTGGTATTCATGCCACAACTGCTTTTATTGTTAAAATGCTACTGAGGGAATTTGTTCTCCAATTTGACCCTTCAACACACATCAATTCAGATAAGGATATTCATTTTACTGATTCTGTTTTATCACAGATTTATTCTAATTTGAGAATTACTCTCAAAATCTGTACACTCTACCATCCCCAGAGTTCAAGCCAAAATGAATACATGAATAAACATCTTAAAATCATAATTTGAAAACTATGCAGTGAGATTGATTTAAAGTGGCTCAAGATTCTCCCCTTTGCCTTATTCTATCTGTGCAGCATACCTAGAAGATATTTACATATCTCCCTGTTTGAAGTGCTTTTTGGACATACCATTCAGGTTAAACTCTCTTCTCCTAGATATATATCATTTCTAGGAGGATATACTTCTGTCACTTACAATATATAGAAATCACAGGTCAGATAACATGAACTTCATGACTCTGGGACAGCAGTAAAGGCAGGACCTTTGGACTCCTCATTCAATGATACACCACCAGGATACAAGGTATATATAAAAAAACTTTCAGTGAACTAGTAGGACTCAGCCTGCTTGGGAAGGTCTCTTTCTTTTTTTTTTTTAAACCCTAACCTTCTGTCTTGGAGCCAATACTGTGTATTGGCTACAAGGCAGAAGAGTGGTAAGGGCTAGGCAATGGAGGTCAAGTGACTTGCCCAGGGTCACACAGCTGGGAAGTGTCTGAGGCCAGATTTTAACCTAGGACCTCCCATCTCTAGGCCTGGCTCTTAATCCACTGAGCAACCCAGCTGCCCCCAGGAAGGTCTCTTTCAAATGTTGCTGACTACTCTGACTGCCATCAAAATCAGAGAAAATGATATTTGTATTAATTGCTCTTTTGTAAAACTGATACCATCTACTTACACTGATAAATCATATCCTGTAGCTTTCATTGTACATTATTGGCTTTGGGGTTTTTTGGTTTTGTTTCATTTTGTTTTAATTTTTATTCTTATAATTTTGTGATTAGAGATTTATTAGTAGCCAAATTTCATTTACTCCATTTAAAATGCTACTTTATCTGGTGTTATTTTGTTCTCAGTATTATTCCATATTATATTTTTCTCTTTTGGGGTGTATGGGGTATTCAGGGAGGGTAGAATTTCTGGTATGGAGGGCTTGTCGTGCCCTTCTAGGGCAGCTCTCCAGCCTCTGACCCCCACCTGACACCCAGCTCTCACTTGTGGCTCCTAGTAGCTGCTAGCATGCGGCAGCAGCCACACCCCGGGCAAAGGCTTAGACAGGCCGGCTAAACCTTGTGAGAGTAGCCATTGGGTCATCGACCCCTGGTGAACCAGGGCCTTGCTTACCCAGCATGTGAAGACTGCTTCGGCCGAACAGATGGAAGAAACCAATAAGAAGGTCCAACGGCTAAGATGGCGATGCAGCAAAGCACTGTGGAGTGCTTAGGGCGTGTTGGAGCATAAAAGACAACACGGCCATCCAATGCAGCTGAGGAAGTCTCTAGGTGTAACGACTTTTCGTGCCAATGGACCCAGGCTTCCAACGCCGAGAGAGTGGGACTGTCTCTGTGCACCGACTTTTCCACTTAAATCTCCTTCACGCACAAGTGTCTTTGTGCACACTCATCTATCCTAACCCTGCCCACCCTCTTCAAGACCTGCGGCGATGGGGGAGTGGCGACGCAACAGGTAGAGGTGACCACTGGCAGTTGTAGTCATGATCCTGCACGTAGGTGGCCTATAGACTAGTGGTCATTTGGCCCTGTACCCAGGGCAGCAGAGACGTTCAGCAGCATCCTGGGCGACTGAGCAGCCCTCTCTAGGACACCCTAATTAAGGGAGGGGACTAGAAAAGGTGTCCCAAACATTGCCTGCCCTACAAACACCTGGTCAGCACACCACGGTTGACAGGTCATCCCTTTAAGTGGTTGAAATCAAAGAAAACAAAATACAAAGAAACTCCTACTAGGAGCATGGAACATCAGAACATTACTTGACAGAGAGAATACCCCAAGACCTGAGAGAAGAACAGCTCTAATCGGTAAAGAACTGGTGCGATATAACATCAACATCGCAGCCCTAAGCGAAACACGCTTACCAGAAGAGGGATCACTCATCAAACCCACAACTGGATACACCTTCTTCTGGAAAGGTAGAGCCACAAGTGAAGACAAAATTTATGGCGTTGGCCTGGCTCTCAAGACCAGCTTGCTCAAACAGCTGTCAGACTTGCCTGTGGGCATCAGTGAGAGGCTCATGAAGATTCGTTTGCCTCTCAGCAAAGACCACAATCATTAGCGCATATGCCCCTACACTGACCAGCACAGAGGAGACCATCAAGCAGTTCTACTCTGACCTGAGTGCCGTCCTGCACTCAGTGCCCACTAATGACAAACTGATATTACTGGGAGACTTTAATGCCCGTGTTGGCCAGGACCATGAAAGATGGGAAGGAGTGCTTGGCAAACACGGCGTGAGCAAAATGAACAACAACAGC